>NC_134096.1:106697538-107031798 GCF_000715075.1 Nicotiana tabacum | reverse complement strand
AATTCTAAAAAAGGTAAAATTCCTCCTTGTACATCAATAACTGATACGCTATCAACATCGGGCGAGATCCGCGCCGTGATATCCGGTTGGGTGCGAATATCACGACCCTCTGTTAGGCGTGTGCAACCGTTTGTAGTGCTTTTCGAGGTCATGGGGCTCGTACCGGTTTGGGGGAGTGTTGTCTTGTCGAACCCGGTGACGAGCACTTCGCTTGGGCCTTAGTACGAGAAGTTCCCCTCTTCGACGTCGATCCCATGTAGTCATGTCTTTGCTTCGTTTGCCCCACAGGAAAATCGGGGTGCTCATTAGCACGATTTTACCTGTATACAAATAGTCCCCTCGTTTCACAGAGAGTCGGTTTGCCGAAACGATGGAAAATGATAGATGAACCTTGATTCCTTCCTTTGCGCATTACAATAGGGATGGCGGATAAGACGAAACGTCCCATCGGTTGCGACGTTCTGACTTTATACACGTGTCACTAAACGATTGGTTACCCCAGAATGCGAATCGTCATTAATTTCCTCCTATAAAAGCTTCGCCTCTCTTCACTTCCTACACTTTCGGATCCTGGCTTTTAACTTCGAACTACACAAAGGCTTTTGACTCTCTCAAATCTTCACATCTCGTTTCTTGAACCTTCATGCCTTCATCTTTAACCTCAAATCTTCATACATTTTCTTGGATTTTCAACCCAGGACCTCATATCTTCACTTCTAAACTTCAAATCTTCATACACCTTCAAATCTTCATATATTTTCCAGATTTACGATGACCAAGACTTCTAAATCGGTTCCTCAGTAGGCTGCCTCTTCAAATTCCCACCCGGTTATAGATGCTGAGGTGGCTGCTTTCGATGTGGCTGCTCCTGAGGCAACTGCCCCCGAGGCCACCCCCGAGTCCCCATGAAAAGCTTTATACCCGAGGGGTTGCTCAATCGCAAACGACTTCAAAGTTGAGAAGGCCTCATCCAAACAGGACCGGGGTGAGGGAGCAATGAGATACATATGCTCCATTACTGAAGATGTCCTTCCCACAGTCCGAGAGGACTGTAAATGGAAAGTCAAGGATGTGGTAGTCCCCAGGCCCAAGGATGATATTACTACCCACTTGGAAGGATATTCGAGTTTTTACACTTACCCCTTTACACTAGCCTAGTAGACCCGATGATTATGGCCTTTTGCAAGTACGAGGTATGTCTCGGGCAAATTCACTCCTCTCTTTAGAGTATCATGATCCTCATACGTTATTTTGAGAATAACACCGAATCTTCTCGGTTCACCCTCGACCACCTACTCGGTCTTTACATCCCTTGAATCTTCCGAGGAGGATTAATTAAGCTCAGTCGTCGGGCCATCAAGGCTCCCTTTTTGAGCATCGACTATGATCGAGACCGAGGCTGGTAGGGGCACTTTGTTCCGGTAAAAACTGAGGATTTGATCCCTCCCGAAGTCCTGCCATTTCCCGAGAAGTGGAATGCATCTTGTAAGTGTACCCTTGTCTTAAGTGTCAAGTTCAATTGTTTCCTTTCCCACCATCAGTATTTTTGATCGTGCAACTGTTGCTCGGGTTCCCAATGCGGTCTCCCGTCTCAAGGAGTGGACCGAAGGCATCTGCAAGCAAATGTCGTACTTTGAGCGCTCTTGGCACAAGCTTTCGAAGGGTCGATGGGAGGCCCGTTCTCATGATAAGGTTCTCTTTTGAATAGCTATTACTATGCTCTAAACTTATATAACTTTGATCTAGTGGTGATGCTTTTGCAGGTTTGCCTAAGACCATCGAACTTAGTCCGTTGGAAGGGGACAATAATGTGTCCTTGTCCGTTGATCCCTCCGTTACGGGGGCAGCCCCAGGTTGCTGCAGAGGAGAAGAAGAGAAAAAGGAAATCCCCGGGCTCAGAGGGCCCCGAGGTGAAGATAAAAAATAGGTCAGCCACTCGGGCCCGCAAACCCAAGAAGAATACCGAATTTCGGGTAACGGACTCCGATTTCTTTACCGGCTTAGGGATGAGCCTAAAGAAGATGACATCTTTGTCGCCCATGGATCGACTCCTGTCGGGGAGCAGGTGGCAGCCAAGGAAGAGAGCCATGAAGTCAATCTCCCCCCGACTCGAGAGGCCAAAATGGAGATCGGGGCTGAGACCTCCCGATAAGCCGCCTCTATTCCAAAGGAAGCTACCGGTGTGATATACATCATGCAGACGCCCTCCAACACCGAGTCCAATGTTGAAGAGGCCCAAGTAGGGAAGGATAATTCAAGTGAAGGAGTTTATGGTGAGGACGACACTCTCTGTTCCTTCTTCGATGGCGTGGACATGTCCATTTTGGACGAATTTATCGGGCTGGGCAACCTGGAGATCCCTAAGAAAGACGTGCCTTCTGTAACTAGCGGACCGAGCTCGAGCCTAAAATCGGTGAAGTAGTTTCCTTCTACGAGTATGGACCCCGGCCGTAAGAGATCAATCATTCTTACGGTCCCGTAAGATTCTCAGGTTTTATTTGATCCGACTGGCATAGCCAGTTACCTCTAATATTTGGTGATCGAAGAGAACCAGGCAAAGATGAATGAGGTGGGCACATCGAGTCTCTTCAACGAGGCTTAGCAGGCGCAGAACTAGGTAAGGCATCAATACTCCTTTGTAGATTCCACTTAGGTTTCAATATCTTTTATTGTTTTTGTTGCTTTGTAGGCCTAAGTGCTTTACCATGAGAGCTTCTTCACGTTCCGCTCCGAGATTAATCTGCTCAAGTTTGAGTTTAAGGAGCTGGCTCGAAAGAAAGATATGTACAAGCTCCTTAGTGAGCAACAAGACGGGGTCAACGGGGACCTTCAGGCCGAGTTAGACAAGGCTCAGAAGGAAGCTTCGACCCTGAGACGGGAACATGCCGACCTGGTTGAAAAGCTAAAGGTCTTTGATGTTAAAAATGATGAGCTAGTCATGGTGGCTAATGACACAACCTCGCAGGTCTAACAGAAGATCGACCAGATCGACCAACTACGAATCGAGATGAATGAGGTTCAAACCATAGCCGATGAGTGGAAGAGCAAAATGGATCTGCTGGCTTCGGAGAAGGAAACCGCTAAGGCGAAGCTGGTATCGGTAGAGGTCCAACTCCGGGTGGCGAAGGAGAAAGTTAACAAGTGGTCTCATCTGAATGACTAACTCCGAGCATAGTTAATCTCGGCTGTCACGGAGCGGGATGCCCTCTGTAAAGAATACGAGGCAGTGAATTCCAAGTTGGATACAACCTCCGCCTACGTTAATGAAATGGTGGCCCAATACAAGGCCGATGCGGAGGCAGCCAAAGTCCGACAGAAGGAAAATGAAGAATATATAAAGCGACTATCCCGAAGAGTGACCCTCGAGGAGATCCACGCCCGAGTTTTTGACATGTCGGCTGAGATCGAAGAAGCCAAAAAATCCGAGGTCGAGGCGAATAAGCTTTACGATCCCGAAAGTGTCGAAGGCTCTGAGGGATCCAAGGTTCCGACGGCTCTGGTGAAGAGTCAGGACCTGGCAAAGATTAGGTATAGATGCCTTAGTAATTTTTAAGTTTTTTGTCTTATGTACATTTTTTATTTATTTTGAGGTCGTTTTTATTAGGCCTTTGTAAGTGTATTCCGGAATATATATAAAAAATTTCCCTTTCTGGCAATTTCAAGTCTTTACTTTTTCAGCATCTCTTCATAATTTTTATTCTTCCAATGTTTCTAATGCCTTAGCATATAATCAAATATAGTTATAGGGCGTTCGATTTTCAGAGGTTCGAACGAAGCATGACTTCGATATAACTTTGTTTGCTCGAGGCTTTGAAAACTCGGTATGACCGGAATCTTTTTTAAGATTCTTAAGTGATTTTAGATGATGCTTTTGCTGAGGGTAACCTTTTACCAGGTTTTGATTTTTTATAAAGGCCTTACTCTCTGATTATGAGCTTCGGACGTCTCCGAACCATTTTAAGGGCGACCGTAGCCTTTTGTATTTGGGCACCACCTAATAGGTTTGGTGCTTCCGGGATTTGATAGCCTGGTTTATCCGAACGTTTTCTGGACGGTAGTCCCCAAGTAGTGGTAGCCCTTGGGCTCAATAAACAAAATAATAGTCCCCGAGTAGGGGTAGCCCTTGGGCTCAATAGTCCCTAAATAAGGGTAGACTGTGGGCTCTTATGATCCTAAATTTAAGAGGCAAGGAAATGTGTAATAGCAAGGGCTAACTTTCTTTCATTTCTAGGTGTAAAGTACATGACCGAAAGCGCGTAAAAGCTTGTGTTATGGCTAAAGTGGACTATGTGGACATGGTTCACACGACCGTTTGGCCCTTACAATGAATTCTAACCACCGAGCCTTAGCTTCTAACATACAAGGTTTTTTCCCTTGCTAAAAATCTTAACCTGAGGGTGATGGCCCCCAATATTCAAGGTCGAGCTTGAGAGGGCTCAAATACTGTTTATGCGAAATGAATGCCCATTGACTCCGGTTTGAGACCGGCTTTTGAATCTAAGTTAGCACGTTTTACTATTGCCTCATTAAAAACCTTGTCGAAAAATCCATTTTGGGACAAAACTGGTCTAAGGGAAAAAGAGTACAACACGTGTTTTCAGACCTAATAGTCACATTCACTCTTGGTCGATGCCTGCAAGTTTTAGTCAGATTCATAACATTATTTAAGAGTAATTGAGATCGTACCTTATAAGTAGTACCGCTTTAATTGCGTCATGTTCCAGTTGTTCGGTAGTTGCACATCATTTCATGCCTCGACTTTGTATGAGCCTTTGCCGGTAATTCCGACGACTCGATATGGTCCCTCCCAACTTTCCCTCGTTCGGGTTCCGGGTGTGTAATGTTACTTTCCTCAACACCAAGTCCCCGATCTTGAAGTATCGGAGGTTGGCTCTTTGGTTGTAGTATCTTTATATCCGCTGTTTCTGGGTGGCCTACCGGACTAGGACGACCTCACGCCTTTCATCCAATAGTTTCAGGCTCGTGATCATGGCCTCGCCATTAGACTCTTCGGTCGCATATTAGAACATGAGGCTCAGTTCTCCTACTTTGACTTATATTAAGGCTTCGACACCGAAAACCAATGAAAACGAGATGGCCCCGGTACTAGACTTCGAGGTTGTACGATACGCCCATAGGACTTAGGGCAAGATTTCTTTCCATTTTCTTTTGGCATCGATCAACCTATTTTTTAGGATTTGAAGTATGGTTTTGATTGTTGATTCTGCCTGTCCATTCCCACTAGGTTGATAGGGTGTTGATAGTATTTTGTTTATCTTGTGATCTTCGAAAAATTTGTTTACCTTGTTGTCGATAAATTTCTTCCCATTATCACATACGACTTCGGCCGGTATCCCAAATCGACATATTATGTGGTCCCAAATGAAGTCAATAACTTTTTTTCTCCCGGACCTTTTCGAATGCTTGGGTCTCGACGCATTTGGAAAATAGTCATTCATGAATAATATGAATTGAGCTTTACTGGATGCTCATGGCAGGGGACCGACGATGTCCATCCCCAATTTCATAAACGGCCATGGGGATAGGACCGAGTGTAGTAGCTCCCCCGGTTGATGGATCATCGATGCGTCTCTATGGCAGCCGTCGCATTTTTGTAAGAAGTCTTTTGCATCCTTCTCCAATTCGGTCCAGTAATAGCCGGGCTTGATTACTTTTTGAGCCAAAGACTGACCCCGAATGGTTTCCATAAGTTCCTTTGTGAATTTATCTCAAGAAGTACTCAGTATCTCTCGACCCCAAGCATCCGGCTAACAGGCCTCAAACGTTCTGAAAAATTCCGCTTCGGCCAGGCTAAATCTAGCAGCCTTGGTACGCATGGCTCTCAATTCTTTGGGGTCCGAGGGAAACTTCCCAGTATTTAAGTAGTCAATGTACTTGTTCCTCCAATCCCAGGTAAAACTTGTTGAGTTTACTTTGGCATGGCTTTCTTCTATCATCGACTTCATGAGTTGTACGACTTTTCCCGAACGGAATTCATCGTCATCAACCGATGACCCGAAGATAGCCAGTGCATCGGTCTCACTGTTTTGATCTCAGGGAACGTGCTGCAAGGTCCACTCCTTGAATTGATGCAGCGCTACTTGTGACTTGTCTAAGTACCTTTGTGTTCGTTCCTCTTTTACTTCGAACATCCCATTGACTTGATTTACCACAAGGAGAGAATCACACTTAGCTTCGACCACCTCGGCCCCAAGGCTTTTAGCCAATTCAAGATCTGCAATCAATTGCCTCATACTCCGCCTCATTGTTAGTCAATTTTACAGTTTGAATAGACTACCTAACTACATTCCCCGTAGGAGATTTCAACATGATGTCGAGCCCAAACCCCTTTGCATTCGAGGTGCCGTCCATGAAAAGGGTCCAAATTCCTGAGGTAGTCCCCGAGGCTAACAATAATTCTCTTTTGACTTCGGGCACTAAGGCCGACGTAAAGTCGGCCAAAATTTGAGATTTTATAGCAGTTCGAGGTCGATACTCGAAATCGTACCCGCTGATTTTGACGGCCCATTTGGACAATCGGCCCAAGAGCTCGGGCTTGTGCATGATGTTCCTCGGTGGGTAAGAGGTTACGACACATATGAGGTGACATTGAAAGTACGATTCTAGCTTCCTGGAGGCACTTAGCAAAGCGAGCGCCAATTTTTCTAGGTAAGGATACCTTGTTTCGGCCACGCCTAGAGTTCTAGTGACATAGTAAATAGGAAATTGTGTACCTTCCTCTTCCAGTACTAAAACTCCACTTACCGCCACCTCGGACACCGCCAAGTAAAGGTACAGTTGCTCATCCGCCTTCGGAGTGTGGAGCAGGGGCGGACTCGAAAGGTATCGTTTGAGTTATTCCAAAGCTTGTTGGCATTCCGGAGTCTAGGAAATGTTATTCTTCTTTTTCAATAGTGAGAAGAACCGATGGCTTTTATCTGAGGACCTAGCTATGAACCGGCCCAAGGCGGCTATATGCTCGGTCAGTCCTTTGAACCACCTTGACGTTGTCCACAACGGTGATGTCTTCTATGGACTTGATCTTTTCAGGATTAATCTCGATCCCCCGATTGGATACTATGAATCCGAGGAACTTTCCCGATCCGACCTGAATGCGCACTTCCAGATTCAGCTTCATATTGAATTTTTTCAATATGTCGAAGGTTTCCTACAAATGTTTCAAATGGTCCTCTTCTCGCATAGACTTAACTAACATATCATCAATATAAACTTCCATTGAATTTCCTATCTATTCTTCGAACATCCGGTTTACTAGGCGTTGATAGGTGCCACCGGCTTTTTTTAATCCGAATGACATTACATTATAACAGTAGGTGCTGAATTTAGTGATAACAAAAGTCTTTTCTTAGTTGCCCAGGTCCATACGAATTTGGTTGTACCCGGAATAGGCATCGAGAAAGCTAAGTATCTCGTGCCCGGCCGCCACGTCGATCATCCGATCGACGTTAGGAAAAGGAAAAGAATCCTTAGGGCATGCCTTATTCAAGTCTTTATAATTTACACACAGTCTTATCTTATTTCATTTTTAGGTACTACCACAACTTTAGCTAGCCAGTCCAAGTACTTAACTTCCCGGATGGACCCTATTTTAAAGAGTTTAGATAACTCGTCCTTGATGAATGCATGCTTGACCTCGGACAGAGGTCTCCTCTCCTGTTTAACCGGATGGAATTTTTGGTCCAAACTCAACTTATGAGTGGTTATCTCCGGCGGGATCCCTGTCATATCAAGATGGGACCAGGCGAAACAAGATATGTTAGTTTTAAGAAAATTAATGAGTTCTTTCATGCGTTCAGGGGTTAATCCCATGCCCATGTATACTTTTCGATCCGGTAGGTGTTCAGTCAGTATGACTTTCTCCAGCTCTTTGACCGTTGATTTGGTGGCGCCGGTATCATTAGGATGTCGGAACTCCGTAATTATCTTCCTCGTCAGCTCCTCGATCCTCCGGTCCAACCGGGACCGACATCGGTGGTTGCTAGTTGACTTCGGCCTTTCTAGTCGGCTCTGTGTTCCTTAATGTCGGGACGGCAGATAATGGGAGTACTTCATCAACTGCGAACATCTCCTTTGTCGCCGACTGTTATCCGTATACTGTCTTGATTCCTCCAGGAGTAGGGAATTTTAACGAATGGTGTAAGGTCGAAGGTACTGCTCTCATGTTGTGAACCCATGGTCTTCCGAATAGAGCATTATATCTCATGTCCCCTTCAATCACATAGAACTTTGTTTCCTAGATGATCCCAGCGGTGTTCATGGGTAGGGTTATCTCCCCTTTAGTGGTTTCGCACATGGGCGGCTCAATAAATATGGAGGCCTAAAGCAAAAATTCAATGAGAGGCTCTTTTTTATATAAAAGGAAAAATTCATATATAATTTTATTTAAATTCTGTATTTCTAGTTTTTCATATGCAAAGTTATTAATTATTTTATCTAATCCTTTTAATTTCTCTTGAGATATACACGTTGTGGGACTGTATTAAAGTTTAACCTTTTTTGAGTTATGAATTAATAATCGAATCCTTTCTCAATTTATGGTCTAGAGAGTGATTCCCAAAAAGAAATTTTTTCTCAATTTATGATCAACAATTTAATCCTACTTTTTTACTATGAAAATTTATACTTTCTCATTTAAAGCACTAAATATTTTCTAAAAATAAATTAATATATAACCTATTAGAAAAATTTGGGGCCCAAAAAATTATGAGGCCCAAAGCAGCTGCTTTAGCAGCCTTACTCTTGGGCCGACACTAGTTTCACATGCCATGTTAAACCCGTTCAACACCCAGACTGTTGGCCCTATTTGATGTTTTAACCCCAACTGCTCTACGACCCTCGATCTGATGATGTTGGCCGAGCTACCTGGATCAATCAACACACGCTTAACTTGAGATTATTGATAAGTACGAAAATTACCAGTGCATCATTATGAGGTTGTACGATGCCCTCTGCATCCTCGTCGCTGAACAAAATAGTTCCTTCTAGGATATAATCTCAAGTGTGTTTGTCCCTTATGATCGACACTTTAGTGCATTTTATCATCGGCCCTTTAGGGACATCGACCCCTCTAATGATCATGTTGATGACGTGTTGGGGTTCCTCTTATTCAGTCTGTTTGTTGGCGTCCCAATTTCTGAAGTAGTTTTTGGCTCGATCACTCAGAAATTCTCGCAGGTGTTCGTTATTAAATAACCGGAAACTTCTTCTCTCAGTTGTCGGTAGTCTTCGGTCCTGTGTCCATGAGTGCCATGATACTTACACATCAGGTTGGGATCTCTTTGGGTAGGATTGGATTGCAATGGTCGAGGCCACTTGGACTCCTTGATGCGTCCGATGGGTGATACGATGCTGGCTGCATCAACATTGAAGTTATACTCTGACAATCTCAGAGCTTCCCTTCCCCCGAGCGCCCTGTCGAAACCATTTTTGCTCATCAGGCCTTGCCTATTGGGCCCTCGATCGCTTCTCCTTTCATTCCTTGTAGAGTTACACCCAGACCCGTTTCCCCTTCGATCTGCATCGTATGGTTGGTACCGATCTTGATTCATGACCGACGACTCTCTTGGGCTTGCTATCGGTTATGATGGGATAAATAGATCCAAAAGGGGTTCCGAGTTGGTCGTCCACGACTCTGAGTTTTGACTGATACCTGTTGTGGACGTCGCCCCAAGTTACTGCCGGATACTCTACTATGTTTTGTTTCAGCTTCTGCGAAGCCAAGGAGCTTTGGGGGTTAAGTCCCTGGGTGAATGCCTGAACGACCCAATCGTCCGCAACCGGAGGTAAAACCATCTGTTCCATATGAAATCTTGATACAGACTCCCTTAGTATCTCGTTGTCCCTTTGCTTAACCTTGAAAATATCTGATTTTCTGGTCTCGATCTTAATGACCCAGTATGAGCCTTTACAAAAGCCTCTGCAAGCATAGCGAATGAATAATTAAATTTGGGGGCAAGTTCTAGTACTACATCATTGCTTTTTTGACAGAGATTCCCTGAACTTCTGTAATAACGCAAACTCGATTTCGTCATCTTCTAAGTCGTTACCTTTGATGGCGCACGTGTAGGAGGTCACATGCTCATTTGGATCCGTGGTTCCGTTATATTTTGTAATATCAGGCATACGAAACCTCTTCGGTATTGGCTTCGGCTCCTCGCTTGGAGGAAAAGGCTTTTGGACTAATTTCTTGGAGTCTGGGCCTTTCAGTATTTGAGGCGCTCCTGAGATTCGATCGACCTGAGAATTATACGTCTCTACCTTCTTGTCGTTTGCCTCAATTTTCTTTTCACCTGATTCCACTGTTTCGTTAATGCTTCAAACATCTTCATTACTTCGGGGCTGACACAGGTCTAAGTTTCAGCCGGCCTTTCGGTGATCTCCTCATTTCTCTAGGCGTTTTCCTAGGGTGGTTCGGGCTCAACCCTGTTGGGGGCACGACTTTGATTTTACAGCTGCGTTATCGCCGCATGTTGGGACTATAACATTTCGAAGATCACTCGTAGACTAACCCCATCTCCTTCACCTTCGGGCGCTCCTTGAGCCGTTAGTCGGGCTCCTCCGTGAACGCTGTTCTCGGGGTCGGTAGGCAAGTTGGCGTCGATGGCTACATGCGAGTTAGCTTCGATTGTGTCTGCAACTAGGACTCCGTTGGGATCAACAGAGGGTACCTCATTGCTAGGCACCATATTGTTATTTTATCCATGATGGCCAAACTCAGCATCAATGTTCAAGTGAGGAGATTGAGAGTTTGATATTTTTAAGCTGTCCTGAAATTATAACCTTAGGGAAGAAGCGTAAAATTGAGTGTGTTATAGAAATTTGTATCAAACCACCACTATTATCCTTAGCCCCATGGTGGGCGCCAAACTGTTTATCCTTGAAACATATAACAATTAAATTTATACGCGTTTTAAGGATATGTGGATCGATTCAATACAAGTAATTAAGGATAAAAACAATAACCAAACCAGTTGTGACGTTGATCTAGGGCTCAGATTTAAGTTTAACGATAGTTCTGCACTCGGTCGGATTCTCGGTTCGAAGCCAGATATGTAAGAAGAACTATGATTAAAATAAGAATTTTTCAATAGCTAGAAAGTAGAGAAATAAGTTTGTATTGCCTTGATATGCGTGTTATAATGTCTATATTGAATTAGAAACTTTCCCTTTATATAGTATGAGAGTTTTACCCTTAGTACAATTATGTAAAAATCCTCCTTGTATATTAATTGCTGATACGCTACCGACGTCGGGCGACATCCGCACCGTGATATCCGGTTGGGTGCGGATATCACGACCTTCTATTAGGCGTGTGCAACCGTTTGTAGTGCTTTCCGAGGTCATGTGGGTCATACCGGGTTTGTGGGGTTGTCTTGTTGGGCTCGATGACGAGCACACCGCTCGGGCCTTAGTACGAGAAGTTCCCCGTTTCGACACCAATCTCATGTAGTCATGTCTTTGCTTCGTTTGTCCCACCGGGAAATTGAAGTGCTCATTAGCTCCGGTTTTACCCGTGTACAGAGTATTTATGTGAAGAAATAGTAAAGATTAATATGGTCAATTTCATTGCTAATTAATATTAAAATGTGAATTTCTTAATCTGCGTAAAAACAGTAAAAAAAATTACTTATTGTGGACCGAGGGGAGCGGTTCTCTGCAACCTAAAAATCCAAAAAGTGAGGTCGGCACCAACAAAAATGGGTCATATTTTTTGTCAATTAACAATTCAATTAAATAGAAACGGACACCCAAACACCTCATCAACTTCCAAAAAAAAAAAGAGTTTATTTTGTGCCCACAAACCACGACACATGGTTTAACTTCCCCGAAAATCCCTCAAATACTCCTTGAATTTCCCCATCATTTTTTATAACTAAAAACCAAAAAGCAAAACTTTTCAAGAAATATTTTAAAAAGTAGCCCCTATATATGTGATGTGAAATTGTGAATATACATTCATGTTATGTGTCTGTGTTAGGACAAGAGGACTAATTACCAGTTCAACAAGAGGAAGAAGAGTAGTAGTTTTTTTCTTGAAGTTTGTGAGGTTGGTAAGCTAGTTATTTTCAAACCGATATTATAAGTAGCAGTTGAGATAAAAAAAAAAAAGGAGTCTTACAAATAAAGCTTCTGTCATTTCTCACCTATATATACACTAGGCAAGAGTTGTTTACTTTATTCATACAGTGGAAAGTTGACTTTAATCGGTTCTGTTCTCTGTTTGTTTTTGTTGTCAAATGTATCAGGTTGTAAAACTGTGGTTTTAGAAATTGAAGAACTCCAAACACTTCTTTATCAAATTTTCTTCCTCCATCTTCTCTTTCTTCAAGTGCTGCAACAATCATGGATTATACCAAAATGGTAAGTCTTGTTTCAGTTTCAACCCTGTTTTCGTTTTTTTTTTCTGGCAACTGTTTTATTGAATTCTTGGAGCTCTGCTTTTTAAAATTTCCCAGCTAAGAAATAATCTTGTTCAGTTTTCTGTATGTACATGTGCTTAAGTTTTGGATATGAATTTGCAGGAGAATATGAGTGCTGAGAAACAGAGGATATATGGAGAATTTGAAGTGAAAGGGTCTAAGGAAATTTGTGTTTCTGATCATATAAATGGATTGCAGTACGCAAGCACAAAATCAGATAGCTTTGTTGTGGACATGGAACGTTTTTCTCATATCATAGAGAAAGATATAAATGTCAATTCAAGAATTACTGTATGTTCCCTTTCTTCTTCTTTTTCCTCTGAGTTTTTGTTCATCCTCTGCACACATACTCTATTTCTCCTGAAACTTATCAATCAACTTGACAATTGATTCAATTTTATGCTAATCCTAACCGCTTTGTTGAACTAGTGAGAACAGAACTCATTATTGGTCAATTTTTGTTTACTTGGACTAAGTTTTAAATTTTACTTGAATTTAATTTATTTTTCTGTTTAAAAAAAGGAGGATGATGATGAAGAAGATGATAAATTTGACTTTGGACAATACTAAAAAAGTTATATAATATATTGCAAAAGCCGGGAAAACATGTTTTTTTTTTTTTAATGTTTCTAATTGGAAAAGTTGCAGAGAAACCTTTCAAGGAAAGGATCATTTCGAAGCGGCGAGAGGAAAACATATTCAAATGCTGCCAATGAGAAAGACACTAATTTCACGGCAAGTTCCCCTAGAGGTATATTATCATTTATTTGAATAATAATAAGTAATAAATAAAAACAAAGAGTTGTATCTTTCTTTCTAGGCCTAGGATCACAGTAAGAAGCTGTGTGATTGGGTGCTCTCAATATGTACACATTATTTGTTATTAATGGTAATTGACGGTGTTACCGAAAACAGAAAAAAACAAAGAGGTGTTAGAAACAAAGCAATCAACAAATTTGTAGTATCTGTCTACATGCGTTTCTGTCGTTCTAAGGTATTTAATGGTCAGGAGTGAAAGGAAAAGACTATGACCCGTTCGATATTTTCTCAAAAATAGAACTTCTAACTTGGTGCCAATCTTTTTGAAAAAAATTATAGAAAATAATGTCAATCTTTTTTAAGTAGAGGGAGTAAAAGAAACCGGATTCTTCTCTATACTAGTTTTGGTCGTTTTATACACGTCAATATTTTACTATTTCTATCTCAATGGCAGTATTTGACTGTGCATAAAATTAAATTTTTTTTTTTGAAATTTATTGTCTAAAGAAGTCATATACATATGGCTATGAATCTTTCTCATTAAAGAAAAAAATTAAAAATTAAAAATAAATTATTCTAAATAAAAAAGTATGACATTCTCTTTAGTACATACTAAAAATGAAAATAAAATGAAAATAGGAAGATGAAGTAGTATCTTTTTCTCAATCTTGTAAATATTTATTGTCCGAGCAAGAGTTTACCTTTCACACTCTACTTCCAAAGATTTAAAAATATCTATAGCATTTAAAACAAAATGTCGACTTGATCAGCCATATTTGGCTTCACGTGAAACATATCACGTACTGCTCAATGCAATCTCATTGTTTTAGCCATATCTGTATTCTTATATTTCGATTCCTCTAATGTTTGGAGTAATGATGTAACACTAATAACTTGGATATAGTTTACCATTATAGAGAAATTAAGCGACGACCATGCCTAAATACCACATAGCTGTAACATAGTAACAAACAACATATTCTCAATCAAAAAGATCAATGTGGGGAAATCGTCTCTGTTTTTTGTCTGTTCATATGGCAGTATTACAAGATACAGATTTTGTCTTTTCTAAGTATTTTAGTACATTAGCTAGCTGCCTAGGTTGTTTCCTCTGGTAATCATGATGTATAATCTAATGAGACAAATCAATCTGTGATCTATCCCTATTTTCCTTAAGCAAAGACGTGCTAATTGGCCATTAGTTCGTATTCAACGTATAATTGCCTATGCCCTCGAGTTTCAGAGCCTTCATTTTCTTCTATTTTAGGTGTTAGTGGGTTCGAATAAATACAATTCATTATGTACATAATATAAAGTTCAAGGGAAGAAGCAGTGGATATCTGTAAGTTTATATATTCTGGTGTGATCAGTACTGCAAGATTTAATTGCTGAGATTGCTAATAATTTATTTACCTAAAGCACTGGGTCCAATTAAATTTTATATGGTCCAAGCTGTATATACAATGAATGTATAAAATCCAAAAGATAGCATATAAGAATGAATGTGACGGACAATTAGCCTATCCTATGGTATCAACTTTTCTTATGAATATTAAGGTTAGAGCATTTGTTAATCTTGTAGATGAAATAATATAAAAGTACAGTCGTACAGAGTGTCATTCCTTTTTGTTTGTATTCATATAAACTAAAATGGTGGTTGTCCACATGCATGATAATAATTGAGTGATAAAGAATCAAGGCAACACATATTTTTGGGTATATTCTGAATGTCATTTTTAAAATGGAAAAATGCAGCTTCATTGCTAGGAGGAGGTATTAGCACGCCAGAAAAGACTATTGTGGGGACTACTGATCAACCTACCCCACAAACCCATAATCAGATCACTATAGTGGCCGGCCATGGCGGCGCCACCGCCACCGAAAGCAAAATTAGTGGTAGGAGATTCAGTTTCCGACGCACTTCTTCCACTTCTAATTGGACCATTGATCCCAGGAGAATTCTTCTCTTCTTTGCTACCTTGTGAGTTTTCTCTTAACCAACCAAAGACTGGTTTAACTTCTTTATATTTATCGTGTATGTATAATGTTTTAAACCGTTAGGCTAAAAACAAATACTATGTTTTTAGCTATGTTTAACTAGGCACGAAATTTAAGAATAAAAGAATATTTTTGAAATTTGTGATCTAAAAAAAATTATTCCATCTGGTTCACAATAAGTGACCAATTTGCATTGAGCACACCTATTAAAAAAATACAAAATTCTACACAAAATAGTTAGTGTGACTAAACTATCCTTAATTAAATGTTGCAGTATAGTTAATGTGAGGAGTAAAAGACTTTTTAAGGATACATATATAAGGATAATTTTGAAAAAATAAATTAAATTTTTTTTTGATTATATAAATAGACACTTATTTTGGACTAAAATAAAAAGGCAAATTGGTCACTTGTTGTGGATCGGAGGAAGTAACTTTTTATGACTATAAATCATCTCATTAAGTGTAAAGGAGAAATATTATAATTAAATTATTTTTATTTATGGGCAAAGGTCCAAATATGCCCTTGTACTATATGAAATTGAGCACATTTGCCCTTCGTTAATACTTTAGTTCAAATATGCCCTTACCGTCATATAGTTGGTCCATATATGCCCTTAGAGTTACACAGTTGGTCCATATATGCCCTTTTCGAAACGGAATTCACCCAAACTAATTAGCTCTTTCTTTAATTGTATTAAATTGTATTACAAACACTATTTCCTTTTTATTAGTACGTTTTTCTTACCTTTCTCTTTTCTTTCTTCTTTTTTTCTTTTCTTCTTTTTTTTTTCTTTTTCTTTCTCCCTTATCCGTTTCCTCCATTATTGATGTCTTCTCCATTTTCGTCACCAATTTCACTTGACAAAACTCATGAATTCCAATTACTAAGAAAATTCTCCCATAAGGTAATCAAGTTCCAATTTCACTAGCCCTCTAAATAAACGAAATTAAATTGTTCCAAAAATTATGGTTTAAACTTTAAAATAATAAAAACATCTCAACCTTTAACAATACTCAAAAGACCAAAATATTTAAATTATTTCCAGAAAGATAATTTAATGATTAAAAATCCTAGAGTTCAAGTTGTAGTGTTATAAATTTGAGTTGTTAGTCTTTTTTCAGCTAGACATTTTCTATTTTTTTTATTAACTATGTAAATTAGGGGTGTACATGAAACGGGTTGGTTCGGTTTTTATCAAAACCAAATCAAACCAATTATATCGGTTTGGATTGTTCGGTTTTGTTGTATTTTTCGGGTTTTTTGTTACATAAATATTATTTCAATCTTACTTTGTTAAATTTTTTAGAACTAAATATATGTTTAGTAAATATTAAAAAATTGACAAACATGATCTATTAAAATATTCTTATGCGAAAATTTTTTTAGTAATTGGAATTCATGAGTTTTGTCAAGTGAAATTAGTGACGAAAATGGAGAAGACATCAGTAATGGAGGAAATCGGATAAGGTAGAAAGAAAAAGAAAAAAAAAGAGAAGTGAAGAAAAAAGAAGAAAGAAAAGAGATAGGTAAAGAAAAAAAGTATTAATAAAAAGAAAATAGTGTTTGTAATACACTTTAATACAATTAACGAAAGAGCTAATTAGTTTGGGTGGATTCCGTTTCGAAAAGGACATATACGGGCCAACTGTGTAAGTTTAAGGGCATATATGGACCAACTATATGACGGTAAAGGCATATTTAAGCTAAAGTATTAACGAAAAGCAAATGTGCTCAATTTCGAATAGTACAAGAACATATTTAGACCTTTCCGTTTATTTATAGAAAGGTAACATTTTCTTTTTTGTGTAGACTAAAAAAGAAATAGTGACACTTAAATCGGAAAATAGAATAAAAGAAATGGTCAGTTATGACTTTGAGGAAAGAATACAACTTCTGACATTTTCTACTTAAATTTTTATTTAATATGGTAGTGCCCTCTATTTGACAGGTCAAGTATGGGAACAATACTATTGATCTATTTTACATTATCCATAGCCAAGCTCAATGGAGAAGACAGTGCTCTTAATGGATGATAATAGACACGAAAGAAAAAAGGAAGCAGTGAAAAAGTGAATGTTAAGATCAATGCGCTAGTTCTAACTCAGATGACGGTATAATGTAGAAGCAGAAGAGACAAAATCAACATAATTTGATTATAGATTTTAACAGAGTTTAGTAGAAACATTCACAAGATGATGGAACAGAGAAAGAAGTATAAAGGGGGCAGTACTCAGAAGAGCTAAAACTACATATAGAACTTCCATTATAGCAGAGGTTCAGAAGACAGAAAGTATCACTTTCATCAGGCTGCCTTTTGTTGCAAGACAAGAATAGAAAGCATCGTGACAAAGATTTGCATTATTCTATAGTAATGAGTGGCATAGATCAGAAACACGAGTACCTTTTCTTTGTTAGGTTCTCTTTTTGTAACATTTGGCTGAGTTTAGTGGAGAACCACATGTTTACCTTTTGCTATCTTCCTCCCTTTTTTTGTTGAGTTTAAGTTTTTTTGCACGCTACTGTCAAAAATATTTATACAATCATGTCAATTATAAGATAATAGCAAGTAAATGTATACCATAAGTAATCTAATAATGTAAAAATCTTTATAATGTTATGAGTAATGTATAATTTAAAACATATTGTGGAACTCCGTGTATCCCACTCAAGTTGGGTTTTTTTTTGCGTTTGAAGCCAAATGATTCTTTGCTGTTGGCGTTGGGCAGGCAACAAGGCACAAAAAGTATGACTTTGATGTCCAGAACTGCAACTTCAAGCTCTAAATAGTACTGCTGAAACATTCTCTTTGTGGAGCATGATGGCATGGCACAGAATATTTGCATACCAATTTTTAGGATAAATATGCCAAATTTAAAGCAGTCATATTAGTAGCAATGCACGTTTACCAAACTAGCATATTAGTAATTGGCAAAATCAGAAATTTTATTAATAGATTAATCCATCATTAATTGACTTAAGGGTTCATTTAATATAATTCATAGTTACGAATAACTGCAAGGAACTTCTGCAGTTACACATTAAGATCTCTCAGCTAATATATGATGAAGGAAAACATACAGTTTTTCACATTGCATCAATGAGACCTCTATTCAAGTGCCCTTCATGACTAGCAAGAAGGAGCAATACATACTAGGTTGTGAAGGTTTCAGTAAGTTTCATGTTTCTAGCATATTTAACAAGTCATTCATTGAGGTAAATGAAGAGGGAGCAGGAGCTGCTGCTTCTGATGTGATTAGACCAAGGGGAAGGAGGGAAAATTTAAGAGACTGTTGCGGATCATCCATTTCTCTTCCTAATTAGAGAAGATGCAACACGCGTGGTACTCTTTGCCGGTACTGTGCTTAATCCTCTTTTAGAGTAAGTCGTATTCCACTACATGGGGGTTAAATACATGTTAAAATCAAGCCCTAGGTCTGCCATTGATGGAGCTACAAATTTGGAGAAGAAGGGAGCTTAGAGAGAAATGAGAGGAAGATTCTAGAGAGAGAATGAAACTGAATATTTTCTTCATTGCTCAAAAATATACTGTACATCGTCTACATATCTATTACGAATAACATCTCCACTAACTATCATTATGCGAGCTAAGCAACTAACTTTCTAACTAACTAATCTTCTAGAAGAGTACAAGATATATAACTAATTGTACAATTATTTATTTCTACACTCTCCTCAAGTTGAGAATGGAAAATATTTTTCATGCCCAACTTGGAAAGTAATGCTGAATGTTGTTGATGTCCTAAAGCTTTTGTCAAAATGTCTGTTGGTTGTTCTTGACCGGGTATGTATGCAGTTTCTATATATATACATAGGCTTAGCTGCTATTTTCAAGGCTGCTTTGTTATTGCAGTACAACTTCATAGGCATCCTCACAGTCACCTGCAACTCTTTCAATAGTCCTTTTAACCATATTAGTTCTACTACTGTATGTGCCATTCTTCTATATTCAGCTTTCGCTGAGCTCCTGGATATAGTGCTCTGCTTCTTTGCTTTCCAGGAGATAAGTGATGCTCCCAACTTGATATAAAATTCAGTAACTAACTTCCTAGACATGGGTCATGAAGCCCAGTCTAAATCACAGTAGGCCACAATTTTTTATGCATTAGCATTTGACATTAAGAGTCCAAGTCCAGGTTGGTCCAAGGAAGCATCATAATGTGACTTTTTGGGTGCATGCATGAACTAATTCAAGCACTGTACTGCGTATACAATTTCAGGTCTGGTTATTGTTAAAAATAATAACTTCCTAACTAGCCTCTGGAAGCTATTCCTATCCTCCAAAAGTTCATTAGAACCACCTGCTTTCACTAGTTCATCAAATTCTGTATTAGTGAGTTTTAAATTTTGTTCCATTGGAGTCTCCTTAGGCTTTGTGAGACCTACTTCACAAATCATCTCCAAAGCATACTTCCTTTGTGACATCAAAATTCCCTCACTTGATCTAGCAAACTCAATTTCTGTAAAATATCTTAGTTCTCCAAGGTCCTTTAGCTTAAAGTTCTGATATAAAGCATCTATGTCTGATTGTATCTTTTCCAAATCATTACCTGTAACAATCAAATCATCTACCTAGACAAGTATGAGCAAAAGTTTACCATTTGTAGTTTTGGTAAAAAATGAGTAATGTTTGCTCTGTTGAAAACTAGATGTTAGCAAAGCTTATGTTAATTATAAGTTCCATTGCTTAGAAGCCTGTTTTAGGCCATATAGGGATTTGAGGAGTCTACAAACCCTGTTCTCCCCAGGCTACCAAATCCCCGAGGCATTGTCATGTAAACTTTCTCAAAAAAATCACCATTCAGAAGAGCATTGTGAACATCTATTTGTGATAGAGGCCAATGTTTAAGGGCTGCAATAACTATCACAGTCCTTACAGTAGTCATCTTAGCTACAGGAGAAAAAATATCATGAAAGTCAATTCCCTCTTGCTGGGTGTATCCCTTTGTAACTAGCCCTGCTTTGAATCTCTCAACAGATCTATCAACATTATATTTGATTTAATACACCGACTTACATCCTACAGGTACTTTCCCTGGTGGCAGTGTAACCACTTCCCAAGTGTTGTTTTGTTCTAGGTCCTTTACTTCAAGCTTCATTGCTTGAACACACCTGTCATCGTTGATTGCTTGAAAATAAGTAGAAGGCTCAGTATCTGAGAAAAAAGCAGCAAGAAAAGACTGAAAGTAGGAAGGAAGATGAGAATAAGACACAAATTATTGGATAGAAAAAGGTGATGAAGAAGTGGAAGGCAAAGGAGGGTAAACATAGTCAGTTAACCAAATAGAGGGTCTAGTTGTTCTGTTGGATTTTCGGGCTGCTAGGGATGTAAGGATGGTTGGTGTGATAGGGAAGGTTAGTTAGCAAAGGGAGATAGCGATGTACGTGCAGCAGGACCAGCTGAAGAAGGATAAGGTGAGGAAGTATGTGTAGCAGGGCTAGAGGAAGAGGAACGAGGTGATGAATCTGGAGAAGAAAAAGAGTCATCTGGTAAAGCAAGAGGATCTACACATGAAGATGGTGGAACAGTAGATTGAACATCAGAGGTAGGAAAGATATCAGAAGTAGGACATGAAGGAATCGAATCAGAACCATCAAGAAAATTGCTTTTAGGATGTTTAAAGGGGAAAACTTTTTCTTTGAAGACAACATCACTAATAACCAGAAACATTTTGACTTCAATATCATAGACTTTGTATCCCTTTTGTATAGGTGCATCACCCATAAACACAACAAGGATTGATTTAGAAGTGAACTTATCATGGAAGTCCGGTTTTGTGGCATAATTAAGACATCCCAAGCTTTTGATATGATCAAAAGATAGTGGCTTTCCATGAAATATCTCATAAGGATATTTTTCATTTAGGATTGTACTAGGTAGTCTGTTAATGATATATGTTATTGTAAGAATGCAGTCCCCCAAGAATCTTAAAGGAATGTTTGCTTGAAATCTTAAAGCTCTGGCTACATCTAGAAGGTGTCTATATTTGCTTTCCACAACTCTATTCTGTTGTGGAGTATGTACACAACTATTTTGATGAATGATGCCCTTAGTTTTGAAGAGATTAGAATATAGAGTGTTACAGAATTCAAAACCATTATCTGATCTGAAGGTTTTAACACTAGTGAAGAATTGATTTTCTACCAAGTGAAAGAAATCAGTCAACATAACATATAGATCACTTTTCAATCTTAAAAGGAAGGTCCAAGTCATTCTGGTACAATCATCAACCAGAGTCAGAAAGTATCTATAGCCATTATGAGTGCTTACTTTATATGGATCCTAAACACTCATATGTACAAGCTGAAATGAACTAGTAGACTTGGAATTGCTAATATAGGAAAGGGCAACCTTGTTTGTTTAGATAGTGGACAAACATGACAATAACAAGCAGAAGTTTGAATACTAGACAAATTTTTATTTATTGCAGGGATTTTATGTAAAACTGGAAGAGGAGCATGTCCCAATCTTTAATGCCATAGAATATTTGTACTTTGTTGAATGGAAGTGGTTATACATTTGGAAGAAAGAACAACAACATATGTTGAAAGATTGAGGATGTAGAGACCACCCTTGAGCTTACCAATCCCCTTCACCATGCCACTGAAGAGTTCATGAAAGACACATAAATCAGGGTAAAAATAAACTAAATTCTTCAGTTATTTTGTATATCTGGAAATCGATAGAAGGTTATATTTGAATTAGATCACATTGTGGAGTAAGTACATCAGAATTAGGTAAAGTGCAAGTTCCTATGTAAGTAATTTTAGTATTACTTCCATTAGGCAAGTGCACTATTGAAGATTTGAGTTCAGAGATTGGATTAGAAGATGACAGTAGATTCAAGCATGAAGTCACATGATTAGAAGCACCAAAGTTAATGATCCAACTACATTGGTTAGTGAGTAAATTACCTGCCATATTAGCTACATCTACTGGCTAGCTTTCTTTGCTCAACATTCTGAGAATTTGTTGATACTGCTCAGTGGTTAATGGTTGCAAAGTTGGAACTACAACTGGTATATTGTTTCCATGTGCAGCATTCTGAAACTCCTCTATGGTATGCGCATTGTGTGCCATATTTTCAGGATGCTCATGTGCTCTTCTCCTCCTATTATTATTGAACTTGAACCTTGGAGGATATCCCACCAGTTTGTAATATGATTCCCTTGAATGCCCCTTCATGTTACAATAGTCACACACAAGTCCATTGTTCTTCCTAGGTCTCATATTCGAAGCATGTGCGAAAAATAATACACTACTTTTTACATTCAGAGGTGTACTCCCCAAAATTCTAACTTGTGATGTGCCGCTACTCATCCTCTGGCTTTCCTTTTACATAATCATCGAATAAGCCTGGTCAAGAGTAGGTATTGGATGCATCATTAAAATTTGTCTCCTTTGTGGTCCATAGGTATCATTTAGCCCTATTAGGAACTTCATGAGTTTCTGATGATGAATAAATATCACAAAAAGTCTGGATTTTCATAGACACAATCAGAAAAGGGATAATCGACTCAAATTCATCCCACAGATCATTAAGTCTAGAAACATACATAGAAACACTCGAGATTCCTTGTGTCAAACAACTAATTTCCCTATTCATATGATAAATTTTGGTGGAATTTATTTTATCAAATCTCTCCTTCATAGATTTCCACACCTTCTCTGCATTTGTTGAGTATACAATTCTCTTTCCGAGTTCTGGTGCAACTGAACCCATAATCTATGACTGTACAATCGCATTAAACCTATCCCACTTGCATAATTTGTAGATATTCTTTTAAACTGATTTTTTGTACATAAACCATCCATAAATCCTAACTTGATCTTTACAATCAGTGACATTACAATATATCTACTCCACTCAAAGTAGTTTTTAGTCCCAATCAACAGTTGAGGGACGAGTGAAATACCTGTATCTGATGAATGAACATACAACAGATATTTGTAATCAATTTGTTGAGCATTTGCATGTGGGGATCTAGTCACATTTTTTGGTGTATCGATCGCCATTACGATGAAGACATCAAAAATTGAAAGGTAAGATATGAAAGAGAATTTTAGGGATTAGACAAAGAATTAGAGGAGCTGAATCGAAGAACAGATTTCTAAAGCTGAAAGTCGCAATCAACCAAGCTCGGATACCATGTTAAAATAAAGCCCTAGGTCTGCCATTGATGGAGCTACAGATTTGGGGAAGAAGGGAGCTTAGAGAGAAATGAGAGGAAGATTCTGGAGAGAGAGTGAAACTGAATATTCTCTTTTTCTTTGCTCAAAAATATACTGTACATCGTGATACGATCCAAGATAAACAAAATAGTAGAATATAAAAATAACAATGATTAAAGCAAAACTAATGATAGATTTGATTAAGATAATCAAAGTAGTCTGGATAGTGAAGTATAGAAGAAAATCTAGAATCTTAAGTGAACATCTCAAGCAACAATCGAAATACTATCCGATCACCTCCCAAGAATGAAAACTTAGAAACCCTAGATATAAAGAAAGGAGAAGAAGATTGTACTCAAGAACCCAAGTCTTGAAAATAAGTAATCCAAAGTCGAACTCGAACCAAGAGGTTCCAAATCTCTCTCAAGAGTTTTTTTATGTCAAAATATTCTAAGTGGCTAATGAAATAACCCTAGGCTATTATGAGCCCGTTTGAACATAAGAAATTTTTTCCCTTTTTCCAAAAAAAATTCACTTTTTTCGAAATCAGCGTTTGTTCATAGAATTTCCAATTTTCACTTGAATATGCATTTTGGAAATTTTCGAAAATTTGAAAAACTCCAAAAAGCTATTTTCAAAACTCACTCACAAAACTTCAAAAATAATCCAAAATTATATTCATGTCCAAACACAACTCTAAATTTCAAATACTATTTTCACTTGAAAAATATTTTTTCCATATTTTGGAATTTTACAATTCTTATGTCCAAACGCCCACTATAAATACCCAAGGGGTAAAATATAAAAAGTTTCAAAGTTAATTTCCCAAAAAAACTCGTCAGGCCAAACCGTAGCCTCAACCGTAACCCCAGCTGTAACACACAACTGCAACTTATTTTCTTCAGCTCTTCAGACCCCTCTTGAATCGTAGCTAACGGTTGGTAAAACTGTGTCATGCGTTTTGACTTGGGGTCTTTATTCTTCAATTCTCAGGACTCCAAATATGGTATTCTTTGCATGAATCCTCCAAGTTACTCTCCAAACATCTTCTAGTCAATTGTCTAAGATCATGAAGCTCCTCATCGTGCATCCCTCGGGCATTCTCGGACTTGGAGCGAGTCAACGGTCTACTAGATAATTCAGGGTCATCTTCAATATTCTACGCTTTGCTCATGCTATCTAGGATCGTATCAATCCCTCCCTCTTGAAAAGGATTCGTCCACAAATATGACATTCCTGCACCAAAAAGAGATAAGTGAGAAACATTAAATATCGCACCCACCTTAAACTCATCTGGGAGATCCAACTTGTACGCAGTGTCACC
Source organism: Nicotiana tabacum (assembly GCF_000715075.1). Classification (NCBI taxonomy): domain Eukaryota; kingdom Viridiplantae; phylum Streptophyta; class Magnoliopsida; order Solanales; family Solanaceae; genus Nicotiana; species Nicotiana tabacum. Next base: position 107,007,083 of record NC_134096.1, on the reverse strand, counting down.
AATCTTCCCAAGAACTTGGTATGGTCCATATCCATATGGATACAACTTGGACTTGCATTTATTAGGAAACTATTCCTTCCTCAAGTGAACCCAAACCCAATCATCAAGTTTGAAAATAACTTGTTTTCTTTCTTTGTTAGCTCTACTTGCAACCTTTTCATATGTCTTCTCCAATTGCAACTGCACTTGATCATGAACCCTCTTCAATGCTTCATCCATGTTCTTACCATCTACATTCATAACATCACTCATAGGCAAATGAATCAAATCCAAATGTGTTAGCGGATTAAATCCATATACAACCTCAAATGGAGACTTACCCATGGAAGAGTGAACAGATCTATTATAGGCAAACTCAATCAACGGTAAACGCTCCTCCCAAGTAGTGTACTTACCCTTAAGTGCAACTCGCAAAATACTACCCAAAGTTCTATTGACTACCTCAGTCTGACCATCAGTTTGGGGATAACAAGTAGTATAATACAATAGCTTAGTTTTCACCTTAGATCACAAAGTTCTTCAAAATTGGCTAACAAACTTAGCATCCCTATCGCTAACAATAGACCTAAGCACCCCATCTTGTAGATTTTTAGGATGGACATATCATAAAAAGGTATGGCTGATGCTAAACATAAAAAAGAGTAACCTCAAAACCTCTCTCTCAAATAATGTTGCTACGTAAGATGCATCATCTTTCTTGTGACAAGGAATAAAAATGTGCCATCTTAGAAAAGCAGACAACCACAACAAATATGCAATCATGTCCCTTCCTAGTCCTCGGTAAGCCCAAAAGAAAATGCATAGAAATATCTAACCAAGGACCATCGAGAATAGACAATAGAGTATATAAACTACGTGGCTTAACCTTAGACTTAGCCTGAAGATACTCGATACATTTACCACAAAATCTACCTATATCTCTCCTCATGTGGGGCCAATAAAAAATTTCTTTTAGGCGCTCAAGTGTTTTAAAAACTCCAAAATGTCCCATCAATCCACCACTATGTGCCTCTCTAACAAACAATTTCCTCAAAGTACATATAGGGACACACAATTTTCCCTTCATAAGCAAATAACCATCATCTATAAGGAATCCCTCAAACACACCCAACTTACACTCCTTGTACTTACTACTAAAATTTGGGTCACTATCATATAAATCTTTAATATGCTTAAACCCCATTAAATTAGCAGTTATCACATTGATCATTACATACGTCTAGAAAGTGCATCAGCCACAACATTATCTTTGCCTTGCTTATAGTGGATAACATATGGAAAGGTCTCTATAAACTCTACCCACTTAGAATGACTTCTATTTAACTTAGACCGACTCTTTAGAAATCTTAGACTCCCATAGTCAGTCCTAATCATAAATTCCTTATGCCACAAATAGTACTGCCAATTGGCTAAAGCTCTCACAAGGGAATATAACTCTTTATCATAAGCAAATAATTTAAGGTTGCTCCACTCAATTTCTCACTAAAGTAAGCTATATGTTTTTGGTCTTACATAAGAACTGCACCTATACCTACCCGAGAAGCATCACACTCAACCTCAAAAGTCTTACTAAAACCGAGTAGTTGTAGCAAAGGGGATGAACTAAGCATCTTCTTCAATAGTTCAAAGGCCTCATCTTGATCCTTATCCCAATTAAATCCGTTATCCTTCCTAATTACTGCAGTCAAAAGAGCAACTATGGTACAAAAACCCTTAATAAATCTCCTATAGAAACTAGTGATACCATGAAAACTCCTAACCTCTGACACACTCTTCGGAACAGGCCACTCTCCAATGACTTTCACTTTTGTTTCATCAACCTCTATGCCCTTCTCACTCATAACAAACCCCAAGAAAATCACCCTATCAACACAAAAATCACACTTCTTAGGATTTGCAAAGAGTCTCTTTCCTAAGTACATCAAGCACACTTTTAACATGCAAATGATGATTATCCAAAGAATGACAGCAAATAAGTATATCATCAAAATAGACAACAACAAATTTACCTCTAAATAACTTTTAAACATGATCCATCAAGCGCATAAATGTATTAGGTGCATTAGTTAACCAAAAGGCATAACTAGCCATTCATACAAACCATTTTTAGGTTTAAATGTTGTTTTTCATTCGTCACCAGGATTCATCATAATATGATGATATCCACTTCGCAAATTAATTTTTGAAAATACCTTTGTACCATGTAACTCATCCAACATATCATCCAATTTAGGAATGGGATAACGATGCTTTACCATGATTTTGTTGATGGCTCTATAGTCAACACACATACGCCAAGACCCATCCTTATTTGGTACCAAAATGACTGGTACAACAAAAGGACTCATGCTCTCCCTCACGAACCCCTTATTTAGCAACTCCTCCACTTGCCCTTAAAGCTCCTTAGCCTCCTCTAGGTTGCTCTTATAAGCCAGTTTATTTGGAATATGAGATCCTGGTACAAAGTCAATCTGGTGTTCAATCCCCCTAAGTGGTGGCAATCCTTCAAGTAGCTTCTCAGGAAAGACATCATTGTATTCCTGCAGTAAAGAGATAAAATCACTAGAAAAAGAGTTAGAGAGTTCGTTAATATTCAAATAAGCTCCTTTATACACACATAGTAAAAGTGGCATTCCTTTACTAAGGGTCTTTTCACAGTCCTTGGCTATTATAAAAAAGGTTCAACTCTCTTCCTTTCGCCTCTTTCCTCTCACCATCACTCGGTTTCTTTTCATTCTTCATCTTTCGGCCAACCTATGATTTTTCCGCTTCCTCACTTTCCTTAGTCTCAACAAGTGAAATTTTACCTCTACACTCATTCTCTCTTTTTTCTTCTCTCACCTTCTCCCCACCCAATTATTTAACTCTTTTATGATCTTCATACACTTGAAGTGAAGTCAATGGCTTCAAGAGATACTTTTTACCCTTCAGCTCAAGTGTATAATTATTACTCCCCCTTCATGTAACGCATTCCTATCATAGTGTCACGGTCTCCTAAACAATAGATGACAAGCCTGCATGGGTATAACTGTTTGCAATAAATTTTTGTAGTACGAAAAAATAAACTACAACAAAAATAATATGAAGAAGCAGAGATGTTATTGATGAATATTTGTGAGTACAATTTTATGTATCCCTTGATTCTCCTCTCTGAAATTTTCCGTGACTCGAGGACTAGAGAAGCGTCTTTCTCGAATGTAGGATAATGTAGACCTCCTTGTGATGTATTTAATCATCAAAAACGTCGAGCGTAGCTTCGTTATTTTGGGTTGATCTCTGGAAAGAACTCCGTTGATCACTCCTTTGTTGAAGAATTTTGCACTTGATGATTGATCTCTCTGTTTGCGGATGCCTTCACCAATTGTGGAATGTTCTTCTCCAACTCTGAATTGTCCCTAGAGAATTATGTAATGTCTCTATTTATAGTCGTAGAAGATGGACAGTCCAGCTACATATGAACTCTTTTTCTTGATTCTAATTGGATCATGTGAATCATCAAACTGATCACATAAGCTATGTGATAAACTTACTTGTGATTGGCCAAGACATGTCATTTTAGACACTTGGCAACTCTTGATTGGTCATTGTTTTGGACTGAGATTGCAACATTATTTAACACGTGGCGTCATCTTGTTGGCTTGTAGTTTGACTGGATATGCCATGTCACTTGACACGTGGCATGAGTTTGGGTCTTAATATGAAATGGAACTTGGGCTTGAAATAATAAAATGGACTAATTTAATTTGTAGAGTCCAAATTAATTATTTAACCCAAATTTGAATTTAATCCAAATTTTATACGGATTAGACCTAATAAATTTTATATGTCTCCAGATGCCCCTACTTCAAGATTTGTCGAGGTGTAAACTTGTTGAACCTTAGACGAGGCTTGAAGTACCCGTGAAAATAATTACTCCACATCTTTTCATCAGGTGAAGCATTTGAGTATTTAGATAAGCAGTAACCGTTTTTGTGAAAAGAAATTAAACGATGATGTCGCCCAAACTTACACCACTAATTTAGGTTGTGAGGCGGTCGATGCAAAAATAAAAACCCAACGCGAGTCGGGATCGATTCCACAGGGAGCTTGATGTGGGATTAGGTATATACCTAGTGTGAATATATGACGTGCCTAAGATTACCCTTCTACATTTTCAATTGTTGTTTCTACTTCTACTTTTACGCTAATGCTTGTAATTGTAAAGCTACGAGACAATATTTTTGGTTTTGGTTGTTTTTTAAGTTATAAAAGATCTAGGGTTGCAACTTCTGCCTAGTTGGTTACCTAACGGATTTATAGCTTTAGGGTATGTTTGGTTGATAGGGATACAATATAGCAATCACACTCAATTACTCACTCTATACCTCTCGGTAGTTTGAGTGATTTTTCCCAATTTGGCTTTTTCAAGTCCATATCTCACGAAACAAGTGATAAATGCTCAAGTCGGGTCTTACAATCTCTAGATTCGACCCTTTAATTAGGGTTATCAATTTCTTGAGTTCACCCCAAATTCTTGTTAGCGAAGTTTTCCTAGACTTAGTCTCACTTTCTCAAGTAAAGATTAAGTCAATTAGGCATGAATCAACGTTTGCAACCATCAATTCTCAAATTCAAGCAAGAACTAGGCTAAATATCATATATCCAATCATAAATAAGCGCTAAATCAATCATACATTAAGTACCCATACTAGGATTGGGTCACAACCCTAGCTAAGAGTTTAGCTACTCATGAAAAATGAAGAAATTAAAGAAGAAACTAAGATAAAATGCATAATAATTGATTAAGGAAAGAAAATCTAATGTTTAAATGCTAAACTAGTACAAAGTTACCTAATACAGTAAATAAAAACGGCTCTAAGTGTTCAGGTGCACCAAACTTAACCTAAAAATAACAAAAAGATCTATTTATACCCAGTTGAAAATATCTGACAAAATTGCCCCTGCGAAGGTTTTGCGGCCGCACAATTATGTGTGCGGTCCGTACTTTGAGATTGACTGGCCAGGCTGACTTTCTGCGGTCGCATAAAAGTGAGATGCGGCCGCACTTCCTCTAATTGTGCGGACCACACATTTCTAAGTGTGGCCGTACTCTTGTTCTTGGACTGGATCTAGGCTTCATTATGCGGACCGCACATTTATGAGTGCGACCGTATTTTGGCATCCTGCGGCCGCACTTTAAAAGTGCGGTCCGCACATTTTCAAGCTATCAAACTACAGGTCTCTGAATCTAGTCTTCTGCGGCCGCACAATAATTATATGGTCCGCACTCTTTGAAGAAATTCTATCAGTGCATCTTCAGAGTTTGCGGCCGCACACAGTATTGTGCGGTCCGCACTGTAGCCCTTTTTGCCTTGCATTGGTTCTTGTCCAATTTTACTCCTTTTAAAGTTAATTTTCACTTCTTTGGCTCGTTTCCCAATATTCCTGCAAGAAAGCACATTTCATTAGTTCTCGGGAATACCTTTAAGCATTTTTGAGCTAAAATGTAAGTAAAAGAGCAAATAAGCGGTCAAAATCCCTACTTATCAACTCCCCCAAACTTAAGCTTTTGCTTGTCCTTAAGCAATCAAGGCAATTTCCCACCTCCACTAGAAAAAAGGGCTATTTCAGCTGGCCTAAGTTGAATCAAACACAAATCAATTGGGACCAACAATTACCCACACACTCATGAATCATTATCAAGCTTATGATTTGAATGTTAACGCACAAATGACTCTAATGTGACGCTTGAGCATCAAGGGTTGACTTTGTTCATCAAGAAAGCTCTCACTTTCATGCAGGTCACTATGGATCCCAAACTCCTCTTCTTATACTCTCTGAAAGCTCATATCACTCACAAATGAAGAATTCAATTCAATGACTCGAGAAAGATTCGCTCATCACTCTCAAAAGAATGTCACAAGCCCGATTCTAAGTACCATATGTTTGCCCCTCATGTAGATCACCACTAATGTAAGCTTGCTCGGGTTGAAATCACGTAGGCTTTTTCGGCATGTAATGAAGGCTTTTGGACTAAGGAGGGAAATATCGGAATGGAATTGGTTTATCTTTCCTTTAGCACTTCATATTCTCTTTTTGGCTCTTACTTTGCCGAATTTTTGATCCATTTTATTTTCCGTTAGGGGGATTAGAGAGACTTGACATCACTCTTTCTTTGCCATACTATTCATACTTTCCTTCTTTGTTATCTCCATGCTTTGAACTTTTGCTTTCTTTTGCATCTTTTCAACCCTTTCACATTATTCACTTTCTTTTTGTGTTTTGCTTTTGTTCTTCCTTTCTTTTTCTTTGCCTTTCCTTTTCTTCATTTCTTTTCTCTTTTTGTTCCTTGAGACCATATTTAAACCCCTCGTCTCTCCCCCAAACTTATATTTTTTTCCATTTGAATCACACGAGTGCTAAAGAAAGTTCGGGTGCCAAGAGAAAGTCACTATAAAATGGGTAAAGGCTTGTAATGTGGTTATCGAATAAAAAGGCTTTAGGCTCAAAAGGGTTTACTAAGGATGATATCATTGGTGGGCCATGGAAGGTTTCAAAACGGGGCAAGGAATGCCTACAATCATTTCTCAAGCTAGGCTAACTTAGAATTTCACCTAGAAACACATTCGAGGCAAGTTCTAGACCAATCGCACGGGTACTTGGACTTGTAACAAAATACCTCACCTCTCACACAACCGGATTGTCAAAGAGAATAGAGTCGAGGGCCCACAACAACCGCATTCAAGATTGAAAATCGCTAATGGTTCAACTAAATCACCCGATGATTGCCTAAGTCAACACAAGAGTCACAAGGTCACTAACTAGGGCTATTTCTTTACAAAAACTTATTTTTAACCATAAGCGCGTAGTTAAGTATGTTGGTACCAAGTGAATCATGCTTGACCCTTATTTATTCATTAATACTACTTATTTCTACCTAATAATCAAAACCTGACTCGATCCCTTAAGAAGGTTGCCACGCCATGCATCGTTGGGAAGAGTCACCCGGTTCACACAAGACCCACCTTTGGAAAGAACCGTAGCATTAAGAAAACCAAAGGCTTATTGTTCACTAAAAGAAAAAGAATCTAACAAATAAAAAAGAAGCTAATAAAGTAACTAAGAAGCTATACTATTAAGAAAACAAAATGAAGAAGCTATGAATTAATATTGAAAGTAAGGCAAATGAATATACAAACCGAGAGGAATAGAATATATACATGAGGGATGAATATATACATAATGAGGGAGAAAATAAAAAATAAAAGAAAAAGAGTGTTAAAGTTATTACAAACCCAAAAGTAATCAAATGTCATCAAAATATATCACAGTCATCCAAAATGAACCAAAATAGACCACCCCCAGAATAAGAACGAGCATTGTCCTCAATGCTTAGTACAATCAAAACAAAAGAGGATAGAGAGTAAAGAAAACTCCCTATGTGGTCTCAGGGTGACTGGCAACATCGCCACCCTCAGTCTCCTCCGGTTGTATCTCATCATCACCGGGCTGAGGGAAAACAGTGTTGGTGAGTATCTGAAGCATCTCCTCAGCAGTGGGATCTGGCTCGTCAGACTGACCAGCTGGTGTCTTTGCTGATGGTGCCACTGGGTCAGCTGGTATTGATGGATCTGTCTCCATCAGTAGGTCAAAAGGCAAATCACCTGCTGCTGCTATCTTCGTCACCTCTTTTCTCAAACTCTCCACTGCTTTCTTTGACTCTTGAGATTTCCTCATCTTCTTAACTTGCTTGGTCAACTCCTCAATAGCACCCCGTGAGCCACCAGTGTATCCATAATAGTCTTCTGGTTGTCCAGAATCTTCTTCAATATTTCCTCCACTGACGGAGGGACCTGTGGTGCTACTGGGGTAGAGGACTATGCTGCAACAATACTTGATATGTCAGGCAGCTTAGAAGTGGTTGTTTGCATCCAATTGTTCAGGCTTGCCAAAGTCGGGGAGACTCGCAGCGTAGTGAGAGGATAGGTAGATGAGGCTGGCATTGGTACTGCAACTGATGGCCGAGAAGATGAAGGTGGTGGCACTTTGGCTGACCCGGTGGAAGGCCCGGCTGCTGTAGAAGGCATGGAAGCTGTAGATGGCTCAGCAGCAGCCTCGGAACCCACCACTGATGGCTCGTTAGACTGGCCAACGGTGGTAGTGACCTTACCCTTGAACTTTGGGTTGTCAGCACCCTGCAGGTGGTACCATGAGAAAGGCTTCTTGGCCTTTACTTTTGTGTCATATGGCCTCGGCTCCACCTTGGCATCATTGAAGTACTCAGTGAGGGTGTTTGGATAAGGTTGAGACTTTTCACTTTTTCGGACCGCCAATGTGATGTTGGTTGACATGATGGCACCCACATTGATCGGGTACCCTACCATAATAGAAGCCACCAGAACTGCCCGGGGAAGTGGGAGGTTGTTCTCATTCAAACTTGGATCAATCCGGCTACATACAAAGGTTTTCCACCCTTTAGCTTCAAAATTTAGGTTGGCCCGGAGGATAGGAACTCCTGCTGTAATCCATGGTGGTGATGGTCCTCAGGCGGCTAAAATCTCAGCTAGCCAAGGGTGAGCTGCATCACCCATAGCCAACTTCTCTAGGTACTGGACTACCTCCACGTCTTCGAATCCCACATAAGTGTTCAAAGAGCAGGCGTTGAAGCGGACTTTCAAATTTCTCACCTTTTCCACTTTTTTCCCCTTCTTGATGTGAGCCACATTAGCAAACTCCCTGACCAAGTGCTCATTTGCATCTTTGACACTGCGGGTGAACCACTTCCACCCCTTGCGCTCGTGAAACTGTCTAAGGACATTTGGATTATGAATATCCAAATCCTTCACTAAGAACTGTCGCTCAAGTGTGAGCAACCTCTGGGGCCACAATTCCTGAAACCTATTCAAGACTGTCAAGCTGACGAAACGATCCTCCCATATTTCCTTTCTCTTCGACCTCTCAAGGCCTCCCACTCGAGTGTCCCCCACTCTACCATCATCCAGGACATCATCATCATCGACATCAATAGCTACTGGTGCCGGAGGAGCAGGTGTAGAGGAGGGCTCGGAACCCTGGCTTCCTGCATCAGAACCTCCAGAAGAACTAGATGTAGGTTGGTCGCGCAATTGAAAACGCCCAGTGGTGGGTTGAGATGGTTGGGACTGGGCCTCAGAATGGACCTCCAATGAATGACCCTCGGAGGCTTCCTTGGATGGGGCATAGGAACTGGATTCTGAGGGTTATGTGGCTCTTTCTCTCCCGGTGGTCGGCTTTTTAGCAATAGGCTTTGATTGCACTCGCTGAGGGCGAGTGCCTTTTCCTCTGCCTCAGGAGGATTCACCTCTCCCTTTGGATGTATCGCCTCCATCACGCGATCTAACCATTGTCTTCAATACAAGGTACATAGGTCAGTTGAGTTCAAAACCATTCAAACATTTGCAGAACAATTGCAGCACAACAGTTATCAAAGGAGACAGTGCGGACTGCACAATTCTGAGTGCGGCCACAGACTGTCTAGTGCGGACCACACAATTTTGAAGCGCGGTCGCACCCCCTGAAGTGCGGACCGCATAATTGTGAGTGTGGCCGCACATATCCAATTCTGAGATACTGATTCTCTGAAGTTCAAAAGTGCGCTCGCACAAATTATTATGCGGTCGCCCAACTGTTTCTGCGGACCGCACAATTTTTAGGCACTTTTGAAGCATAAAATTTGCCCTATTCAAGTGGTCTGCGGACAACACAAATTTGTGTGCGGCCACACAATTTGAACATTTACGACGGTTAGGGTAGGGTTCATGCAATGTTTCACAATTTAGACATGGCATGTACAAATTAACATGATTAATGGTCTACCTAGCAGGTGTCCACAAATCCTTTCAAATGCTTGTACGCATTTTGATTCGGAGCTCCGGTGAAGAATCCCCATTGCTCAAGCAATGTAAGCATAACATTTGTTATTTGAATGTTGCCCGCCCTAATACGGGGTGGGACTATGGAACTTGCGTACCCTTCATTCGGCAACACCAGGTGTGGAGCCGCTCTTGGTAGATTTGGGGGAGGAACGAGAATGTTGTCTTGAGGCGGCCGGCCACGTCTATTTGCTTGAGGTTCAAGAGGAACCTCTTCAACTGGGTCATCTTTCACGCCCACATCCCCCAACGGCATGTTTCCGAGAGGATCATTGTTGAGAGCCATTTTTGTGTCTACAATCAATTCACAAAAAGGTTAGTAAACCGGAAGAAAAAGAAGACAAGTCACACACAAAACTAAATATATAGCTAAATCAGTTTTGCTCCCCGGTAACGATGCCAAAAATTGATGTCGCCCAAACTCACACCACTAATTTAGGTTGTGAGGCGGTCGATGCAATAATAAAAATCCAGCGCGAGTCGGGGTCGATTCTACAGGGAGCTTGATATGGGATTAGGTATATACCTAGTGTGAATGTATGATGTGCCTAAGATTACACTTTCACATTTTCAATTGTTGTTTCTACTTCTACTTTTATGCTAATGCTTATAATTGTAAAGCTAAGAGACAATATTTTTGGTTATTTTTCAAGTTATAAAAGATCTAGAGTTGCGACTTTCGCCTAATTGGTTACCTAACGAGTTTAGAGCTTTAGGGCATATTTGGTTGATTGGGATACAATATAGCAATCACACTCAATTACTCACTCTATACCTCTCGGTAGTTTGAGTAATTTTTTCCAATTTGGCTTTCTCAAGTCCAAATGGGTATCTCACGAAACAAGTGATAAATACTCAATTCGACCCTTTAATTAGTGCTATCAATTTCTTGAGTTCACCCCAAATTCTTGTTAGCCAAGTTTTCCTAGACTTAGTCTCACTTTCTCAAGTAAAGATCGAGTCAATTAGGCATGAATCAACGTTTGCAACCATCAATTCTCAAATCCAAGCAAGAACTAGGCTAAATATCATATACCCAATTATAAATAAGCCCTAAATCAATCATCCATTAAGTACCCATACTAGGATTGGGTCACAACCCAAGCTAAGGGTTTAGCTACTCATGGAAAATGAAGAAATTAAAGAAGAAACTAAGATAAAATGCATAATAATTGATGAAGGAAAGAAAATCTAATGTGTAAATGCTAAACTAGTAAAAAGTTACTCAATACAGTAAATAAAAACGGCTCTAAGTGTTCAGGTGCACCAAACTTAACCTAAAAATGATAAAAAGATCTATTTATGCCTAGTTGAAAATATCTGATAAAATTGCCCCTGCGAAGGTTATGCGGCCGCATAATTATGTGTGCGGTCCGCACTTTGAGATTGACTGGCCAGGTTGACTTTCTGCGGTCGCATAAAAGTGAGATGCGGCCGCACTTCCTCTAATTGTGCGGACCACATATTTCTGAGTGCGGCCGCACTCTTGTTCTTGGACTGGATCTGGGCTTCATTATGCGGACCGCACATTTATGAGTGCGGCCGCACAATTATAGTGCGGTTCACACATCTTCATGCTCCCAAACTACAGGTCTCTGAATCTAGTCTTCTGCAGCCGTACAATAATTGTGCGGTCTGCACTCTGTGAAGAAATTCTATCAGTGCATCTTCAGAATTTGCGGCCGCAATGTAGCCCTTTTTGCCTTGTATTGGTTCTTGTCCAATTTTATTCCTTTTTGAGTTGATTTTTACTTCTTTGGCTCGTTTTCCAATATTCCTGCAAGAAAGCACATTTCATTAGTTCTCGGGAATACCTTTAAGCATTTTTGAGCTGAAACATAAGTAAAAGAGAAAATAAGCGGTCAAAATCCCTACTTATCACATGACCTAAGCCAAGAATTCTAAATCCACGTTGGACAAAGGCACAGTTAATTTGAACAAAATTTGGCTTTAATTAAACAACCCCTTTGAATAAGAAGAATATAATTTTTAGATACAAAGTCCATGTAGAGATTGATTACTGTTTCCTCTTGCACTTTGAATTGTGACGGTATTAAACTTAGCAAGGTGGTAATTTGAGTCCATCTAAAATCCAATTACTTCAACAGTCCTTTTAAATCTATAAATAGACAGGAGTTGACCCTTAAAACACATGCAAAGAAAAGGATCGTCATGACTCACGAGCTAACGCAAGAAACCCGTATTTCTCGAAATATCTGGCAAATTATTCGATATCTTTCGTTGCTTCCTTCTGCTTCCTCCGCCTTACTGCCCCTACCGTACTACTCTATTATTATTTCCTTGTAGATTTCCTACTAAACAACAACAGATTACTCAGAGCCATGGACGAATCACCCGCAACTGCATTGAATACAGAAAAATGCCGCGATTGCATTGATCAAAAAGGAGTCCTGAACTTTAGATTAGCGGGTCTTACGGACACATGCTCAATCATGATAAGCTTGATATCACTGGTAACTCAATTTTCAACGACGACGAAGCATTGAGAGACAACACCGTAGCAGGGATGTACGATGCTAGAGCAGCCCTCAAACTCAATAGAGATCAACTAAAGCACCAAAAAGCTTCGTGGACTTAGCATCGTAGGCTCCTGCATATCTCTCCCTTTTTTTTGCATTTTTAACGAGGACGTGATGGCAAAGGCTTTAGATGTTTTCACAAGTTGTGCTCACTCACCCTAGTGGAAGATGCTCGACTTTGGGATGTAAAGTTGTTCATCTTGTGCTTTTGAGGACTTGTGTTCACCATCCAAATTGAAGAGGGCTCTGACCTTTCACTGGCACTGTATTCGCAGAAGCAGAAACGTCGTGCTATGGCACCGAGGGATCTAAAAAAAGTTTTACATTGCAGATTTTCAAGAAAGCTCCAGCGATCTTGATATCCGTAACAAGATGCACAAGATGTTACAATGATTGGTGGAGAACCTGATGGTAGGCTATAATTACGTATTTTAGTCGCTTATTATACTCTAATTTGCTACACTTTAATTGAGTTTGAGCTTTAATCGCTAGTGTTTTGCACTAATTGCGTGTTTTATGCCTTGTAGGAGTGATTCTGAGCTATGTAGATGTTATGGAACGAATTCGAGCTATTTGGAGCTTTGAAGTCTAAGTAAAAGCCCAAGAGAGTTAGTCAGAATCGTGTTTGGGGGTCGAGGATCAATTCTGAACGTCAAAATTCAAGGAAGAAGCAACTGCTGAAGAAATTTCCAAAGTTCAGAGACTGAATTTTTTGGTCGGACAAGAAAAAGCACTAGTGCGATGCATGAAAAGCAATAAGTTTGCAAGTTTTCCTATTTCGGCTAGGAAATGGAGATTTCGTCTAGGTCCAACCCTACTTGGTATAAATACATGGAAAAAACGTTATTTTCTGACTTTTGACATACCTTAGACCTAAGGAGACTATTTTGGAAGGAGAGAAAACTTGGAAACATTCTTTGGAGGAGAAAATCATCGAGTTCTTTCGTCCTTCATCTTTTCTTTGTAATTTGTTTATGCAAAATACTTGAAAAGTTGTTACTACGAACATGAGTGGCTAAGCACTCTATTTTCTAGGGTTGTGGTTGACATGATTATTAACGTTTATTAATTATATTTTCGTTAATTCGGATTATCATCTTGTGGTTGTTTCTTTAATTCTAGTTTTAACTTGTGAATTGTTGTAGCTACCAATTCACTCTACTATTTGTGCTATGCTTGGGAAAGCCGTGTTTAGATTAGAGTAGAATTAAAGAGAGCTTGTTTTTGAACCCGTGGCTCGGGGAAAGAATTCACGGTTAGGATAGGAATATACCTAACAGTCTTGCTTAGTTGAATACCGTATTATATTCGTTCATGATAGACTCAATACCATAGGAATATAAGATTGATATATTGTGGACATGCGAGTAGTATTGTGGGAACATGCTATTCATATAAACGATCTGGTTAATCAGCAACCATATATAATCTGGATTAACGAGTGTGATTATTGAACTTAATAGGATTGATAAACCAACCACAACCCTGAAATTTTCATCTCTGAATTAAAATCTCATCATACACATTTGCATTCTTGATAAATTAGTTGTTACTTGTGTAATTTCCGCAATAGTAGATTAATAGAAAAATATCACTCTTGATTATCTTGGATATTTAACTAATTTTAGTTTGCTTAGTTAACGATTGATCTAAGTCTCTATGGGTTTGATATATGACTTTCGAGTCACTTTATTACTTGACGGCCACGTATACTTGTGTGTACTTGGGGAACCAACAAGTTTTTGGCGCCATTGCTGGGGACTTAGTTATTGATTATTTATTTAAGTTAAGCTTTTATTAGTTAGTTATTCAAGTTTTAATTTTTAGTTTTCTTTATTTGTGATAACGCAGGCTCTTCTCTTGAATGCGGAGGAGTAGAAGCGCAAACAATCTCCTTCCTCTTGATCCTGAAATCAAACAAACACTTCACAGAGTGAGGAGGGAAGTCGAAGCTAGAACCAGAATTGAAAGAGAGTTGGACATCGTAGTTCAACCACAGCCAATAGAGATGGCAAGTAATGAAGAGCATCCGGTGATAGAAGCTGCAAGGCCCAATCTGGCTAATATAATTCATACGATTGTGAAGCCTGATATCACGGGTCACTTTGAACTCAAACAGTACATGGTATAGCTGATTCAGTCCACAGGGAAATATGTGGGTCTATCTCATGAAGACCCACAGAGGCACATTCAGAACTTCCTAGAAATTACGGACACTTACAATTATCTGAACGTTTCCAAGGACTATGTCAGGCTGACACTGTTTCCCTTTCACTGAAGGGGGAAGCTAAGGAATGGTTGCAAAAGGAACCCGTAAACTCAATCCACAATTGGGATGATCTCGCAAGGAAATTCTTAATCAAGTTTTTTCCCACTAAGAAGATAAAGTCGACGAGGCGCCAGATTCTTGGGTTTCAACAACGAGATGGCGAGACTCTTCGACTAGCTTGGGAAAGATACAAGAAGCTACTCAGAGACTGCCCACATCATTGTCAAACTGCTGAGGTGTTGGGTCACACTTTTGTTGATGGGTTGGATGAGGCATCAAAGATGAATCTTGACTCAGCATGTAGGGGTAGTTGCATGGCAAGACCGTATAGTGAGTTCCAGATCCTGCTAAACAATTTCACTACTAATGATAATAATTGGCAAGGAGATGGGGAACCACGAAGAGCACTTAAACAAAAGGCTGCATGTGTGATCGAGCTTGATGATTTCTCAGCCATGAGGGAAGATATAGCGAGATTAGTAAATTAGATGAATAAAATGACAATGCACCAAGCACAACAGATGCAGCATGTGCAACAAATTTCTACTTGTTGCGAGTTATGTGGTGAAGGTCACACAAGTGACATATGACCCGTGAATCCTGAATCCATCTACTATGTGGGGCAATAAGCTAGAGGGCCGATGAATCAAAATGCTCAATATGGTAACACATACAATCCGAGCTGGAGGAATCATTCTAACTTCTCTTGAGGTGGCAATCAGAATATCAGGCCTCAAGCTAATTATAATCAGCCACCCAAACCCCCACAACAAGCAGAAGAGAGTTTGACTGACATGATGAAAAAGCTCTTGCTAGACAATCAGAAAGTTATGGCTGAGAATCAACAATTGCGCATAGAGTTCGGAAATCTAGAGAGGCAGTTTGGGCAAATGGCTAACAATCAGAATATTAGACCTGCTGGAGCTCTCCCAAGTGATATAGAGAAAAATCCTCAAGTCAATATACTAACGTTGAGAAATGGGAGAGAGTTGGTAGAAGTACCTAAGAAGAAAAAAGAGTTGTCTGGGCTCGAAGAAGAAAAAATGCAAAACCTGTAGAGGTAGATGAGAGAAACAAAATAGAGTCTGAGCAAATATCAGAGAGGGTGCCACCCCCTTTTCCTCAAATATTGAGAAAGAAGAATGATGACCACATGTTTCACAAATTACTAGATATGCTGAAGCAGATACACTTGAACATCCCTTTAGTGGACATGCTCCGTGAGGTCCCAAATATGCAAAATATATTAAGGATATAATGAAAAATAAAAGGAGGCTAACTGAGTTTGAGACCGTCGCACTTACTGAGGAGTGCACCGCCAGGATTCAACATAAGCTTCCATAAAAGCTTAAGGATCCAGGTAATTTTACCATCCCCAGGAGGATTGGTGAAATTGATGTGGGTAGAGCCTTGTGTGATTTGGGTTCAAGTATCAATCTATTGCCGTTATCAGTGTTCAAACAATTGGGCTTAGGAGCTCCGAGATCCACCACGGAGATGCTACAGTTAGCTGATAGATCTTATGTTTATCTTGATGGGGGTAATTAAGGACGTCTTGCTGCAGATTGGGAAGTTTATTTTCCATGCAGATCTTATCATCCTAGACTACGGGGCTGATGAGTTAGTTCCTATCATCTTGGGACGACCTCTCTTGGCCACTGGATATGCAATTAGCAAAGTCCGAGAAGGTAAGATGATCCTGAGGGTGGACAATGAAGAAGTAGTCTTCAATGTATATCGAGCCATTTAGTTGCCTCGTCATTACGAGGACCTGGCCACAATTTTTATGGTAGAGATAAATGAACCAGTCGTAGAGCCAAGTGCGATTAAAGAAGATGCACTAGAAAAGACATTGATGTTGTTCTATCACTTGGAACTTGAAGAAGAGGTTGAGGAGATGTTGCAAATTCTGGATGCATCTTGCGAATACATAAGAGAAAGATCCCAATTTGAGCATCTACATAGGCCAATCGGCCCGCCACCTAAACCCTTAGTTGAGGAGGCCCCAAAACTGGAACTTAAACCTTTACCATCTCATCTTCATTATGCATATTTGGGAAGTTCTAACACTTTACCTGTGATTGTTTCCTCTCATTTTTCTAAATTGCAGGAAGAAAAGCTCTTAAGGTTGCTAAGGGAGCACAAGCATGTCATTGGTTGGACAATGTATGAAATAAAGGGTATTAGCCTTGCATTCTGCATGCACAAAATACTCATGGATGAGGGACACAAGCCTAGCGTGGAACATCAACTCCACCTAAATCCAATCATGAAAGAGGTGGTAAGAAAAAAATGATTAAGTGGCTCGATACAGGTATAGTATTTCCTATCTCCGATAGTAAGTGAGTAAGCCCTGTTCAATGTGTACCTAAAAAGGGGGTATGGATGTTGTAGTGAATGAAAAAAATGAATTAATCCCAACTAGGACTGTGACTGGTTGGCGAATATGCATAGATTATAGGAAGTTGAATAATGCTACACGAAAAGATCACTTCCCTCTCCCCTTCATTGATCAAATGCTTGACAGGTTAGCCAGACAGGAATACTATTGCTTCCTTGACGGCTATTCGGGGTATAATCAGATTGCTATTGCCTCGGAAGATCAAGAAAAGACCACTTTTGCATGCCCTTATGGCACGTATGCATTTAAGAGAATGCCATTCGGGTTGTGTAATGCGACTTTTGAAAGGTGTATGATGGTTATTTTCACCGATATGGTGGAACGGTTTGTGGAGGTCTTTATGGATGGTTTTTCTATGTTTGGTTCTTCTTTTGATGAATGCTTGACCAATCTTGCTAAAGTGCTTGCTAGGTGTAAGGAGACTAATCTGGTACTGAATTGGGATAAGTGCCATTTTATGGTACGCGAAGGTATAGTGCTGGGACACAAGGTGTACAAAGATGGACTGGAAGTTGACAAGGCTAAGGTGGAAGCAATTGAAAATTTGCCATCACCGATTTTAGTGAAAGGAGTTAGGAGTTTTCTGGGACATGCAGGTTTTTATCGCCGATTTATAAAGGATTTCTGAAAAAATTTCCTCTCCATTGTGCAGGTTGTTAGAGAAAGATGTGCCGTTCAAGTTTGATGATGCTTGTCTGAAAGCATTCGATGAGCTGAAAAAGAAGTTATGTTAGTGCACCAATCATAGTGGCTCCTGGCTGGAACAAGCTATTTGAGCTGATGTGTGACACTAATGATGGTGCAATTGGGGTCGTATTGGGCCAGAGGAGGAGCAAAATATTTTACTCCATTTACTACGTAAGCAAGACTCTCACTCCTGCTCAAATAAATTATATTGTGATAGTAAATGAGTTGCTTGCTGTAGTGTGGGCGTTCGATAAATATCGGGCCTATTTGGTTGGCACCAAAGTCATCATCTACACAGACCATACAGTCATCATGTATTTGTTCGAAAAGAAAGATTCTAAACCAAGGCTAATCCGTTGGGTTTTAGTCTTGCATGAATTTAACTTGGAGATCCGAGACCGTAAAGGAACAGAGAATCAAGTGGCTGATCACTTGTCCAAGTTAGAAACTCAGAATCATGTAACTGAGGGAGATGTCATCAAGGAAACCTTTCCTGATGAGAAATTGTTGGCTGTTACTACTAGGGAGGTTCCATGGTATGTAGATTTTGTAAACTATCTAGCAAGTGGAGAAATGCTGCCTGATTTTGAACCTCATGCTAAAAAGAAGTTCTTGCGAGATATGAGATCATATGTGTGGGATGAGCCGTTTATGTTCAAATCTTATATTGATCAGTTAATGAGAAGATGTGTGCCCGAATCTGAAATAATTGCTATCTTACATGACTGTCATGCGTCGCCTTATGGTGGTCATCATGCGGGTGACAAAACGGCAGCTAAGGTGTTGCAATCGGGTTTCTATTAGCCTAGGGTGTTTAAAGATGACCATGAGTCCGTGAGGAGGCGTGATAGGTGCTAGAGAACATGAACAATTACAAAAAGGCATGGGATGCCATTGCACGGTGTTATAGAGGTTGAAATTTTTGTTGTGTGGAGAATTGATTTTATGGGTCCGTTTCCCTCGTCTAGTGGATGTAAGTACATTTTGGTGGCTGTTGACTATGTGTCGAAGTGGGTGGAGGCCATCACTCTTCCTACCAATGATGCCAAGGTTGTGTTCAACTTTGTGAAAAAGCATATCTTTACAAGGTTCGGCACTCCCAGAGTGATGATAAGTGATGGGGGCACCCATTTATGTAACAAGATATCGGACAATGTCTTAGAGAAATACGGGGTCAAACATAAGGTTGAAACCACTTACCATCCTCAGACTAGTGAACAAGTTAAAGTCTCAAATAGAGAGATAAAGCAGATTCTGGAGAAGACGGTTAGTGCAAGTAGGAAAGATTGGGCTGCAAAGCTTGATGATGCTCTATGGGCATACCAGACCGCCTACAAAATTCCAATCAGAACCTCCCCTTACAAGCTGGTTTATGGGAAAGCATGCCATTTATCGGTTGAACTTGAGCACAAGGCCTATTGGGCGATAAAGAAGCTAAACTTTGATGCAGAATTAGCGGGTAGAAAGCGGTTGATGCAATTGAATGAGCTTGATGAGTTTCTCTTGAACGCATACGAGAATTCTAATTTATATAAAAAAAGACCAAGCGCTGGCATGATAAGCATATCCACCATCACGAGTTCGAACCGGGCCAATTGGTTCTCTTGTTCAATTCGTGGTTGAGACTCTTTCCGGGGAAGCTCAAATCGAGATGGTTAGGCCCGTTTGAGGTAGTGAGAGTCATTCCACATGGTGCAATTGAGCTGCGCATCAAAGGTGGCGAGAGAACGTTCTTAGTAAATGGACAAAGAGTAAAGAACTATTATGGAGGTGACTTTGATCGTTATAAGTCAAAGGTATTACTTGCCAATGATTAAACGAGATTCTATGTCGTGCCGCGACGTTAAATCAGGCGCTTGTTGGGAGGCAACCTAGCTTTACTGCTTTTTTTTATATTTATTTTTATTATATTATTTTTGTAGTGTCTGTTTTTATTTTGTAGGATTATAAGCATATGAACCAAAGCCATTGGAAGAGTGCAAAAAACGAGCTAGATTGTGAGAACTAAGTGTGGGGTGCCCATACAAAGGACCATGTCTAGGGGAAGTCTGAGTACCCCGTGAGCCGCTATTGCTTCGGCCTTTGGCCTTTCAGGGAGTTTCTTGTCTACCTCATTATTGTTTTATTTTATTTGTGCATTGGGGACACTGCACTACTTTAAGCGCGGGATGGGAGAATTTCTCTAGATAATTAGTATTAGTAGTATGTTAGAAAAATGTTAACTTCTTATTTTTGTTTTCGTAGTTGTTTAGTGTTTTAGTAGCTCCTAAGAAATATTTAAAAAAAATGAAAAGAGTAGAAAAATTGAACTTTTCCCGACGATGGATCTCATTCGACAGGTTTCTTGAGGGATTTAAGTCGAAAGGCAAAAACAAAAAGATTTTATTTTGTTAGATAGTGTAATAATTTCCTCTTGATTTTTCTTTGTGACGCGGTTCTTTTCCAAGGGTTTTGTTTGAACCGGGTGTAGTTAGTTTAAAATTTTTAGGAGTATGAGCTATTGTGCTATGAATTGAATTGAAGCAACATCTCTTGACTTTGTTATTCCTTGAGAATAGTGAGTACTTTGGTTGTGATGCTTAGGCTCAGTTTTTGACTCTTGTATAAGTACCTTAAATTGTATGATCTTATTTTTGCTTAACTGCTTTGACTCGAGTGTCTTGACGAGTCCAATCGTGAGTACATTTGATGTCTAGAACTTGCCCCGTGTGTTTGCAAAGCAAAATAGTAGTTTTGTTCAGTCTTGGAAGTGATATAGGCGTTTCTTTGTTGAACTAGATATATGTTTTACCCCACCTAATTGTTATGTACCGTAATTAACCTTTTGGGCCTGTAATCCTATTTCTTTAGCAACCACATTACGAGCCTTACTAATTTATTTGAATTAACCATTTATTCGAACCTTTTCACCTCTCATGAGCACTTGAATTGTAATGAACTTTGTAAAAGTTAAAGTGTGGGGTGGTTGGTTTGACTTTTGAGTAGAACTAATGAAATAAGAAGAAAGGTACACTATTTTGAAAAAGTAAGAGCTACTTGAATTGAAAAAGAAAGAAAAAAATAGTTGTATTGTTGTGAAAAATATTCCTTTATAGTGGTGACTCTTGATATAATTGTGCTTAAAGAAGTTTGGAGTTAATATACATTGATGTGAAGGTGCAATTATGGTTTGATATAAGTGTGGGGTTTTAAATGTTAAAGTGTATGTATTAAAGTTCTTAGGGAGTTATAGTCACTCTTATATCCAAATGTATCCTACCCGACCCGCAGCCTACATTACAACCAATTAAAGCCCTATTTGATCCTAGACTGAATGAGCTCGATTAGTAGAATAGTACACTACGGGAAAGCCTATGGTGCATATTTTTTGGCATATGAATGTTATTTATAAGAGTGAGTGAATTCTTTCTATCTTGAGTTTCTAATTGTTCTTAAATTTTATTGTATGTGGAACTACTCTCTTTTGTTGTGTGAGGGCACTTGATTCATGGAGGAAAGGTAATGTCATTGACATCTATGTTAGAGTAAGTGAGTGAGTTGTGAATAATGCATGGTACTTGTCAGTCAAATCTTGAGGTGAAGATGTTACACTCTTTTGTTTAGTCTATTTTAAAGATTCTTGGTGTGATGAGTTAGGGGAATTGTTTAAAAAGGCCGTGTCTATATAAGTGTAGTTTGATTGCTCGAGGACGAGCAATGGTTTAAGTGTGGGGTGTTGATGGTAGGCTATAATTACGTGTTTTAATCGCTTATTATATACTAATTTGCTATACTTTAATTGAGTTTGAGCTTTAATTGCTAGCGTTTTGCACTAATTGCATGTTTTATGCCTTGTAGGAGTGATTCTGAGCTATATAGATGTTATGGAACAAATTCAAGCTATTTGGAGCTTTGAAGTCTGAGTAAAATCCCAAGGAAGTAAGTCGGGATCGTGTTCAGGGGTCGAGGATCAATTCTAGACGTCAAAATTCAAGGAAGAAGCAACTGCTGAAGAAATGCACTAGTGCAATACACAGTGCGACACATTAGTGCAATTTTATGTCAGAAATTTCCAAAGTTCAAAGACTGAGTTTTTTTGGTCTGACAGGAAAAAGCACTAGTGCGACACACAATGCGACGCATGAAAAGCAATAAATTTGTAAGTTTTCCTATTTCGGCTAGGAAAGGGAGATTTCGTCTAGGCCCAACCCTACTTGGTATAGATACATGAAAAAAATATTATTTTCTGACTTTTGACATACCTTAGACCTAAGGAGACTATTTTGGAAGGAGAGAAGACTTGGGAACATTCTTTGGAGGAGAAAATCATCGAGTTCTTCAGTCCTTCATCTTTTTTCTGTAATTTGTTTATGCAGCATACTCAAAAAGTTGTTACTACGAACATGAGTGGCTAAGCACTCTAGTTTCCAGGGTTGTGGTTGACATCATTATTAACGTTTATTAATTACATCTTCATTTATTCGGATTATCATCTTGTGGTTGTTTCTTTAATTCTAGTTTTAACTTGTGAATTGTTGTAGCTACTAATTCACTCTACTATCTATGCTATGCTTGGGAAAGCCATGTTTAGATTAGAGTAGAATTAAAGAGAGCTTATTTTTGAACCTGTGGCTAGGGGAAAGATTTCGCGGTTAGGATAGGAATATACCTAACAGTCTTGCTTAGTTGAATATCGTATTATATTCGTTCATGATAGACTCAATACCATAGGAATATAAGATTGATATATTATGGATAAGCAAGTAGTATTGTGGGAACTTGCTATTTGATATAAACGATCATGTTAATCAATAACCATAGATAATCTGGATTAACGAGTGTGATTATTGAACTTAATAGGATTGATAAACCAACCACAACCTTAGAATTTTCATCTCCCCTGAATTAAAATCTCATCATACACATTTGCATTCTTGATAATTTAGTTGTTACTTGTTTAATTTCTGTAATAGTAGATTAATAAAAAAATATAACACTTAATTATCTTGGACAATTAACTGATTTTAGTTTGCTTAATTAACGATTGATCTAAGTCTCTGTGGATTCGATATCCGACTTTCGAGTCACTTTATTACTTGACGTCCATGTATACTTGCGTGTACTTGGGGAACCAATAGAACCACTTTTCTCTTATTGCGGCTTGGAGAGAGAGTCATATGAAGTATCCTTTCAACCCCGGTGACCAAAATCCCTAATCCTGGAGGCTTGGAGAGACTGTATTTCATCATTGGCAAGCTAGCATGTCCTACATCTTATCGTTGCAGGATTGCGAGGAAGGCATCTGGAGTAGGCCTTTCCAACTTCAGCAAGAAAGCACCTGCCGCGTCTCTGCTGCTTTGACTTCATAGCATTTCATGCTCTCATTGAAAAAATCGTATCTCGACCTAGGAGTGTCCAAACTGCAATACGCTTGGTTCTATAGAATCAAAATTGCAACACAACGACATATTTAAAATACAGGGCCAAAATCCATCAGGGCAAGTCAGAATAAACTTTCGAAGACGATGCACAAGTCTGTCATTTTGACTTCAGAGCACTGCATGCTGTCATTGGAAAGTACATATCTCAAGCTAGGAATGTCCAAAACGCAAGCCGTCAGTGCCACTGAAAAGAAGCCTCGGAGATAAGTATATCCTACAAATATCTGAAGGATTGCATATAGATGTTCGTAATACGCAGCGGAAGACTACCAATCCTAGGAAGATCTTTTCGTGTTTAAAATTTATTTACATGTCAAAGATCGGATCTAAGTACCTGGTGAAGAGAGTCTCGTTTCAAAGTTTTTCGATAGTGCGAAGACTTTATGCGTATCCCCACCGAGACCGATCCTTGCTATCAACTCTTTGATCAATGAAACCCGCGAATAAATTGAATAAAAATATTGTGTTGAAATATTTCTCAAAAATCTCAACTCAAAGGTAGAAGAACAAGAAACACAATTTTCTTGTCAATGTATTTTTCTCTCTTGGCTTTGTATTGCACTTTCACTTTCACAAAGTAATTTTCTTTTCAAGAATTAGTACGACAAATTTTCTCCATCACCCTTTATATATAGCATCACATATAAACCCTTTTCCTATTTGGTTGAGGTAATGATTTACTTAGGGTAAAAGTGTATTCCAAAATAAACTTCATGGAACATTATATGGAAAATTTGAGATTCCAATCAATGGTTAACGTGACCATTGGATCTTTATGGACTTCCCATAAGTCCAATTCCTAATTGGACTTTCTCAAGTATTACTGAATACTTTTCCATTCAAATTCCACAGCGAATTGTTCACGTTGCCGACGTCTCTTTTAAATCCAATACCAAATTGGATTTACTTAATAAGACTATTAATATTTATATACATTACGTAAATAAATAATAATTATGAATACTAAATATATATCACCTCTACCCTGGGGTAGAGAGGCTATTTCTGATAGACCCTCGGCATCCTTCCCTCCACAATATTAATTCTATCCTCTGTGCTAGCAAAAAACATAATAATATTTCATTTGGACTAATAACTAAATTTATTTGACTAATCAAATTCTTTAATTTAATTATCAAATAATAAAGTAATTAATCCTTTAGCAAATACCAGAACACTCGTTAGTGTGCGACCCCATAGGTTCAATACTAAACCGGTAGTAAATTAATCATATCAATATACTAATCAAGAGTGGCGTCTAGCAACACTCCTTAGCAATCGGATAGAATGAAGTATACAATTTACTCTCAAGAACCAGTAGAAGAATAAAGTAATATTTGTCTTCTGTCCTTATAGCTGTGAGTCATCCTAGGATATGGTTCAACTGTCAAATCTTAATAGGCGACCAACTATGTGCTCATGTCAAGTATAATAGACCATTGAATGACCTAAGAAACTCTTTTCTTCTTCCATTCAATTGCCCTGGCCAATGTCTTAATTTGGTCGTTTATAATTCATGACAACATGGAGCTTAAACTCATTACCAAGAGTTGACAGATTCTATCTTGATCAATCACTAATTCTACAAGTGTTTAATCATACCCAATATCCTTTCAACTATCGCCCTAAGGCCATAGGTGTCTAGTATCAAAGCACAATAAATAACTTGTCAATTACTATGACGATCTCGGGTCAAAGAAAACTCTTACATCACATTCATCAAGAGAATATACTATTGACAGTTTATGGTAATTCTAACCATTAGGAATTATCCAATGAGTTGGTTCAATGATCATATCTCTATATGCATTATCTATCTATGTGATTATTTAATGAGATCAACTAATTTTTATCCCATAAAGACAATCACATAAATATTGATCTAACCGAATTACTAATGTCCAAATTAATAATCCTACGATTTAGAACAAATTTAGGTTAAATTATAAGAAACTTCACTCTCATTATCATGATCTCCACCACAATGTCAAGTTTTAAAATTTAATCAAGGATCTTATCAAATTAATCAAGCAATTAATAATAATGATAAAAGAATATCAAATGCCATATATATTTTATATCAAATAACGTTCACAAAAATATATTCAAATCATCAAATATGAGACTGGATCTAGGGCATATCTACTATATCCCTAACAATCTCACACTTGCACTAGAGCCAATTGCTCTTGTACTTCATTCCCAATTTCCACTTGTGCTTGTCAAACTCCTTTGCGCCAAGAGCTTTAGTGAATGGGTCTGCAACATTTTCCTTTCCATCAACCTTTTGAATCTCGACATCTCCACGTTCAATGATCTCTCTTATCAAGTGATACCTTCGCAGAACGTGTTTGGATATTTGGTGTGATATTAGTTCTTTTGCTTGAGCAATGGCTCCTGTGTTTGTCACACAATAATGGAACTGTACCTTCTATTGAAGGAACCACACAAAGTTCAGTTAAGAACTTTTTCATCCATACAGCTTCCTTAGACGCTTCACTAACTGCTATATATTCCGCTTTAGTCACTGAATCAACTACTGTAGCTTGTTTGAAACTTTTCCAGCTCACTGCACCATCATTTAAGGTGAATACATAACCAGAAATAGATTTGCTATCATCTCTATCTGAAGAGAAACTTGCATCAGTATAACCATCAAGTTTCAACTCAGAATATCCATAAATGAGGAATTGGTCTTTAGTCCTTCTTACATACTTAAGAATGGTCTTCACCACCTTTCAATGTTCCTCACCAGGATTTGCCTGATATCGGCTAGTCACTCCATGTGCATAAGCCACATCAGGACGTGGACATGCCATGGTATACATGATAGCTCCCACTGCACTAGCGTATGCCATCCTACTCATGCGTTCTCTCTCTTCAGGAGTTTTAGGACAATCCTCCCTACTGAGAGTAATTCTAGTGCCTATCGGTAGATAGACTCTTTTGGAATTACCCATGTTATACCTTTTCAAAATGGTATGAATGTACAAAGACTGGGAATGTCCAAGCAGCTTCTTCGATCTATCTCTATAGATCTTTATTCCTAATATATAAGCTGCTTCTCCCAAGTCTTTCATGGAGAACTGTTCAGATAGCCAAATCTTGGTACTTTGCAATGCTGGTATGTCATTCCCTATAAGCAAAATATCATCATCATACAATACTAAGAATATAATTATGCTCCCACTAACCTTTTTGTATACACAAGGTTCTTCTTCGTATCTAACAAAATTGAAATTTTCAATTTTCTTGTTAAGGAGAATATTCCAACTTCGAGAAGCTTGCTTTAGTCCATAAATGGATCTTTGTAGCTTGAAAATTAAGGTTATGTCATGTACACATCTCTTTTGGCTCACCATTAAGAAAAGCTATTTTCACATCCATTTTTCATATTTCATAATTATAGTATACTGCTATAGCAAGCAAAATCCGAATTGATTTGAGCATTGCCACGGGAGAGAAAGTCTCTGTCACGACCCAAAATCTTACCTGTTGTGATGGCGCCTATCTCAATACTAGGCAAGCCCGACAATTCTTAATAAAACACCATATCTTTTAAATTTTTAAACATAATATTTAAATTCAACGGAAGAAATCTCACAATTATAGATATAAACACTCCCAAAACTCAGTGTCACTGAGTACATGAGCATCTAATATGAATACAAAGTCTGACTGATAAAACACTGTCTGAAAGTATAGAACAGTAGAATAACTGAAGGAAAGAAAGTGAAGGTCAGCGGATGCCAGGCAGCTACCTTGATGGTCTCCAACTGATAGCACTCTGAGATCTGACAGTCGCCGTGTCCGAAAGCACCTGGATTTACACACTAGGTGTACAGTGTAGTATGGGTACAACTAACTCAATAAGTAACAAGACTAACCTCTGGGATGAAAGTAGTGATGAGCTCCGCAGGTACAGTCCAATACATAAATAATGGTATAGAAATGTAGGCATACATTCAAGTTCAACAGTTAAACTTAGTACAAGCAAAATAGATCAATACTGCATGATATGAGCAATGTGACATCTCAGTGGAAAGACCTCATGTACTACTGGTCACTAATCATTCGGTCACTCGGTACTGTTTATGGCCAATCCAGCCTAGGGACATCCCGTATATATATACACACCGATTGACAGTCAGTCACTCAGTACCGTAAAAGGCCAATCCAGCCCTGGGGTAATTTATCCCCAAATGTAAATGATACGGACAAGATCCATGTCCAGGTAAAAGTCATCACAATATAAATAAGTAAGTCAAGTCCATGCCCTGGGAAGTCCATCCCGAATATATAATCATCTACACTCGCTGGGGGTGTGTACAGACTCCGGAGGGGCTCATTCAGCTCAAGCGCGATATAAAACCGATATGGCCTACTGCAGACAGGCAGTCCCGATTCGTATAATAATAAAGCCTATAAGACCTATTGTAGTCGGGTAGTCCCATTCTATATAGTAATAATATATGTAAAGCCAATATGGCCTGCTGTAGGCGGGCAACCCCGTTCCCATAAATATACTCACAATGGATGAACATGACTGAGTATGAAATATACATTTTTAAAATAATTAAATTCAACAGTAGCACGACCCCGTGGGTCCCAAAATATAGGTACGCAGCCCAATCATGATCTTTAATACGAGTCTTAGCTCAATTTTTCTAATACGTGGAAAATGTTCGGATAATAACATGATTCTTTATGTTTATAACTTCACAGAATTTGTTCAAGTCACGAATTCTATGGTGCATATCCACACGCTCGTCAACTATTGTGTGCGTCACCTCCAAACAATTTATATAACACCAAATTCGGGGATTCATACCCTAAGAACTAAGTTTAGAAGTGTTACTTATCTCAAACCGTGTAATCTCTTACTCCTCTATGCCTTGGCCTCGCGAATCGGCCTCCAAAGGCCTCGAATCTGTCATAAATAATTCGATTCAGTCAATACAAATTATAGGAATTAATTCCATATAAAAATACAAATTTTCCATCAAAAATCCAAAATTTCACCAAAATATTGCCCATTGGGCCCATGTCTTGGAACCCGATAAAAGTTACAAAACCCGAAAGCCCATTCAACCACGAGTCTAACCATACCAATTTTACCAAATTCTGACATCAACTCGACCCTCAAATCTTCAAATTAAACCAAGAGGGTTTTCTAACATTTTCCAACTTAATTCACCCATTAAATGTTAAAAATAACCATGGATTTGGATAATTTGACCAATATTGAATTAAGAACACTTACCTCATTGTTTTCTTTGAAAATCTCCCCAAAATTGCCTCTTCCCGAGCTCTAATCCGTCAAAAATAGAAAATGGGAGGAAGTCCCATTTTCAGAACTTAAACATTCTACCCAATGATTCCTTCTTAGCGAATGCGGCCACTGCCTCGCGTTCGCGAAGCACAATTTTGTCCCGCCCAATTTTCTCCTTCGCGAACGTGGCCCTTGCCTCGCGTTCGCGAAGCACAAAAATCCGCTTCCCCAATTTCTTCTTCGCGCACGCGAGATCCTACTCGCGAACGCAATGGTTAATGACCTCAGGCTTTCGCGAACGCGAAGCCTCTCACGCGAACGTGTAGGCTAACGCGTTTGGTCCAACCCCAGCTCCCTCTCTTCTTCACGGAAGCGACACCCCTTTCGCGTTCGCGATGCTCAACTTGCCCAACCCTTCGCGAACGCGTCCTTTCCTTCGCCAATGCGAAGAGCAAATCTTGCCTGACCCTCAGTTCCTCTTCGCGAATGCGAGACTCCTCTCGCGAACGCGATGAAGGAAACCAGATAGTGCATCAGAAAAATTTCAGCAAAGCTCAAAGTCCAAATATTGATCCGTTAACCCTCTAAAATTCACCCGAGGCCCCCGGGACATCAAACAACACTAAAACCACGAATCATACCCTAATTCAAGCCTAATGAAACTAAGAAATCTCAACTTCTACATTCGATGCCGAAACCTATCAATTCAATTCCGATTGACCTCAACTTTTGCACACAAGTCATAAATGACATAATAGAGCTATGAAAATTTTCAGAACTAGATTCCGACTTCGATATCAAAAAGTCATCTCACCGGTCAAACTTCCAAACTTAAATTTTTATTTTTCCCATTTCAAGCCTAATTTAGTTACGGGCTTCCGAATAATTTTTCGGACACGCTCCTAAGTCCAAAATCACCATACAGAGCTTTTGGAATTATCAAAACTTAATTTCGGGGTCGTTTACACATAAATCGACATCCGGTCACTATTTTAATTTAAGCTTTAAACCTTGGAACTAAGTGTTCCAATTCATTACAAAACCTCACTCGAATCGAACCAATTACCCCGGCAAGTCACATAACAACTGTAAAGCATAAATTGAGGAGTAAATGGGGGAACGGGTTTGTAATACTCAAAATAACTGGCCGGGTCGTTACATTCTTCCCCTCTTAAACAAATGTTCGTCCTCGAACTGGTTTAGAATCATACCTGTAGCCTCAAATAGGTATGGATATTTGCTCAGCATTTCCCGCTCAATATCCCAGGTAGCTTCTCCGTCTGGCTGGCCTCTCCACTGCACTTTCACTGAAGCTACGCGCTTTGGACCTGTCGGTCCAAAATGTCCACCAGCTCCACATCATAAGTCAAATTACCATCTAACTGCACTGTACTGAAATCCAAAACATGAGACGGATCTCCGACATACTTCCGCAGCATAGATACATGAAACACTAGATGAACACCCGATAGATTAGGCAGCAATGCAAGTTCATAAGCCATATCTCCAATGTTCTTAAGTATTTCAAAAGGTCCAATATACCTAATGCTCAACTTGCCCTTGTTCCCAAATCTCATAACACTCTTCATAGGCAAAACTCGGAGTAGTACCTTCTCTCCTACCATGTAATCAACATTGCGAACCTTCCGGTCGGGATAACACTTTTGTCTAGACTGTGCCGTGCGAAGTCATTCCTGAATCAACTTAACCTTTTCCAAAGCATCCTAAACTAAATCAGTACCCAATAGCCTAGCCTCACCCGGCTCAAACCAACCCACCGGAGGCCGACACCGTTGCCACGACCCAATTTCCCACCACAGGCGCCGTGATGGCACCTAGTCTTAGGGACTAGGTAAGCCTAATATTTATTGAATAACAATAATAATAAATAACATCTAACAACTTTTGAAATAGAAATCTCTATAAAATTTATAATTTCCAAAACCGGTAGTACAAGTCATAAGCTCTACAAAGTTTGTTACAATTTACTAAATACAAATGTTTGAAATAAAGTAAACAGTGTGAATACAAATCAGAAGATGACTCCGAAGCCTGCGAACGCAGCAACAGGTTTACCTTGACTCTCCACAGAAACAGTCCGCACAGCTAGCTAATGATCAACTGACTTCGAAATACCTGGATCTGCACAAAAATATGCAGAAGTGTAGTATGAGTACACCACGGCGGTACCCAGCAAGTATCAAGACTACCCTTGGTGGAGTAGTGACGAGGAACAGTCAAGACACCTACTGGACTAAATAACCTGAATAAAGTATAAGTATAGAAACAACAGAATATAATATCTACATAAAGACTACGCGATATGACTAACAATACAGTAATTGCAATAGGGAAGGACAACAACAAGTATCAGCGGAATACCATAATAATGACACAGAAGGGTGAACGTAAACACCACTTAATTCTGAAATCACGGATACAACAAGGACAATTAATAACTCAGCAACAACGACCGCTTTCACATCAGGTTTTAGTCAACAAACTCCACGAGGTACCGAATCTCGGACAAATCACAACTCACGGGTTCCAATACCTGAACCCTAACACTTTGCATCTTGTGCCCTCATTACACTTCATAACCGTACTGACGACTCACGTGCCAAATAGAGCCATTCTCACATAGAAGGTAAGTAAATACGGGTGTCATCTATACTCAGCAATATCAAGAAAACCTCTTATCCGATAAGCGTGCTTAACTACGTGTATGCTTGTGCAAGTGTCCTAACATAGTTCATACCAGCTAGTGAGCATAAGGGAAAGGAACAGACAACATGTACGGTGTTTTTCTCACAACTTTCACAAGATAAAGCTCACACATGTAAGTGTACCACTACACAAATATCAACAACAAGAATGCCCTTAGGCTATCACAAATCATCACAAATCAATCCCTGACAAAGCCCACCTTGTCTCGCCACGTGTGCAATAGTAAAATAAATGCCCGCCTTGTCTCGCCACACGTGCATAATAATATTCCCACCTTGTCTCGCCACATGTGCAACCCATATATATATATATCCCGCCTTGTCACGCTGTATGTGCAAATATCAATGGTAACAATAGCACGGCAGAAACCTCGTGCAACCCCATAACAAAGAGATGTCAACAAAAGGGCACTCCCGAGATACTGTCTCGTAGTCCCAAAAGTAAATGGTCAACAGGGGATCTCCCGAGGTACTGCCTCGTAGTCCCAAAAGTAAATATGCAAGACATGGGAATCTCCCGAGGTACCGCCTCGTAGTCCCAAAGTAAATATGCAAGAACAACAAATACAACATCAACAATAACACTAATACAAGGGTACGACAAATAAATCAACTCAGAAATTCCAGAACTCAAGGGAACAGAGGAATTAATTCACAAGGAGTGGCAACAATAGAGAATGCTAGTCATAATAAGAACAGCTCAACAAGAAAGGAAATATTATGTAACAACGGTCCACAACGTACAGTTCGACAACGAGGAAGTTAACACAAGGAGAATAATTCCAAATAAGGACAAGTCAACTAAAATATAGGATATCTAACTTCTTTTAAGGTTGGACATTAAGAAAGAGATACAACATATTCAATTAGGGATAAGTAGCAGAACGATAATCGTAGCCTCAATTAAGGATGAACAATTACAAAGAGATAATTATAACTTCAAATAAAGATAGGCAGTTGGGGGAAAGATAACATGGCAATAGAAGAGATATCAGTTTTAGTTAAGGCACAAATGACTCAAATAAGCATCAAGGGCAGATCATGAAACAATTAATTCTAATTAAAGCAGGTAGAGGTGAAACTAGAAATTAAGAGACGTGTTCATAACATAACAACTGCATAACCAGTGAATGCAAGGACCTAAGAACCCTAAAAGCCAATTTTCCACAAATACGTTCGAGCACGTACTCGTCACCTCGCGTACACGGACTACAATTAGCATAGAAGACCCAAATCCTAAGGGGTAGTTCCCCCACACGAAGTTAGGCAAGATACTTACCTCGAATCAAGCTCAATCAATCAGTAACGATGCCTTTCCACAAATATCCGACTCCGAATGGCCCAAATCTAGCCAAAATCAATTACATATCATAAATACAACTATAATAGACTAATCTAGTTAATGAAATCAAAGCTAAAGCAAGAAATTGGAAAATCGCCCTAAAACACCTCCCCGGACCCACATCTCAAAATCGGGTAAAAGTCACAAAATATGAACACCCATTCACTCACGAGTTCACTCATACAAAAATTACAATCCGATACCAAAATCTTGATCAAAAACCCCAAAATTAGGCCTAAGGACTTTTCTCAACTTTTTCCCAAAGTTTCAACCCCAAATCCGAAATTAAATGTAGAAAACTACTATAGATTAATGGAATACAACCAAAAACGAGTTAGGAAACATTACACCCAGAGCTTCCTCTGAAAATCCCTCGAACAATCGCCAAATTCCGAGCTCTCAAGTCCAAAAATGATGAATGAAATCAAACCCTTGCACTTAGCCCTTTTTCTGTCAGTCAAACCGCTTCTGCGGGCATACAACCGCATCTGCGGTTCCCCACCTCCGAAAATTCCATTGCAGGTGCGGTTTTCACTTAAAACTCATCGCCCGCTTCTGCGATCAAAAGGTCGCACCTGCGTGTGCGCACCTGCGGACCTACCGCTCCTATGATCTCTCCAGCGCATCTACAGGCATTGCAGATGCGGGACTCACCTCGTACCTGCAGCCTCTAACCACTCCCTCCAAATCCGCTTCTGCGCTTAATCATCCGTACGTGCATCCCCGCACCTGCGGTTCCCCCACCACAGGTGTGAAATACTAGAAACCAGCAAACTTCAGGAATTTCCTAAGTCCAATATTTCCTCCGTTAAGCATCCGAAACACACCAGAGGCCCCCGGGACTTCAACAAAACATACCAACCAATCCTAAAATACCATACGAACTTAGTCAAGCCCACAAACCACATCCAACAACACTAAAAACACGAATCACCCTCCAGTTCAAACTTAATAAACTGGAAACTTCAAATTTCTACAACCGATGCCGAAACCTATCAAATCAACCCAGAATGATGTCAAATTTTGATGGCAAGCCCCAAATAACATAACGGAGCTTTTCCAACTTTCAGAATCGCATTTCGAACCCGATATCAAAAAGTCCACTTCCGGTCAAAATCTCCAAAAATTCATCTTTCGCCATTTCAACCCTAAATCAGCTACAGACCTCAAATTCACCGTCCGGACATGCTCCTAAGTGTCCCAAATCACTTCGAATCATCCGGTAATTGAATTCAACCACGCACGCAAGTCGATACACATAATACGAAGTTGTTTAAGGTCTTATACCGCCGATCGAGACTTAAATTCTCAAAATGAATGGCCTGGTCGTTACAACCGTTTCCTATATAAAGACTCATACAGAGCCATCTGAATGCTCGATTGGTAGCTGTTATTGGAAGCAAACTCTGCAAGTGGCAGAAACTGATCCCAAGAACCTCCAAAATCTATAACACAAGCGCATAACATATCTTCCAATATCTGAATAGTGCGCTCGGACTGTCCATCCGTATGAGGGTGAAATGCGGTACTTAACTGAACTCGTGTACCTAATTCTTGCTGCACTGCTCTCCAAAACTGTGATGTAAACTATGTGCCCCGATCTGAAATGATAGACACTGGCACACCATGTAGGCGAACAATCTCGCGGATATACATTTCAGCCAACCGCTCCGAAGAATAAGTAGTACTAACTGGAATAAAATGTGCGAACTTGGTCAACTGATCCACAATCACCCAAACAACATCAAACTTCCTCAAAGTCTGTGGGAGCTCGACTACGAAGTCCATGGTAATACACTCCCACTTCCACTCCGGAATTTCATGTTTTTGAAGCAATCCGTCCTGTCTCTGATGCTCGTATTTCACCTGTTGACAATTTAAACACCGAACTACAAACCCAACTATATCTTTCTTCATTCGGCTCCACCAATAATGCTGTCTCATGTCTTGGTATATCTTAGCAGCACCTGGATGAATAGAATACCGCGAATTGTGGGCTTCTTCAAGAATCAACTCATGCAGCCCATCTATATTTGACATACAAATACAACCCTGCATTCTCAATACCCCATCATCTCCAATAGTAACATCTTTTGCATCACCGTTCTGAACTATGTCCTCAAGGACAAGCAAATGGAAATCATCATACTGACGCTCTCTGATGCGATCATATAAAGAAGATCGATAAATCACAAAGCTAGAACCCGAATGGGCTCCAAAATATCTAATCTCACGAACTGGTTGGCAAAGGCCTGAACATCAACTGCCAGAGGCCTTTTATCAACAGGAATGAATGCAAGGGTACCCATACTCACCGCCTTTCTGCTCAAGGCATCGGCCAACACATTGGCCTTCCTCGATATGATACAAAATAGTGATATGATAGTCCTTTAGCAGCTCCAACCATCTCCGCTACCTCAAATTTAGATACTTCTATTTGAATAAGTGCTGAAGACTCTGATGATCTGTAAATACCTCACAAGACACACCATAGAGATAGTGCCTTCAAATTTTCAATGCATGAACAATGGATGCCAATTCTAAATCATAGACATGGTAGTTCTTTTCATTGTCTCTATAGTACAACACTCAAATGTTGTGCATGTTTTTCCTGGCTACGTGAGTACACAAGGATATCATCAATAAATACTACGACAAACAAATCAAGATACGGTTGGAATACACTATTCATCAAGTGCATAAATATTGCTAGGGCGTTGGTTAGCCCAAAAGACATCACGAGAAATTCATAGTGACCATAACGGGTCCTGAATGCTGTCTTTAGAATATTTGAGTCTCAAAGTTTTAACTGGTGATACCCAGATCTTAAATCAATTTTAGAGAATACCCTCGCTCCATGAAGCTGGTTAAATAAATCATCAATACACGACAAAGGATATTTATTCTTGATTGTAACTTTGTTCAACTGCCTATAATCGATGCACATCCGCATGCTACCATCTTTCTTTTTTTTACAAACATAACTGGCGCACCCCAAGGTGACACACTAGGCCAAATAAACCCCTTATCAAGGAGTTCCTGAAGTTTCTCTTTCAATTCTTTCAACTCAGCTGGTGCCATACGGTACAGAGGAGTAGAAATGGGCTGAGTGCCCGACACCAAGTCAATAACGAAATCAATATCCCTGTCGGGTGTCCTACCCAGCAGGTCTGCAGGAAATACATCTGGAAAGTATCGCACTACCAGTACTGAATCAATAGAAGGAGTACCTGCGTCAACATCTCTCACAAAGGACAAATATGACAAACAACCCTTTCCAACCATACGTTGGGCCTTCAAATAAGAAATTACCCTACTGGGAACATAGTCTAGAGAACCTATCCATTCAACTTTTGGCAACCCCGACATCGCCAATGTCACGATTTTTGCGTGACAGTCCAGAATATAATGACATGGAGACAACCAATCCATGGCTAGAATTACATCAAAACCAACTATACTGAGCAATAAAAGATCAACTCTAGTCTCCAGTCCCCCAATATTTACCACACACGACCGATATACACGGTCCACAATAATAGTATCGCCCACCGGCGTAGATACACGAACAAGTGAAATTAAGGACTCACGGGACATATCCAGATAATGAGTAACGTACGATGATACATATGAATAAGTGGAACCAGGGTCAAATAATATAGAAGCCTCCATATGGCATACTAAGACAATACATGTGATCACTGCATCTGAAGCAACAATATCTGGCCTGGCAGGAAAAGCATAGAATTGAGCCTGACCACCACCTGATCGACCTCCCCCTATTGGGCGACCCCTAGCTGACTGAGCCCCACCCGAGCTGGCTGGGCGGGTGGTGGAGCACCTAGTGCAGAAGTAGTATCCTGACTCCTCTGCTGAACTGGACCTCGTGAAAGGCGGGGACAATATTTTCTCACATGACCCAGCTCTCCACACTCATAGCAATCCCTCTCAAAAAATAGTGGTGAGTTCTGAGGAGGACCTCGAGAACCAGAATAGCTGCTAGAAGCACCTGGTGCAAATGAACCCTAAACTGAAGGAGCACGGGACGTACTCTAGGCTGGCAGGGCATTGATAGATGACTGACCCTGATGAGAATTGTATGGGCCATGGCTAGATGATGCACCACGGTGAACTGGACGACCCGTCTGAGCGTGCTTGTAAGGGCGACCCCTATTGTGGTAGGACTACCCTCCAGAAGGTACCCCACCAGAACCGCCCGAACCTCGAGGCCTCTTGGCCTTTCTCTGACCATAATCCTCTCCCTATCAGTGGGAACCAACCAAACTGCGTGATGAGCCAACTCAAAAAACCTCATCTCATACTGGGTCACAGACATGCCATCTTGCCGAAGCTGCTCACACTGTCTGCGCAACTCCTCCCTACAAGACTGCGGCACGAACTTCTCCAAAAAGAGAATAGATAACTCCTTCTATGTTTGTGGTGCTGCACCGACTGACCTACGCCTTTCATAAGTCTCCCACCATCTGAAGGCAGCCCCAGAAAATTGAAAAGTATTGAATGAGACCCCGCCGGTCTCTAAAATACCCGCTGTCCGAAGCATCCTCTGGCACTTATCCAGAAAACCCTGAGCAACCTCTGACTCAGCACCGCTAAATGATGGAGCTCGAAGCCTCCCAAATCTCTCAAGTCTCCTCTGCTCATCATCTGCCATAACGGGGACTACCAGCTGCAGCCGATTGGGCTGGTAGTGCCCCCGGTATCTAAAGTACCTGCACTACTTGCTCTGGAGTACGGGCAACAGGGGTATGAGTACCTCCCCCGTCCTGAGAAGTGTCAGGTGCGACCTGGGCCAAAATCAGTTGAACAAGGCCAGTGCAAACTGTCAATATCTAGGCCAAAGCCTCTTGCAGGCCTAGAATCACAATGGGCACAATTGTTGCATGCGCTGGTCTTGTCAGCTCAGCTATATCTGGAATCTGCTCCTGAGCTGGAGCAACTGGGGGTGCTACAGGTGTTTCTCCAATTGCTCCTCCAAAGTCTGACTGATAAAACAATGTCTGAAAGTATATAACAATACAATAACTGAAGGAAAGAGAGTCAAGGTCAGCGGACGCCAGGCAACTACCTTGATGGTCTCCAATTGATAGCACTCTGAGATCTAACAGTCGCCGTTTCCAAAAGAACCTGGATCTACACACGAGGTGCATAGTGTAGTATGTGTACAACTAACTCAATAAGTAACAAGACTAACTTCTGGGCTAAAAGTAGTGACGAGCTCCGCAGGTATAATCCAGTACATAAATAATGGTACAAAAATGTAGGCATGCTTTCAAGTTCAACAGTTAAACTCAGTACAAGCAAAATAGATCAATACTACATGATATAAGGAATGTGACATCTCAGTGGAAAGACCTCATGCACTACTGGTCACTAATCATTTGGTCACTCAGTACTATTTATGGTCAATCCAGCCCAGGAATATTCCATCCCGTATATATATACACATTGACTGACAGTCAGTCACTCAGTACCGTATAAGGTCAATCCAGCCCTGGGGTAATTTATCCCAAAATGTAAATATTTCGGACAAGATCCATGTCTAAGGGAAACTTTATCACAATATAAATAAGTAAGGCAAGTCCATGCCCTAGGAAGTTTATCCCGAATATATAATCATCTACGCTCAGTGGGAGTGTGTACAGACTCCGGAGGGGCTCCTTCAGTCCAAGCGTGATATAAAGCCGATATGGCCTACTGCAGGCGGGCAGTCCCGATCCATATAATAATAAAGCCTATAAGGCCTGCTGCAGGCGGGCAGTCCCTTTCCATATAGTAATAATATATATAAAGCCAATATGACCTGCTGCAGGCGGGCAACCCCGATCCAATAAATATACTCACAATAGATGAACATGACTGAGTATGAAACATACGTTTTTAAAACAATTAAATTCAACAGCAACACGACCATGTGGGTCCCAAAATATTGGCACGTAGCCTAATCATGATCTTTAATACGAGTCTCTGCTCAATTTTCCTAACATGTGAAAAATGTTCAGATAATAACACGATTCTTTAATTTTACAACTTCATAGAATTTGTTCAAGTCACAATTTCTATGGTGCACGTCCACACACTCGTCAACTATCGTGTGAGTCACCTCCAAACAATTTATATAACACCAAATTCGGGGATTCATACCCTCAAAACCAAGTTTAGAAGTGTTAGTTACCTCAAACCGTGTAATCTCTTACTCTGCTATGCTTTTGCCTCGCGAATCGACCTCCAAACGCCTCGAATCTAGTCATAAATAATTAGATTCAGT
Organism: Nicotiana tabacum; assembly: GCF_000715075.1. Taxonomy (NCBI): domain Eukaryota; kingdom Viridiplantae; phylum Streptophyta; class Magnoliopsida; order Solanales; family Solanaceae; genus Nicotiana; species Nicotiana tabacum. The sequence goes on along the minus strand of NC_134096.1, from coordinate 106,968,250 downwards.
CAATACGAATTATAGGAATTAATTCCATATGAAAATACAAATTTTTCATCAAAAATCCGAAACTTCACCCAAATATCGCTTGTGGGGACCACGTCTCGGAACCCGTCAAAATTACAAAATCCGTAAGCCCATTCAACCACGAGTCTAACCATACCAATGTTACCAATTTTCGACATCAACTCGACTCTCAAATCATCAAATTAAACCAAGAGGGTTTTCTAAATATTTCCAACTTAAATCACCCATTAAATGTTAAAAACAACCATGGATTCGGATAATTTGACAAATATTGAGTTAAGAATACTTACTCCGTTGTTTTCCTTGAAAATCTCCGAAACATCGCCTCTTTCCGAGCTCCAATCCGTCAAAAGTGGAAAATTTGCTTCCCCAATTTCTTCTTCGTGAATACCAGATCCTCCTCGTGAACGGGATGGATAACGACCTCAGGCCTTCACGAACGCGAAGCCTCTCACGCGAACGCGTAGGCCAACATGTTTGGTCCTACCCTAGCTCCCTCTCTTCTTCGCGGACGCGACACCCCTCTCGCGTTCGCGATTCCCAACCTGCCCAACCCTTCGCGAACACATCCTCTCCTTCGCGAACGCGAATAGAAAATCTTTCCTGACCGTCAGTTCCTCTTCGCGAATGCGAGACTTTTCTCGCGAACGCGATGAAGGAAACCGGATAGTGCATTAGAAAAATTCCAGCAAAGCTCCAAGTCCAAAAATTGATTCGTTAACCCTTCGAAGCTCACCCGAGGCCACCGGGACCTCAACCAAATACACCAACAAGTCCTAAAACATCATACGAACTTAGTCGAAAGCTCAAATCATATCAAATAATGCTAAAACCACGAATCATATCCCAAATCAAGCCTAATAAAACTAAGAACTCTCAACTTCTACATTCGATGCCGAAACATATCAATTCAATTTCGATTGACCTCAAATTTTGCACACAAGTCATATATGACATATTAGAGCTTAAAAAATTTTCAGAACTAGATTCCGACTCCGATATCAAAAAGTCAACTCCCCGGTTAAACTTTCAAACTTAAATTTTTATTTTAGCTATTTCAAGCCTAATTTAGTTACGAGCTTCAAAATAATTTTGTGGACATGCTCCTAAGTCCAAAATCACCATACGGAGCTATTGGAATAATCAAAACTTTATTCTGGGGTCGTTTGCACATAAGTCGATATCCAGTCACTATTTTAACTTAAGCTTTAAACCTTAAAATTAAATATTCCAATTCATTCCAAAACCTCACCGGACCCGAACCAATCACCCCAGAAAGTCACATAACAATAGTAAAGCATAAATTGATTAGTAAATGGGAAAATGTGATTTTAATACTCAAAATGGCCGGTCGGGTCGTTATAGTCTCGTCATAGTCGACTCTTTTTTTCTGACGATATCCCCTGACAACAAGATGAGCTTTATAGGTCTCCACCTTTCCGTCTGCTCCAATCTTTTTCTTAAAAACCCATTGACAACCTATAAATTTTATTTCCTTTGAAGGTTCAACTAAAGTCCATACTTTACTTTCCTTCATGGATTCCATTTCGAATTCCATGTCCTTTGGCCATTTCTCATAATCAGAACTTTGTGTAGCCTCTTCATAGGTCTTAGGGTCATCATCATTACAATCAAACTCATTTGATACATCATCTTGTACCATTAGATTTAATGTAGTTGATACATGGCGTTCTCGTGTAGGCCTTCTAAGAGGTGCTTGGACAACTTGTTCACCTTGTGCTAGATTTGGTTGTTGTTTAATTTCGCTTGGAACTGGTTCATTAACCTGTTCTTGAACTACATTTAGTTCTTGAACTTCAACCGTTGAAGATGGTAACTTCCTTGTCAACTTCAAACATCCAATAATGGTTCTTCAACTTGTGTCTCATGATCTTGATTTTGTGTTGATTCATTAGATTCTTGAACTTCATCAAGTTCTATTTCTCCGTTATAATTTCCTTCCAAAAGAAATTCCCTTTCTAAAAAGGTTGCTTCTCTAGCCATAAACACTCTATGGTCAGAAGGGTGATAGAAATTATATCCCATTGTTTCTTTGGGATACCCAATGAACCTACACTTATCAGATCTTGCGTCAAGTTTATCAGACTGCAGTCTCTTAACATAAGTTGGACAGCTCCAAACTTTAATGTGTTTAACGTTAGGCTTACATCCTTTCCATATCTCATATGGTGTTGTAGAGACTGACTTAGTAAGAACTTTATTAAGTATGTATGTTGCTACTTCCAAAGGATATCCCCATAAATTGATTGGAAGATCGGTGAACCTCATCATAGATCTCACCATATCCAATAAGGTTCGGTCTCTCCTTTCAGACACATCATTGTGTTGTGATGTTACAGGAGGTGTCCACTATGAGAGAATTACATTCTCTTTGAGATACCTAGTAAAATCTTCACAAAGATATTCTCCACCTCTATCAGACCTTAGTACTTTGATACTTTTACCAGTCTATTTCTCAACTTCACTACGGAACCTTTTGAACATTTCAAAAGATTCAGATTTATGTTTCATAAGATACACAAATCCATATCTTGACATATCCTCTATGAAGGTGATTAAGTAAGAATATCCACATATAGCTTAAATTTTCATAGGCCCACAAACATATATATGAATTAGTCCCAATAATTCAGATGCTCTTTCTCCACTTTCAGTAAATGGAGATTTGGTCATTTTTTCTTTGAGACAAGATTCACAAGTTGGATATGATTCAAAATGTTACTTATAAAGATACCCTTTCTTGTACAACTTCTTAATTCTTTTCTCTCCAATATGACCAAGCCTACAATGTCAAAGGTATGTATGATTTACTTGATCATCTCTTTTCCTCTTAAGACTAGAAACATGCATAATCGAATTAGCATTCACATTAGGTAAGACATAAACATCATGTTGGAGATAACCATACACATATAAATCATCACCATCATAAATAGAGCAAATACCATTGCCTATGTTAATGTGAAATCCATGCTTGTCTCACATAGAAGCTGAAATTATGTTCGAAATAAATTTAGGAACATAATAACAATCATCTGGCATAAGTACTTTCCCCGAAAGCATTAATAAGGAAATTGATCCTACAGCTATGGCTGCAACCTTTGCATCATTTTCAACTTGTAGATTAACTTCTCCTTTTTTTAGTCTCCTATTTATCTTGAACCTTTGCAACATATTACAGATGCTATAACCACTACCAGTATCTAATACCCACAGTGAAGAATTAGTAGTAGCTAAAGAAATCTTGAAAATATTTTTCATTAATGTCTCACCATGTTTCTTGTCCTTTAGAGTTGCAAGATACTCCTTGCAGTTTCTCTTCCAATGCCCTTTCCTTTTACAGTGAAAATATTTATCATCATATACTGACTGCAAGATCAAATCTTCAGAAAGCTCTTTACCGAGCTTGTACCCCAACTTCTCATGTTCTTTGGTAAGAACAATCACATGATTGACAAGGGGTCTAACTGGAGAGTTTTCAATATCCAACTGTGCATCAACCGTCTTCTTAAGATATTCAATGATTGCAGTTGGATCCATATTATAATATTTCCTCTGGAGTTCAGAGCTCATAGAAGCGAGAATGATGCGTTTAATAGCAAGGCATTCTTCTAAGTATTTTTGATAAACCTTGGTGCCTTGAATATCAGTCCCTGGTGGGATTATCTTTGCAGGCTTATCGATCACATCAATAAGCTTTTCATGCATGATAACATTTCTCAAATTTCTATACCAGTCATCAAAGTTTAGTCCTACCAACTTGTTGGTCTCAAGTATTTCACGCAGTGATATAACAGACATATTGAGAAATCTAAAATATAGAAAAGAAATGGCAATAATATACGAACATATTTACATATATCATAAAGACATGGACTTTTATCTAAATGATATTTTCACTAATTATTTAAAACTATTTACCCTCATTATAGTTTAAGAAATTATTATTTCTGTTAGTGGAGTAAAGGAATCATTTACCAATATGTATGAGCCCCTTTGAAGTCAAGTCATTTCCCACATATAATTTAAAGGTATGTACTCTTACCAATTGTATCTCCATACAATTTTCTTAAATAGCTCTATGTCAAATAGTCCCCTAGTAGTCAGGTTTATCCTATTGGCATAGTTGAGTTTAACTATCATGAAAGCAAAGAACTTATTAAAATTTTATACTCCCATGGGTAGTCGAGGCGTCTAGTGTAAAATTAAATAATTCTTCCAATCCATGCATCTAATGCAATAAATAATTTTAACATATTTTCGAACTATAAGTCTCCTGGTTGTCAGGCCGCTCCTTATAAATAAGAAATAAATAAAATTATTTATTTTGATGGATAGCTTTAAAATAAAATATCTTAATTTTTATTATTTAAGAACTCAAGTTTTAGTAAGAGGGAATTGTTACTAAACCAACTTTTAATAACATGAAGATCCAATATTTTATAGCATGTAAATTTAGTTCAAGTTGTCTACATGCTTAGTCCTAAATTAATTTACATCACATGTAACAAATAATTCAAAATTATGTAACGAACGAGCACTTTGACATAAAAACAAAATTCAACATTCTTCTAACATGTTTATATTTTATATTACATAAAAGTAATTCATGCCAGAATATTATTATTAATTAACATCTCATGAACTAATAATAATTAAAATAATAGTATAATCCAATAACCTATTATATACCATCGTATCGAATACAAAATTTTAAGTTTAAGTTACGAACTATCTCAATAGTTTAACTTATATGTATACATATTTTTTCACAATAAAATAATATCAATCCATATGCATTCAAACAATTTGACTATTGAATAACAAATGAGTATTATGGTTTGAACTCTTCAAATATTATCTTAAAATATTTAGTAAATAAATTTTAGACACAATAAACCACGACTCTGATACCACTGAAGGATTCCATATAGATGTTCGTAACACGCAGCGGAAGACGATACCAATTCTAGGAAGATCTTTTCGTGTTTAAAATTTATTTACATGTCAAAGATTAGATCTAAGACGTGCTTGGTAAAGAGAGTCTTGTTTTAAATTTCTTCGATAGTGCGAAGACTCTATACGTATCCACACCGAGACCGATCCTTGCTATCAACTCTTTGATCAATGAAATCCACGAACAAATTGAATAGAAATATTGTGTTGAAATTTTTCTCAAAAATCTCAACTCAAAGGTAGAAGAACAAGAAACACAATTTTCTTGTCAATGTATTTTTCTCTCTAGGCTTTGTATTGTACTTTCACTTTCACAAAGTAATTTTCTTCTCAAGAATTAGTACGACAAGTTTTCTCCATCACCCTTTATATATAGCATCACCTATAAACTCTTTTCCTATTTGGTTGAGGTACTAATTTACTTAATGTAAAAGTTTATTCCAAAATAAACTTAATGGAACATTATGTGGAAAATTTGAGATTCCAATCAATGGTTAACGTGACCATTGGATCTTTATGGACTTTCCATAAGTCCAATTTCTAATTGGACTTTCTCAAGTATTACTGAATACTTTTCCATTCAAATTCCACAGCGAATTGTTCACGTAGCCGACGTCTCTTTTAAATCCAATATCAAATTGGATTTACTTAATAAGACTATTAATATTTATATACATTACGTAAATAAATAATAATTATGAATACTAAATATATATCACCTCTACCCTGGGGTAGAGAGGCTATTTCTGATAGACCCTCGGCATCCTTCCCTCCAAGAACTCCCCATCTTGCTCTTAGGGTGACTCGAATTCACAACCTCTTGGTTGGAAGTCGAAGTTGCTTACCACTAGAGCAACACCTCTTGTCAAAGAGATATATTTTAATTTTCTATTCCAAATAGAAAACTTTAATTTGTTCAAAATATTAATTCTATCCTCTGTGCTAACAAAGAACATAATAATATTTTATTTGGACTAATAACTACATTTATTTGACTAATCAAATTCTTTAATTTAATTATCAAATAATAAAATAATTAATCCTTTAGCAAATATCAGAACACTCGTTAGTGTACGACCCTATAGGTTTCAATACTAAGCCGGTAATAAAATAATCATATCAATTTACTAATCAAGGGTGGCGTCAAGCAACACTCCTTAACGATCAGATAGAATGAAGTATACAATTTACTCTTAAGAACCAGTTGAAGAATAAAGTAATACTTTCCTTCTGTCCTTATAGCTGTGAGTCACCTTAGGATATGGTTCAACTGTCAAATCTTAATAGGTGACCAACTATGTGCTCATGTCAAGTATAATAGACCATTAAATGACCTAAGAAACTTTTTTCTTCTTCCATTCAATTTCTCTGCCCAAGGTCTTAATTTGTTCGTTTATTAGTTATGACAACATGGAGCTTAAACTCATTACCAAGAGGTGACAAATTCCTTCTTGATCAATCACTAATTTTACAAGTATTTAATCATACCCAATATCCTTTCAACTATCTCACTAGGGCCATACGTGTCTAGTATCAAAACACAATAAATAACTTATCAATTACTGTGACGATCTCTGGTCAAAGAAAACTCTTACATCACATTCATCAAGAGAATATCCTATTGACAGTTTATGGTAATTCTAACCATTAGGAATTATCTAATGAGTCGGTTCAATGATCATATATCTATATGCATCATCTATCTATGTGATTTAATTAATGAGATCAACTAATCTTTATCCCATAAAGACAATCACATAAATATTGATCTAACCAGATTACTAATATCAAAATTAATAATCCTACGATCAAGAACAAATTTAGATTAATTTATAAGAAACTTTACTCTCATCATCGTGATCTCCATCACAATGTCAAGTCTCAAAATTTAATCAAGGACCTTATATATATAATAATGAAAAAGAAGGATCTTATCAAATTAATCAAGCAATTAATAACAATCATAAAAGAATATTAAATGCCATATATATTTTATATCAAATAACGTTCACAAAAATATGTTCAAATCATCAAATATAAGACTGGATCTAGGGCATATCTACTATATCCCTAACAATACCGTGGAAGGATTCCTAGCAGATTATCCACAATAATATTTTGAAATTGACTCATCAGTCTGCCGAACATGCTATTCAGCTTTGTGCACTCTTATGAAAAAAATTCATATCTCTATCTACGGGTGTCGAAAACATGATCCATATATGCCACTAGAAAGAAAACTACGAGTTTTGAAAAACCTGAGAATATCGTTGACGAACTCTTCTCATATTGGCCGCAAAATTATTTTGAATTTTCTCCTGACATCTGCTGCACTTGCTTCTCAGCTTCGCGCGCTCTTGTAAAGGAATCCATATCTCGATCTAGGAATGTCCAAATCATGAGACATCTGCGATTGGAAATAAAAGTTCGAGACCCGCAACACTAGAAAATATCGTGGCAGAACTTCTTTTAGATTGGCCGAAATATTATTTTGAAGTCTCTCCTAATGTCTGCCTTGCTGCTTTTCAACTTTGTGCACTCTTGTCGAAAAATTAATATCTCGAGCTAGGTCCTCCAAATTGAGATCCGTTTGCACCATTAGAAAGTAAACTCATAGAACTGCAATATATATGAATTTCATGATGCAACTCCTATTGGGATGGAATCAGAAAATTCTGAAATTCGGTCTAGGTGCAGTAAACTTTCAAATTTGTGTAGTTTCAGCGAAAAAATTGTATTTTGAGTTAGGAGCCTCCAAACAGCAAACAGCTTGTGTCATTGGGAACTGGAAATCCAAATCTACAACATATAAAATGTTAGGGGTAGAACGTCTTCCAGATAGATCGCAATAAGTTTTCAAAGTTGATCCCGTTGTCCGTTGAGCTCGCTTTCCAGCTCTATGCTCTCTGAGTTGTCTTACGAATGTTATTTTTTTTCTCTCCTTGAAATGGACTCTACAGAGTTTCATGTAGTAAATTTAGCTATCATGTTCACAACTCTTTTCTCTTCATTTATTTCTTTTGCAGATTTGCAAAGGAAATCAAAGGGTGCAAATATCAGACTGGGATGTCATACAAGATGCAGATATGTTGAAGTTATGAGCATGTAAAATCTCTATGAGAGGGAAATAATTTTTGTAGTAGATCATCAAGCGAATCCACCCCATATGTTGATAGCCTTGAAGTTCATCAATGGTGGCTCCCATGGTGATTGAAGGGGTTTTTTTCAAGAGAGACAACTTCTCACATATGGGACCTTCCACCAACACTTGCACAAGAGAAGCAACTATCATGCTTGAGGCCTAATAACAAGACACATGGTCAAGAGATCATCACAACTATTGAACGCGAGAGACGTACATTGAGAATGATATATTAAATGAGGAGACGTCATATGGACTTGGAAGAATGATTCAATACGGGTCGGCAACAAATCCCGGTTTACGATCATTTTCATGACTTAAGCTTTTGTATAGAAAAATGTCTAGTCCCTTTCGTCTCTACATTATTTTTTTCAGGTGCATAAGGTGGCAGTATTGATGCAATTAAACATCTTCTATACTTCAATAAAATCATCTTTTTTTTCCTCATAGATATATGCCTTTACACTTAGAAGAGTTAATGTGATGATCCCACAATATCAAATTATTTTTTAAAATTCATGTGAATGAACTTGGAATGAAACTCTAAGCTGCCTATGTACCTCGGTGAAGAGGATCAAGTCATAACGTAGTTCAAAGGGATAAGTTTTTTTTTATATTTTTTTTAAATGTCCTAATTTTTGCCTTGGCCCCCTCTAGCGAGGTTTTCAACCTAGTAGACTTTTTTTTAATCCTAACTTTTGCCTAGGCCGCCTCTTTCGAAGTTTTCAACCTAGTGAATTTTGTTTTTACTAGTACACAGTTTAGGCTCATGCGGGCCAGGAGTGTAGCAACGCGCAATTTAGGCTCATGCGTCAAGGAGCATCATGACTTGCAATTTAGGCTCGTGCGTCGAGGAGCATAGATAACTTTCATGGGAAGTATTGCTTCATACATTTGTCGCTGATTGGACTAACTCTGAGACCATCCTTATCAATGATTTTATAGGCGACACTTGAATAGGCTTCCTTCACAACATACGGCCCATCACATTTTGAAGTAAACTTTTCGCCCATGCTTTTGTTAAGGATTATGGGTCCTCAAACAGCTAGTACTAAGTCTCCCACTTGGAATAATCGTGACCGCACTTTCTTGTTGAAGGATCTAGCTAGACGAGCTTGATAGCACTCCAATTTTTGTTGTGCTTCCAGTCTTTTCTCATCCAATGCCTCTAACTCTGCTAGGCGAAGTTGAGCATTTCTTCAAATGTGAATCCTTCTTGGATTGCGATCCGCAATGATGAAATTTGTTGCTTTAGTAGAAGGACTGCTTCTACACCATACACCAAAGAGTAAGGAGTTGATCGTGTAGTAGTTTTGAAGGTTGTGATATGCCCACAAAGCCTCACTAATTTTCTCATGCCCGTCTCTCTTGTTCTTTGCAACAACTTTCTTTAAAAGGTTACCAAGCATCTTGTTAAAAGTTTCATCAAGGCCGTTGGCGGGTGCATTATACATTGAAGACTTATGTTTCTTGAAACCGAACTTCTCGCACAGACTCTTCACAAGCTTGTTGTCAAATGGCGTTCCATTATCAGTGATTATGTATCTTGATATGACATACCTACAAATTATATATGACTTGATAAAATCGACAATAGTTTCCTTTTTTACCTCCTTGAGTGGAACAACTTCAACCCATATAGAGAAGTAGTGCGTAGTGGCCAATATGTACATCTGTCCTTTTGATGATTTTGGAAGCGGTCCAATAACGTCAAGTCCCCATGCATCAAAAGGCCATGAAGCTATAGTTTGATAAAGAGGCTCTGGAGGTTGGTGGATGTAGTTGGCATGAAATTGACACGCTTTACATCTTTGGGAATGCTCCATGCAATCCTTCACTTATGTCGTCCTGTAGTATCCCATCCTCTTGATGCGAAAATAGAGCTTGGGACCAGATTGGTGTGCTCCACATGAGCCAGAATGTGCTCCCTCCATAGTTTGACGGTCTTCTTCTTTGTCAAGACATCGCAAGAATAGTCCTTTAAAAGAGCGGAGAAACAATGTCCCCTTATAGAAGATGAATCGTGGTGCTCTTCATTTGATGTCTGTTCTTTGTCGCGGATCCTCAGGTAATTTTCCATGTTCAATGCATTCTATCGCGGTTGCCGCAAATCTTCTCTTCAATCACTCGAACAGACGTATGATGGCTTTCATTGATTTGAAGATCAATAAGTCTAGGGATAACCCATCGATGACACACATATAAATTTGTTGACTCATTCTCTCCAAGTGCCATCGTCGTGGTCAAGTTCACCAAAGCATCAGCCTTGCAATTTTCTTCTCTTGGGAGGTGGTTTAAGAACACTTGGTCGAATCTTTCAAGTAAACCAGAAGCATATTGATGGTATGGAAAGAGATCTTACTTTTTTACCTTGTAACTCCCCAAAAGGTTGTTGATGATCAGCTTAGAGTCATCGTAGATCTCTAATTGTAGAATCTTAATTTCTAATGCCATTTTGAGACCGACGATCAAAGCTTGGTACTCTGCGACATTGTTGGAGCATGTTTCACCTAAAACAAATGAGAATGGAAAGACTTGTCTTTCTGGAGATATCAACACAACACCTGCCCATGCATTGTTACGACGTGCAGATCCATAAACAAAATATTGTCCATGGTGGCAGTTCTTCAATGAATACCACGTCTTCATTTGGAAACTCACAAGAAATCTCCCATTTCGTCGGAACAGGGTGATCAGCTAGAAAATTGGCGAGTGCTTGTCCTTTTACAGCCTTTTGAGGTGTGTATGTGATCTCATATTGGTTAAACAATATGGACCATCTTACTAGGCATCCAGAAAGAACAGGCCGGTTCATCACGAAAGTCACAACCCCAAAATCCAACTAGCCGTAATGGCACCTAACCCAACCCGCAAGGTAAGCCAATTAACAACTAACCAATTCAAATGACATTAATAAGTCAATTAATTAAAAGAAAATATCTAAAACTAATACTGTAATGACCCAACTGGTCATTTTGAGAGAATTAGCCTTGAACCTCTATTTATTGATTCCTCTACTTCATTTTATAGTTATGTAACTTGCCGGGAGAATTTGTCTTTAGTTTCGGAGTGAAATGGGACACATAGTCCCTAAAATGGAAGTTTAAGTCGTAGGAATTGACCGTAGTTCAAACTGTGTGAAGACAACTCCAAAATGGAGTTTTGACGGTTCTTATAGCTCCGTGGGGTGATTTTGGTCTTAGGAGCGTGTTCAGATGTTGAATTATAGGTCCGTAGGTCATTTTAGCGCTAAGTGGCGAAAGTTAGAAAATGGGATGATTTTTGAGAAGTTTGACCGGGAGTGAACTTTTTGATATCGGGGTCGGATTCCAATTCTGGAAGTTGGAGTATGTCCTAATGTGCAAAATTTGAGGTCAATCAGACTTGATTTGATAGGTTTCGGCGTCGGATGTAGAAGTTTGAAAAATTGAAGTTCATTAGGCTTGAATAGATGTATAATTCGTGTTTTAGCATTGTTTGATACGATTTAAAGGCTCGACTAAGTTTGTGTGATGTTTTAGGACTTGTTGGTATGCTTGGTTGAGGTCCCGGGGGCCTCGGGTGAATTCCGGATGGTTAACAAATCAAAATTGGACTTTGACCATAGCTGAAGCTTTATTATGTATGTAATCGCACCTGTGCATTTTGGGCCGTAGGTGCGACACCGTAGAAGCGGCCTTCGAGTCGTAGAAGCAGAATTTGGGATTGTCCAGCTGAGCCCACAGATGCGGTCATGGCCCCGCAGAAGCGAGCTCGCAGAAGCGGGAAGATGGGCGCATAGGCGGAAGGTGCGCATGTGCGATGGTGAGTTCCGCACCTTCGGTTGCGCATATGCGAGGGAGAAGACCACAGAAGTGGAGACCCAGCTCTAGTGGTTAACCACAGAAGCGAAGAACTTTTTGCAAAAGTGGGACCGCAAATGCGGTCAAGTGATCCGCAAAAGTGAAAGTCCTAGGAAGACTCTATTAATTCAAGGGTTCGCGAATTTTGCTCATTTGAGACATTTTGAGCTCGGTTTTGGCAATTCTTGAGAGCATTTTTCGAGGGATTTCTTGAGGTAAGTCTCTTGTGCTTATTTTTTTTTTATCAATAATCTTGTTTTCCCATTGTTTGCCCCACATAGATTGGGTTTGTTTAAGGTGGGATGTAGGAGTTGAGGCTAGGGATTTGGAAAGTGTAATTTGGGGAGTTGAGTGGTGACTTGGTGTCAGATTTTGGTAATTTTAGTATGGGTGAACTCGTGTTTAAATGAGTATTCGTATTTTGTGACTTTTACCCGATTCCGAGACGTGGGCCGGGTCGACCTTTTGGGGCGATTTTTCGATTCTTTGCTAAAGTCATAGACTTATGATTTAAATTAGTTTCTTGTAGTTTTATTCATGTTATGAAATTGTTGTTGGCTAGATTTGGGGCATTCGGAGTCGAAAAACCGCGGGAAAGGCATTCTTACCGATTGACTGAGCGACAATTGAGGTAAGTGACTTGCCTAACCTTGTGTGGGGGAAATCCCCTTAGGTTTTGGAACTGTTGTAACCATTTGTGATATGTGAGCGCCGTGTACGCGAGGTGACGAGTGCGTACACGGGCTGATTATGAAAAATTTGGTTCTTGCTAATTTGTCATCTTTTAAAATACATTAACGGAGTTGTTTTCTTTTAAAATATATTAACTGAGTTGCCTTAACATATGTAGTGATCATGTGCAGCCTAGTATCGCAAGCCTACGTGCCTTAATTCTTACTTGCAATTTGTGCAACATGCTTAGTTGAATTACCTGCTTTACTTGATTTGAATTAAATCTTTAACTGTAAGATTCTTGCTGAAAATTCGTGTTTCCCTTCGATTACCTGCTGCATATTTACTTTGGGACTACAAGGCGTTTACTCGGGAGACCCCCCCTGTACTGCATATTTACTTTGGGACTACAAGGTGGTTCCTTGTACTGCATATTTACTTTGGGACTACGAAGCGTTTACTTGGGAGATCCCCCATGTACTGCATATTTACTTTGGGACTACGAGGCGTTTACTCGGGAGATCCCCCTGTACTGCATATGTACTTTGGGACTATGAGGCGGTTCCTCAGGAGATCCCTCTATACTGCATCTTTACATTTGGGACTATGAGGCGGTACCTCACGAGTGCCCCTGTTGTGTACCTCTATTTATTATGCTGATATTTTCTGAAATTTCTTATTGTTTAAATTCTCAGTCATTTCAAAATGTTATTATATCCTCTGTCTTACCTAACTTCGTCACTACTCTACCGAGGTTAGGCTTGACACTTACTGGTTACCGTTGTGGCATACTCATACTACACTCTGCACATCTTTTTGTGCAGATCCAGGTTCTTCCCACCAGACCAGATACCAGTGAGCCGGACCGTACGTTGAGACTTCTAGGTATATCTACCAGCGTCCGCAGACCTCAGAGTCCTCCTCTATCCGCATTATGTTGTTTTCCTTATTTTTCTTTAGACTCTGATGTATAAACACACTTAGTAATTGCTCTTAGAAGCATGTTACTTATTTCTACCGAGTTTTGGGAGATATATTGATTTTGAATCGCAATTTGAATTTTATTACATGTTTAGATTTGAGCTTCAGTTTTATTATTCAGTTATTCCACAAATTGGTAGTCTTACCTAGTCTCAGAATCATCCTACGGAGGAGAAAATAGGGTCGTGACAAGCTGGTATCAGAGTATTAGGTTCATAGGTGTTATGAGTCACAAGTAGGTTTAGTAGAGTCTCGCGGATCGGTACAGAGACGTCTGTACTTATCTTCGGGAGTCTATGGAACTATTAGGAAAAGTTTCACTTTCTTGATTTCCTTATCGTGCGAGATTTTGACTTCGTACTCTAAAACTTTTGTCTTTCTATTCTCTCACATATGGTGAGGACACGTACAACTGGATCGGATGACCAGATACTCGCGCCCCCTGCTAGAGCCGCGAGAGGCTAGAGCCGGGGTAGAGGCCGAGGACGTCTACGTGGTGCAACCGGAGCACCCGCACAAACTACTACATAGGAGCTACCAATAGCTCCAGTTGGAGAAGAGGCACCCGAGATGCATGTTTTTGCACCAGCCCTCCAGGAGACTCTAGCCCGGTTCTTGAGCATGTTCAGTACCTTGGCTCAGGAAGGATTGATACCTCTTGCTCCTGCCACATCTCAGGCCTAGGGAGAAGTACAGACTCCCATCGCTGGTACCCTAGAGCAGCGGGTTCATGTAGACCAGGATCCAGAGATCATACAGATACAACCGGTAGCTCTAGTTCAGTCCGAGGTTAGGGAAGTAGTTTCTAAGGTAGAGCAACTCAGACTCGACAGGTACAAGAAGTACCACCCACCAACTTTCTGTGGCTTGGAGTCATAGGATGCACAGGGTTTTCTGGAGGAGTGCCACTGTATCCTCCGTACTATGGGTATTGCGGAGACTAGTGGGGTTTCTTTCACTGTGTTCTATCTTAGAGGAGCGGCCTACTAGTGGCAGCGTGCATACGAGTTGGATAGTCCGACTGAGGCAACTTCAATCACCTGGACTCAGTTCTCAGATATGTTCCTGAGGGAGTATGTTCCCCAGAGTCTCAGGGATGCTTGGCGCATGGAGTTTGAGCATTTGCGCCAGGGTGCTATGACCGTGTCAGAGTATGCGGTCCGATTTAGTGATTTGGCCAGGCATGCACCAGCCCTGGTCGCTACTGTTCGAGAGTGGGTTCGTCGGTTCATTGAGGGGATCAACCCTAGTATCGGATTGAGCATGGACCGCGAGTTGGAGATGGATATTATGTACCAGCAGGTAGTAGGGATTACTCGGAGGTTGGAGGGTATGCTGACTCAGGATAGAGAAGAGAGAGAGGCCAAGAGGTCTCAAGAGTCTGGCACTTACAGTGGTACTCGTGCCCCAACTACGGCTCGTCAGGGTAGAGGTTATATGGGTTGCCCTGTTAATTCATCACTTCTAGCTGCCAGTGGTGCTCCAGCCACTTATCACGACCCAATTTCACCTATAAGTCGTGATGGCGCCCAACATCACCGCTAGGCAAGCCAACTAGTGAATTAAACATATATTTCCTCTTTTAATAAATTTATGAGTAATTAAACTTCCTTACTTGCAAGATTTAAGAAAAATAGAAAGTCTAAATAGATAAAAACCAAAATAATAATTTCAAGACTACAATTCTACTAGTGTATGTGCCTAGTGTCATAAGTGTATGAGCATCTAGTAGATTATACAAAATTCCAAGTATTGTCTGAAGATAATAGACAAAATACAAATAAAAAGAGAGACACTAGGTGCTGCGGAACGGCTCAGGAAAGGCAGCTCACCACTAGGCCTCGGGGTAACTGGGATGCGCACCGGTAGGACCGCCTGAAGCACCTGTCTCAGATCCTGCACAAAAAGTGCAGCAAGCGTAGCATGAGTACATAAACAACGTGTACCCAGTAAGTATCAAGTCTAATCTCGAAGAAATAGTGACGAGAGGTCGACTTCGATACTCACTATGGGTCAATAATATAAAGATAAATATATTTAAATAAACATGGTTTATGTGAATAACAACACTTTCATTAACAAGCAGAAATGAATAATTCTTTCATAATTTAATAATTTCCAATAAATCATTAATCTTCACAAGCTGCAATAAAATGGAAAAGCATCGTGTAATTGTTATTATTATGCACGATTTATATCGAGGTCGTACGGGCCGATCCAGAGTGATGTGTACACTGCCGAGGGACGTGCGGCATGATCCATAGATGCATCTATACTACCGAGGCGTTCGGCCCGATCCACAAGAAAGGAGGACATTTTATGAACCTCCGGAATAAGAAGCTATCACAAGGATAATACATAAGGATTTACAATTTCTATTAACGGTCGAATAATTTTACAAATATTCAAGTAAGTGAAATCTCGGTCATTTACTATTTCCTCTAACAATTTCCAATATGACCCAAGTACTTCAACTAATAAATGATGCAAACATTACAAGTAATTCATGATTTGGGTCCTAAACTAACCGGACATAGCATAGTTAGTAGCTACGCACGGACTATCGTCACCTCGTGCGTACATAGCCCCCACAGTAATGCACTCCCATTTCCACTCCGGTATAGTCATCTGCTGAAGTAGGCCACCTGTCCTCTGGTGCTCATACTTAACCTACTGGCACTTTAGGCACCTAGTTACATACTCAACTATGTCCTTCTTCATCCGCCGCCACCAATAATGCTGCCTCAGGTCACGATACATCTTCGTAGCACCTGGATGAATGGAGTACCGAGAATTGTGTGCCTCCTATAGGATCTTTTCCCTCAGCCCATCAACCTTACGAACATATAGGCGACCCTAGAGTCACATAACACCATTTTCGCCGATAGTAACCTCCTTTACACTACCCCGTAGTACCGTCTCTCGGAGAACCAACAAGTGTGGATCATCAAACTGTCGAGCCTTAATCCACTCAAATAGTGAAGACTGGCTAACAACACATGCTAGAACTTGACCGGGCTCGCAAATATCCAGCCTCACAAGTCTGTTAGCCAAGGACTAAATGTCCAAAGCTAATGGCCTATCCTCTACTGCAATGAAGGCCAAGCTACCCATACTCTCCGCCTTTCTGCTCAACGCGTCTGCAACTACATTTGCCTTGCCTGGATGATAAAGGATGGCAATATCATAATCCTTTAGTAACCCGAGCCACCTGCATTGTCTCAATTAGAGGTCCCTCTGCTTGAACAAATGTTGCAAGCTGCGATGATCGGTGTAAACCTCACAGGAAACTCCATAAAGCTAATGCCTTCAAATTTTAAGAGCGTGAACCATCGTAGCTAATTCCAAATCATGTACCGGGTAATTCTTCTTGTGGGGCTTCAGCTGACGTGAGGCATATGCAATAACTGGCCCCTCCTTCATCAATACACAACCATGGCCAACGCGTGAAGCGTCGCAATACACTGTATACATCCCTGAGCCGGAAGGCAACACTAATACCGGTGCTGAATTCAATGTTGTCTTGAGCTTCTGAAAGCTCTCCTCACTACCATCGGACCATCGAAATGGAGCACCCTTCTGGGTCAATTTAATCAAGGGTGCTGCAATAGATGAAAATCCATCCACAAACTGTTGATAATAACCTGCTAACCCCAGAAAACTCCTGATCTCGGTCGCCGAGGTGGGACGGTGCCAATTCTGAATTGCCTCAATCTTTTTGGGATCAACTTTACTACCCTCGCCTGACACGATATGTCCCAAGAATGCTACAAAGTTTAGCCAAAACTCACATTTGGATAACTTAGCATATAGCTTTTGTTCCGGCAATGTCTGAAGCACCAATCTCAAATGCTGCTCGTGGTCCTCTATACTACGTGAGTAGATCAAAATGTCATCAATGAAGACAATGACAAACGAATCAATATATAGTTTGAACACCCTGTTCATCAAAGCCATAAATGCCGCTGGGGCGTTAGTCAAACCGAATGACATCACTAGAAACTCATAATGGGCATATCTAGTCCGAAAAGCAGTCTTCGGAACATCCGAATCCTGAATCTTCAACTGATGGTACCCCAACCTCAAGTCAATTTTTAAGAACACTCTAGCACCCTGCAATTAGTCAAACAAATCATCAATACGCTGCAACAGGTACTTTTTCTTACTGGTAACTTTGTTCAATTGGCGATAATCAATACATATCTGCATAATCCCATCTTTCTTCTTCACAAATAGCACCGGTGTGCCCCAAGGCGATACACTCAGCCTGGCAAACCTTTTTGCCAATAACTCCTCAAGTTGTTCCTTCAACTCTTTCGGATTCATAAGGTACAACAGAATAAATATTGGCTGGGTACCTGGAGCCAAATCAATATAGAAATCAATATCACGATCTGGTGGCATGCCTGGAAGATCGGAAGGAAACACATCGGAGAACTCTCGGACTACGGGTACTGAATCAATTGTCGGAGTCTTTGCAGTAGTGTCCTTAACATAAGCCAAATAAGCCAAATACCCCTTCTCCACCATGTGTTGAGCCTTCAGAAAGGAAATAAGCCGACTAAATACACTGACAGACGAACCCTTCCATTCTAATCTAGGCAGCTCTGGAATTCCCAAAGTAACAGTCTTAGCATGGCAATCTAGGATGGAATGATATGGGGATAGCCAATTGATATTCAGCCAAAAATGCATATATTTACCATTCTTGCCTCGCATTCTAATACTTTTAATCATCTTTTGAGTATTAATTATATTACTTTGTGCTTAATATTTGTGATGACCCAAAAGGTCATCTTATGTTTTAGAAATCGATTCTGTGCTCTTAAGCCTTAAAAATCTCATTTTTACCCTCCTCGATTTGCGTTCACAGTCCGGGCGTATTTCTGGAAAGCTTTTATGTTGAAAATTGATAAAAATAAGAATATTTGCCTTAAAAGTTTATTTTAGTTCACTTCGGTCAACATTTTTGGTAAATGGGCCTGAATTCATGTTTTGACTGTCCCGGTGGGTCCGTATCGAAATATGGGACCTGGGCGTATGCCCGAAATTGAATCCGGAGGTCTCTAGCTTGAGCTTTGAATTTTTGATGAAAATTAAAGTCTGAAAATCTAATGTCTTTAAGAATTTATTTATGTTTGGCATTGTTAGTACCGGGTCTGTATTTTGGTGTCGGAGAAGGGTACAGGTTCATTATAATATTTAAGACTTGTCTGTGAAATTTAGTGAGAAACGGAGTTGCTTTGACATGATTCGGACGTCTAGTTGAGAAAATAGAAATTTTAAAGTGTTCTTGAAAATTTCATTGGATTTGGTGCTAAATTCGTAGTTCTAGGTGTTATTTTAGCAATTTCATCGCGCGAGCAAGTTCGTATGATGTTTTTAGACTCGTACGTTTCGGATAGGCTACGGATGTTTTGGACTTGGAAAATATTTTTGTTGCAGTAGTTTTTCTGGTATATTCCTCTTCGCGTTCGCGAAGGTACTCTCGCGAACGCAAAGGGTAAACTGGGCAGCTGAAGTTTTTTTCTTCGCGAACGCGAAGGCTTGGTCGCGAAAGCGAAGCGATGGGGGCATTACCCTTTCGCGAACGGGATGAGCTCCTTGCGAATGCGTAGTGTTAGGCACACCTGGGGGAGGGTCGATACAGTGTCCTCGCAAACGCGATGAACACCGTCGCCCAGTTCATAAAACAGTCCCAAAACGGGACTTAAGCCATTTCTTCAACTTTTCAAAAACCAAACGGGCTAGAGGCGATTTTCAAGAGATATTTTCTTTACCAAAGTCTTGGTAATTGATTATAAACTATTTTATTTCAATTACCCATTACATTTCATGAATTATTAACCTAAAATCTAGAGTTTTCATGATAGAATTAGGGGTTTTGGTTAGAAACTAGGGATTTCGGAAATTTTGAGATTTAGACCTCAAATTGAGGTCGGATTCCAAAAAGAATTATATATCCGGACTCAGAGGTGAATGGGTAAATGGATTTTGGTCTGAACCTCGAGTTTTGACCAAGCGGGCCCAAGGTCGATTTTTGACTTTTTGGAGGAAAATTTGGGAAACCTAAATTTATGCAACGCAATTGATTCCTTTAGCAGTATTTGATATTATTGAGTCATTTTTGAATAGATACGAGTGGTTTGGAGGTGAATTCTAGAGGAAAAGCTGTGATTGAGTATTGAGTGGCCTTCAGAACGAGGTAAGTGTCGTGGTTAACCCGGACTTGAGGGAATTAGGAACCTCAGATTATTTGCTATGTGAAATTCATGTGAGCGACGTATATGTGAGGTGACGAGTACTTATGCGTCGCCAATTTACATGTTTTCTCTATTTCTCCCATTTTTCTTATATTGTCTCTTTCCCATGCCTAATTGCTACGAGTTTAGTGTGATGTTGTTAAATTAATCATTCTTAATTGAGGCAGTCTCGAGCTGGCCTAGACCCAGATCACCTACAGAGATCCATAGTTTCTTGGATTTGGCTGGCTACTACCATCGGTTCGTGGAGGGTTTTTCATCCATAGCAACCTCATTGACCAGGTTGACCCAGAAGGGTGCCTCGTTTAAGTGGTCAGAAGAGTGTAAGGCGAGCTTCCAGAAGCTCAAGACAACTTTAACTACAACACCGGTATTGGTGTTACCCTTAGGTTCAGGATCTTATACAGTATATTGTAACGTATCCTACATAGGTCTGGGTGCAGTATTGATGCAGGATGGCAAGGTTATTGCATATACTTCGCGGTAGCTGAAAGTTCACGAGAAGAATTACCCTGTTCATGATCTAGAGCTGGCAGCCATTGTTCACGCGCTGAAGATTTGGAGGCACTATCTTTACGGCGTGCCATTTGAGGTATTCACGGATCATCGGAGCTTTCAGTATTTATTCAAGAAGAAGGAGCTCAATTTGAGACAGAGGAGGTGGTTAGAGCTATTGAAAGGTTATGATATCACCATCTTTTATCATCCTGGGAAGGCCAATGTGGTGGCCGACGCCTTGAGTAGAAAGTCAGCTAGTATGGGTAGCCTTGCATATATTCCAATTGGTGAGAGACCGCTTGCGTTGGATGTTCAGTCCTTGGCCAATCAGTTCATGAGGTTGGATGTTTCTGAGCCTAGCCGTGTTCTAGCTTGTACAGTTGCTCGGTCTTCTTTGTTTGAGCGCATCAGAGATCGACAGTATGAAGATCCTCATTTGCTTATCCTTAGAGACACAGTGCGGCACAGTGGTGCCAAGCAGGTTATTGTTGGAGATGATAGAGTTTTGAGGATGCAGGGTCGTATTTGTGTGCCTAATGTGGATGGACTTTGTGAGTTGATTCTTGAGGAGGCCCACAGTTCCCGGTATTCTGTTCATCCAGGCGCCACCAAGATGTATCAGGACTTTCGGTAGCATTATTGGTGGAGGCGAATGAAGAAGGATATAGTTGCTTGTGTAGTCGGTGTCTAAATTGTCAGCAAGAAAAGTATGAGCATCAGAGACCTGGTGGTTTGCTTCACAAGATAGAGATTCCTGAGTGGAAGTGGGAGCGTATTACTATGGATTTTGTTATTGGACTCCCACGGACTCAGAGGAAGTTCGATGCCGTTTGGGTCATTGTGGACAGGCTGACTAAGTCAATGCACTTTATTCCTGTTGCAGTTTCATATTCTTTAGAGCGGGTGGCCGAGATTTATATCCGCGAAATCGTTCGTCTTCACGGTGTGCCCATGTCTATCATTTCTGATCGAGGTACGTAGTTCACCTCGCACTTCTGGAGGGCAGTACAACATGAGTTGGGCACGCAGGTTGAGTTGAGTATAGCGTTTCATCCTCAGACGGACAGATAGTCCTAGCACACTATTCAGATCTTGGAGGATATGCTTCGCGCATGTTTTATAGACTTCGGAGGATCGTGGGATCAGTTCTTGTCCCTTGCAGAGTTCGCCTACAACAACAGCTACCAGTCGAGCATTCAGATGGTTCCCTATGAGGCATTATATGGTAGGCGGTACTGGTCACCAGTTAGGTGGTTCGAGCCGGGGGAGGCTCGGTTGTTGGGCACATACTTAGTACAGGATGCCTTGGATAAGGTCAAGATTATTCAGGATCGACTTTGCACAGCTCAGTCCGGGCAGAAGAGTTATGCTGACTGCAGAGTTCGTGATGTTGCATTCATGGTCGGGGAGCGAGTGTTGCTTCGGGTATCACCCATGAAGGCTGTAATGAGGTTCGGAAAGAAGGGCAAGTTGAGCCCTAGGTATATCAGACCATTTGATATTCTGGAGAGAGTGGGAGAGGTGGCTTACAGGCTTGTGTTCGAAAGTATCACGGCGATCCATCCCATGTCTTAGATTTCAGCTTTGTCCAGTTGGACAAGGATTTGACTTACGAGGAGGAGCCGGTGGCTAATCTAGCCCGACAAGTTCGCCAGTTAAGATCAAAGAGTTACCCTTTAGTTCGAGTGCAGTGGAGAAGTCAGCCTGTTGAGGCAGCTACTTGGGAGTCCGAGTCCGTTATGCGGAGTAGATATCCCCACCTTTTCACCAGCTCAGGTACTTTTCTATGTCAGTTCGAGGACGAACGGTTGTTTTAGAGGTGGAGAATGTGATGACCCAAAAGTTCATCTTATGTTTTAGAACTCGATTCTGCGCTCTTAAGCCTTAAAAATCTCATTTTTACCCTCCTCGATTTGCGTGCTCAATTCGGGCGTGTTTTCGGAAAGCTTTTATGTTGAAAATTGATGAAAATAAGAATTTTTTCCTTAAAAGTTATTTTAGTTGATTTCGGTCAATAATTTTGGTAAACGGGCCCGGATCCGTATTTTGACGGTCCCGGTGGGCCCATATCAAAATATGGGACATGGGCGTATGCCCAGAATCGAATTCGGAGGTCTCTAGCTCGAGTTATGAATTTTTGATGAAAATTAAAGTCTGAAAATCTAATGTCTTTATGAATTTATTTATGTTTGGCATTGTTAGTATCGGGTCCGTATTTTGGTTCCGGAGCAGGGTACATGTTCATTATAATATTTAAGACTTGTCTGTGAAATTTGGATTTGGTGCTAAATTCATAGTTCTAGGTGTTATTTTGGCGATTTGATCGTGCGAGCAAGTTCGTATGATATTTTTAGACTTGTGTGCATGTTTAGTTTGGAGCCCCGAGGGCTCGGGTGAGTTTCGGATAGGCTACGGGATGTTTTGGACTTGGAAAATCTAATATTTTTGCTGCAACAGCTGTTCTGGTATGTTCCTCTTTGCGTTTGCGAAGGTACTCTCACGAACGCGAATGGTAAGCTGGTCAGGGTGAGTTTGTACTCTTCACGAACGCGAAGGTTTGGTCGCAAACGCGAAGCGATGGGGGCTTTACCCTTCGCGAACGCTTAGTATTAGGGACCTGGGAGAGGGGTCAGTCTTTCCTTCATCGCGAACACGAGCAAGGTCTCGCGAACGCGAAGGCCAGGGGGAGTAGCCTTCGCGAACACGAAGGGCGGCTCGCGAACGCATAAGCTTGGAAACTATGCTATTCGCGAACACGATAGTGTCTTCGCGAACGCGATAAACACTGCCGCCTAGTTCATAAAACAGTCCCAAAACGGGACTTAAGCCATTTCTTGAGCTTTTCAAAAACCAAACGGGCTAGAGGCGATTTTCAAGAGATATTTTCTTCCCCAAAGTGTTGGTAAGTGATTCTAAACCATTTTCTTTCAATTACCCATTAAATTTCATGAATTAACAACCTAAAATCTAGAGTTTTCATAGTAGAATTAGGGGTTTTGGGTAGAAACTAGGTATTTCGGAAATTTGGGGATTTAGACCTCAAATTGAGGTCGGATTCCAAAACCAATTATATATCGGGGCTCGGGGGTGAATGGGTAAATGGATTTTGGTCCGAACCTCGGGTTTTGAACTAGCGGGCCCAGGGTCGATTTTTGACTTTTTGGAGGAAAATTTGGGAAATCTAAATTTATGCAATGTAATTGATTCCTTTAACAATATTTGATATTATTGAGTCATTTTTGAATAGATACGTGTGGTTTGGAGGTGAACTCTAGAGGAAAAGCTGTGATTGAGTATTGAGTGACCTTCGGAACGAGGTAAGTGTCGTGGTTAACCCTGACTTGAGGGAATAAGGAACCTCAGATTATTTGCTATGTGAAATTCATATGAGCGGCGTATATGTGAGGTGACGAGTACTTATGCGCCGCCAATTTACCTGTTTTCTCTATTTCTCCCATTTTTCTTATATTGTCTCTTTCCCATGCCTAATTGCTATGGGTTTAGTCTGATGTTGTTAAATGAATTGTTCTTATCATGTTTACGGATCTTCTGATGATAATTGAGTATTTATTTCGAAGTTGAGATTGATATTTTGGAATCAAATGTTTAAGTAAGGTTTGTATTTGTTATTCTATCTCCCTATTGTTAATTGTTCATTGCATTATGGTAAGGGAGAGTTTTAATGCATGAAGGGTGATGTTGTGCCATATTGTTGTTATTTATGCATTGCATTATGGTAATGGAGAGTGTTAATGCACGAAGAGTGATGTTGTATATTGTGAGTGTAAATGCACGAAGGGTGATACCGTGCCACATTGTGAGTGTTAATGCACGAAGGGTGATGCCGTGCCATGATATGAGAGTTAATGCGTGAAGGGTGATGCCGTGCCGTTTCTATTGATTTTATGGTGAGATTGAGAGTAAAAGCATGAAGAGTGATACTGTGCATTTTTCCTTTACTGTATTCGATGTTCCTGTTGATTCATAGTATATTGGTTGTTCCAGTTATCATTTTGCCGTAGTTCTTTATCTCGTATTTCCCTCAACATGTTTCCCCCTCCCGATATTACATGTTTAGTTTTTCATTGATGTTACTTGTATATACACTGTTAAATTGTACAGGTTGATTTGTAGGTGCCTTGTCTTAGCCTCGTCACTACTTCGTCGAGGTTAAAATCGACACTTACCAGTACATGGGGTCGGTTGTACTGATACTGCACTCAGCACTTTCTGTGCAAATTTTGGTACCGGCTCGGGTTGATCAAAATTTTTGCTGTTGGACCGTTATCCGAAGACTTAAGGTAGATTTGTCGGCGTTCACAGACCTTGGAGTCCCCGCCTATCTTTTTTTCTATTTTACTGTTTCTTTCATCCAAATAGTTGTATTTTTTCAGACTATTACTTGTAGTGAATTCTAGAATGCTCGTGAATTGTGACTCCAGATCCGGGTGGTAGTAGTTAATAAAATTTTGATATTATTCCGCACTCACTATATTCTATCTTAGCTAATTGTTGTTATTTACTGAATGGAATAAGGATTGGTTTAATGATTCTCTAACGTTGGCTTGCCTAGCAAGTGAAATGTTAGGTGCCATCACGGTCCCGACGGTAGAAATTCCGGGCCGTGACAATATTATATTTTAACTGTGTAGGAATAAAGCAGTGTGAAGATGAAGAGATTTAGAGAAAAATTGAATAGACCGCGGAAGAAAAGGAAAGGAAAATAAAACAATTAAATAGAAAAGGACAAGGGGGGACACCCTTTGGTGTTTGTCCCCCCAAGTGCAAGACAAAAGCAAGGAGGAGTTCCAATTCTTGATTTTGAATTGGCAAAAAACAAACTTACTCGACTCAGCACCAGGGCCAGCGCGAGGCGCTGCCCTGGACGCTAGAGGCGGGGGTTTTCCTATTTCGTCCGGGGCAATGTTATTTCGACCCTACATTGTCCCAAGTCGTATAAAAGGGGTTCTAAACCTAATTTGGATGAGATCTAACATACTTTGAAGGAGAATTTATGTGGAGGAACACACACCACCCTTGGAGGAGGCTTCTAACTAGTTTTTCTTCTCTTCTCTTCTTTTAATCTCATAGTTTATTAGTTCTAGAGTTTTGGGTGCTGCATGAACGTTGTAGTTTGAAGCTTGAATTGTTCTTTTATTTTATCATATTGGTTTATTTAATGAATCTTGCACTCAATTATTTGATTGCTTGATCACCAATTGAATACTATCTACGAATCTAGGATTGAACTCGGGAGAGGGAATTCTAGATTGCATATAAGATTGAGTAGAGCAAGATCTTGAACTCGAGAATCAGGAACGGCTTTGCGGTTAAGATAGGGATATACCTAATCTCCTTGCTTGGTTACTCTATAGGATTTATTAATGCTTTCTTGTTAATTCTAATTCCATAGGAATATAAGCGTTAAGTTAGCTTGAATAGACGAGTAGTACTTCAGGATAATGCTACGAGTAATATTAATCCTGTCAATTAATAAACTAGATAAAATTAATTAGACAATTTAAGTGAAAAACTAAATGGGATTGTTAGCTAACCTATAGCTCTAGAATATTCTCTCCCATTGAATTCAACTCTAAGATTGCCAGCTTATTTTATTTAGTTTCTTAGTTTATTACTCTAGATTATTTTTATAAAATATTCATACTTTAGAAAAGTTCTTGAATAGATTAATTATCTTAGTTTAATTTAGTGAATAGTTAATCACAAGTCCTTGTGGGTGCGAAATCTGGACTTAAAATCCTATATTACTTGTCGACCACGTATACTTGCGTGTGCGTTTGGGAGCAACAAGTTTTTGGCGCCATTGCCGGGGACTTAGAAATGAACTATTTTACTAGATTAGATATTTTACTTTTTATCTATTTAACTTTTTAATTTTAGTTTAGTGTAGTTTGTATTAGATATTTTTTTTACATGGCATCGTTGAATGAAAAGTGGAGGGATAGTAAGTATTCTTGTTTTTGTGATCCTTGTCCATATTGTAAAGGACCCCACTTGTGGCAAATTGTAAAAATATTTCCAAGACCGAGTTGTGTGCACCATCTCAATCATGTACTATTTGTGGTGGTAATTGGAATAATAGTCCTAAGTGTTGTTATCCTACTCCAATCCCTTCTTATATTGATTCTAATAATTCCTTTGAGTTTGACAGGAGTAACGGATTTGATGATGTGGAACATGATGTTCGCATTCTTGATATGCACAAGAAATTATTAGAGGAATATGGAGGTTTCCGTGAGAAAATTTCAAATTGGATACAACACTTTATAGAAGGAGGAGCTGAACTGGGATAAGAGATCGACCAATTTGGCAGTTCTATTCGCGACTTAGAGGCTCAATTGAGTGCAAAGGTTGATGCGTGTAACACCCAACAATTTAGTGATGAGTTGTGTGAAGTCTAAAAAGATCTTCTAGGCCAAATTGAGGAGCTAAAAGAAGAATACCAAACATTAGACCATGCTTTTGTTGATTATGCCTAGGTTAAGGAAGTATATATTATTGAGGATGTCAAAAATAATGTAATTTTGGAGTTGGGGCATGTTGAATAAAACCCTTACATTCTAAAATTTGCCACACCAAAAAGACAAAATGACATCCCTCACTTAAAGGCCAAGAAGTGCAAGATGCGACATCTATTGCTTGGTTCTTTTGTATTCACGCCACCGCCCCAGGAACATGATAGAAAAATTAATGCAAAATTGGGGGCGCAATTTATATCCTCAAAGTGGAAGAAAAAGTGATGAAAGTGATGGCACCGTGTCGCGACGTTAAATCAAGCACTTGTTGGGAGGCAACCCAATTTTTTATTTTTTTATTTTTATTTTTATTTTCTTATTGTGCTATTTTTGTAGTGTTGTTTTTGTGTTTTGTATGAGTACGAGCATGGAATCAAAGCCTACAGGCCTGTGAAAAATTGAGCAAGTGGTTAGAACTAAGTGTGAGGTACCTACACAAAGGACCATCTTTGGGAGAAGTCTGAGTATCCCATGAGCTGCTAATACTTCGGCCTTTGGCCTACTAGGGAGTCTCTTTTACCTTCTTGTTATTTATTGTATGTATTGAGGACATTGCACTAATTTAAATGTGGGGTGAGGAGATTTTCTGAGTAATTTTTGGTGCTACCCTAGCTTAGTTGTAATATTCTTTCTTAGTGTATTGATTTTTGAAGAAAAAAAAATTGAAACAAAAAACGAAAACGAATTTTTTGTTTTTAGAAAATTGGACTTTTCCCGACGATGGATTTGTGGACAGCTTTCTTGAGGGATTAAGGTCCAATGAAAAAAAACTAAAAATATTTTTTGTTCTAGTTAGTTTTAGTTAGATAATAATCCCCCTTGGTTTTTCTTTTTGCATTGGGTAATTTTTTATTTTTTATTTTTAGGATTAGATTTGTTTTAGGAGTAGAAAAAGAGGGAGAAAAAAACCTTTTGTGAATTGTTTGATATTAGAACATTTAGGCCTAAGCTTGAGTAGTACCTTTCCTCTGAGTGCATGACTAATGAATAAAATAGCAGACTTTCTGACACCTAAGCTTAGGGTTGTGACTCTGTATATAACTTATTCTTATGTCGTCGTTCTCTATGATCCCGTATGTCTTAGAGTAGAATTGATCCATCTTGATTGATACTTGTGCCATGTGGGGTGGGGATTTCTTACATATATTCCATATTTTGCATCCTAGTCTAGAACTTGCTCTGTATGTTATTGAAGTGAAATAATAGTGTTTCTCTATTTATAAGATGATAATAGGCTTTCTTTGTTATGTGTTGTGAATTTTAGCCTTTTCAGATATTGTACCACTAGTTAGCCCTTTGAGCCTATAGCCTTTCGTTTGGAAACCGTATTTTTGCATTGATTCTTTTGTTGAATCCCTAGTTTCTGCACTCTGCTTCCTTGAGTACTATTGCTTAGATTGTGATATAAATTGATAAATCTGAAGAAAGGGACGATTAAGTGAAAAATGGTGACCAACGATAGCTGAAAAGTGATGAAATGTCCCTCTTGAAAAGAATGTGACATGAAAAAAAAGAGTTTTAAAAAAAAATTTCTTTGAAAAAAAAACGTTCTTGATATGAGGAAAATACTTGTGAAATAATAGATGAAGAGAGGACTGAAAAATAAAGTGAAGAGTAGAAAATAATGGGCGATAAAGTCTAAAAGTACAAAGTGCTTAGGGAAGTGTAAGTCACTATTATATAATTCTCCTACACGTCTCTTAGCCAATATTACAACCCGTTAAAGTCCTATTTGATTGTATTCGAGCATACTTAATTAGTAGAGATGTACATAATGGAAAAGTCTATGGTTCTTTGTGCATACATGTGAATTCGTTGGGAGTGCGAGAGTTGTTCTTTGATGCTAAGTTCTTATACTATATTCATTCTTTGATTTGAGTGTATGGACTATTTATTCTTGTGAGGGCACTTGTTTCATGATAGATAGGTGATTTTATTAGCTTCTTTGACATAGTAGGTGAGCTAGCTTAAATTTGATAAGTTAGAGTCCCTCTTTGAGGTTAGGAGGTTAGGCGTTTGATGTTTGTTTGTGACTTGTATATCTTGCACGATGATCAGGAAGTATGTATCTGATGGTTTGAGTTGCTATAGGACCTAATGGTTAGTATCAACCGAAGTGGTGGTGTTTCTAGGCTTGATTTATTTAGAGTGATTTTAATGCCTACTCGAGGACGAGCAAGAGTTTAAGTGTGGGGTTATGATATTCGGCCAAAAATGCATATATTTACCATTTTTGCCTCACATTCTAATTCTTTTAATCATCTTTTGAGTATTAATTATATTATTTTGTGCTTAATATTATATTTTAACTATGTAGGAATAAAGCAGTATGAAGATGAAGAGATTTGGAGAAAAATTGAATAAAAAGCGGAAGAAAAGGAAGGAAAATAAAACAATTAAATAGAAAAGGACAAAGGGGGGACACCCTTTGGTGTCCCCCCCCCCCAAGTGTAAGACAAAAACAAAGGAGGAGTTCCAGCGCGAGGCGCTGCCCTGGACGCTGGAAGCAGAGGTTTTTCTATTTCGTCTGGAATAATGTTATTTCAGCCCTACACGGCCCCAAGTCATATAAAAGGGGTTCTAAACCTAATTTGGAGGAGATCTAACATACTTTGAAGGAGAATTCACGTGGAGGAACACACACCACCCTTGGAGAAGGCTTCTAACTAGTTTTTCTTCTCCTCTTCTTTTAATCTCATAGTTTGTTAGTTCTAGAGTTTTGGGTGCTGCATGAACGTTGTAGTTTGAAGCTTGAATTGTTCTTATTATTTTATCATATTGGTTTATCTATTCAATCTTGCGCTTAATTATTTGATTATTTGATCATCAATTGAATACTATCTACGAATCTAGGATTGAACTCAGGAAAAGAAATTCTAGATTGCATATAAGATTGAGTAGAGGAAGATCTTGAACTCGAGAATTGGGAACAGGTTTGCGGTTAGGATAAGGATATACCTAATCGCCTTGTTTGTTTACTATACAGGAATTATTAATGCGTTCTTGTTAATTATTATTCCATAGGAATATAGGCGTTAGGTTAGCTTGAATAGACGAGTGGTACTTCGGGATAAGGCTACGAGTAATATTAACCGTGTCAATCAATAAACTAGATAAAATTAATTAGACAATTTAAGTAGAAAACTCAGCGGGATTGTTAGCTAACCCATAGCTCTAGACTATTCTCTCCCATTGAATTCAACTCTAAGATTGCCGGCTTATTTTCTTTAGTTTCTTAGTTTATTACTCTAGATTAGTTATATAAAATATTCATACTTTAGAAAAGTGCTTGAATAGATTAATTGTCTTAGTTTAATTTAGTGAATAGTTAATCACAAGTTCCTGTGGGTACGATATCTGGACTTACAATCCTATATTACTTGTCGACAACGTATACTTGTGTGTGCGTTGGGGAGCAACACCAGTCCATGCCCAGGATGATCTCAAAATCGATCATATCAAGCAGTAGAAGATCTGCTCTAGTCTCATGACCACATAAAGTAACAATGTAGGACCGGTAGATCCAGTCCTCAATAACAGAATCGCCCACATGAGTGGACACATAAATAGGAGTACCCAAGGATTCATGAGAAACACCCAGGAAATGAGCAAATACAGATGACACATAGGAATAATACATGTGATCACGACATCTGAGGCCTTTGCATCTCGTCTGGCCGGAAAAGCATAGAACCTAGCTGCTGCGCCACCTGACTGGCCTCCACCTGGCTAGCCTCCACGTCTAGGAAGGCCCACTTGCCTTCCGCCTCTGGGCGGCCGGATGAATGGTTGAGCAACCGGTGCACTAATCATAGGCTGCTGGATCTGTTGCAGTGGCCTGCCCCGAAGCTCAGGGCAGAATCTCCGCATATGACTAAAATCCCCTCACTCGAAACAACCCCTCGGTATGATGGAATGCTGACTTGAAGTCTGGACCTGATGACCCGAATACCCACTGGAAGAACCCTGAATAGGTGGTGGGCGATAAGAACTCTCTGGCATAGCACTGAAATAAGGTCGCACTTAAGCACCCCGAAGAGGGGGTGGTGCTGGGTATGGGGGCCTGCTGGACTGACCTCTCACGAACTGACCTCTTCCCCCAGATGGGGCACCTCTGAAATCTCCAGAATATCTAAACCATTTATCTCTCATAACCTTCTCTTGGCTACGCTGACGCATACCCTCAATTCTCCGAGCTATCTCCACAATCAACTCATAAGAAGTCCCCATCTTAACCTCTCGGGCCATAGTGCCCTGAATACCAGTGTGCAAACTAGTAACAAACCTCTGTAATCTCTCTGCATCAGTAGGTAGTATCATAAGTGCATGGTGAGACAACTCAGAGAACCTCGCCTCATAGTCGGTCACTGACATCTGACCTTGCTGGAGTTGCTCGAACTGAAACCGCAAATCTTCTCTCTGGGAGGGTGGAATATACCTATCCAGGAATATACAGGTGAACCTGTCCCAAATCATGGGAGGAGAATCTGATGGCCTGCCAAGAAGATAGGATTGCCACCATCTACGGGCCCTGGCCTCCAAATGAAAAGTAGCAAAGTCTACCCCATGGGACTCTAGTATCCTCATGTTGTGCAGTCTGTCCCTGCACCTATCAACGAAGTCATAGGGATCCTCATGTCGCTCTCCCCCAAAGATAGGAGGATGTAGCCTAGTCCATCTGTCAAATAGCTTCTGTGGCTCGCCGGCCGCAGCTGGTCTGGGCTCAGGTGTAACTGCTGGCATAAGCTGGGCTCCGCCCATAGGGAGTGCACCCTCAGTCTGATATACCACAATTGCATGCCCATGAGCCTGCGCGGTAGGGGTCTGTGCTCCCCCTTCCACCTGAGATATGGCTGGGTCTGCCGAAAATAAACCTACCTGAGTCATACTATCCATGAAACGCAGCATGCAACCCATAACCTCCTGGAATCCTGGTGCGGACGTGAAATCCATCGGTGCTGGCTCTACTGCAGGCACCTCGCCCTGCTCCTCAATAATAGGATCCTCTCCTGGACCCACTGGTGGCATAGCTGGAGTAACCCTAGGACATCCTCATCCCCTGCCATGGGCTGGAGCCCTCCCTCGACCTATGTCTCGGCCTCTAACAATATAGGGAGCAACTCTTCCCTGGTCGGGAACCTCCGTAGAGCGCGTACTCACCATCTATGAGAGAATAAGAGAAGATATTTAGTACTACACCAACTTCATGATAGGATATGAAGAAATGTAGTTTCCTAACACCTTATAGCCTCTCGAAGATAAGTACAGACGTCTCCGTACCAATCCGCAAGACACTATTAGGCCTGCTCAAAACTTGTGAGACCTATGTGAACCTAATGCTTTGATACCATGTTGTCACGACCCAATTTCACCTATAGGTCATGATGGCGCCCAACATCACCGCTAGTTCAGCCAACTACTGAATTAAACATATATTTCCTCTTTTAATAAATTTTCGAGTAATTAAACTTCCTTACTTGCAAGATTTAAGAAAAATAGAAAGTCTAAATAGATAAAAACCAAAATAATAATTTCAAGACCACAATTCTACTAGTGTTTGTGCCAAGACCTGGTGTTATAAGTGTATGAGCGTCAAGTAGATTATATACAATTCCAAGTACTATCTGAAAATAAAGTAGACAGAAAATAGATACAAAAGAGAGACTTTAGGTGCTACAGAACGTCTCAGGAAGCAGCTCACCACTAGGCCTTGAGATAACGGGGGTGCGTGCCAATATGACCGCCAGATGCACCTTCCTCAGATCCTGCACAAAAAGTGCAGCAAGTATAGCATGAGTATGTAAATAACGTGTACCCAGTAAGTATCAAGTCTAATCTCGAAGACGTAGTGACGAG
Organism: Nicotiana tabacum; assembly: GCF_000715075.1. NCBI lineage: Eukaryota > Viridiplantae > Streptophyta > Magnoliopsida > Solanales > Solanaceae > Nicotiana > Nicotiana tabacum. The sequence goes on along the minus strand of NC_134096.1, from coordinate 106,935,465 downwards.
AAGTCGACTTCGACACTCACTATGGGACAATAATATCAAGATAAAGATATTTAAATAAACATGGTTTATGTGAATAACAACACTTTCATTAACAAGCAGAAATAAATAATTTTTTCATAATTTAATAATTTCCAATAAATCATTCATCTTCAAAGGCTGCAATAAAATGTCAAAGAATCGTGTAATTGTTATTATTAAGCACGATTTATGCCGAGGTCGTATGACCCGATCTAGAGTGACGTGCGCACTGCCGAGAGACGTGCGTCACGATCCATAGATGCATCTATACTATCGAGGCGTTCGTCCCGATCCACAAGAAAGGAGGACATTTTATGAACCTCCGGAATGAGAAGCTATCACAAGGATAATACATAAGGATTTACAATTTCTATTAACGGTCGAATAATTTTACAAGTATTCAAGTAAGTGAAATCTCGGTCTTTTACTATTTCCTCTAACAATTTCCAAAATGACCCAAGTACTTCAACTAATAAAGGATGCAAACATTACAAGTAATTCATGATTTGGGTCCTAAACTACCTGGACATAGCATAATTAGTAGCTATGCACGGACTTTCGTCACCTCATGCGTACGTAGCCCCCTCAATTAGCAGTAAATATTAATTTAAATCACCTATGGGGTAAATTTTCTCTTACAAGGTTAGACAAGAGACTTACCTCGTCTCAAAGCTCACTTCCCTATCGGAATTTCGCGTTAAAACCTCAATTTGGTGCCGAAAAATCCTAAACTAATCAAATGTTATATAATTTAATCAATACATGCTCAATAATTCAAAATTAAATCATTAGATTAATTAACCAATCCAAATTGGTAAAATTCCTCAAATTCACCCCGTGCCCGGATTCCGAAAATTTTCAGAGAAAATCGTCACCCATAACCTTAAGAACTCAAATATACAATTTTCATCCCATTCCATAACCATTTTTGTGGTTAAAATCTTATTTTTATCAAAACATAGGGTTTTCATCTAAACCCTTGATTTTCACAATTTACATGTTATAATTTACCCATAATCCATGTATTTAACTCACAATAGATAGAATTACTTACCTCCAAGTTGCTAGGTGAAAATCTCTCTCAAAAAGCTCCAAAATTGCCCAAGAATGGAGAAAAATGGGCTCAAAATGGCTGAGCCCCAACTTAAATGAGGGTTCTGCCTTCTGCGCTTTTCGCACCTGCGGAAAAATCCTCGCAAGTGCGAGTTTCCAACACCTAATCAAGCTCCGCATCTATGGCGTAAGGACCGCTTTTTCCGCATCTGCGGCCCATACCGATTCTGTGCCCTCTTCCTCCGTATCTGCGCGCTCGCAGGTGCGACAAAAACTCTGCTTCTGCTATCCCTGGGTGTCATTGGATGGTCCGCTTCTGCGGCTCGTGGCTCGCTTTTGTGAGCTTGCACCTGTGGCTGGCCAAGCATAAGTGCGATTGCAGCAGAAGCTGGAAGCTTCAGCTGCTGCTCCTAAGTCCAAACTTGGTCCGAGCCTCGTCCGATTAACTCCCGAGGCCCCATCCGAACATATCAACAAGTATGAAATCATAAAACAGAATCGCTCAAACTCTTGGAATGTATAAAACAACATCAAAACTAAGAATCATACCCCAAACCAAATTGATTCAACTTAGAAATTTCAAATTCTTCAAATTTACTCCAAACGCGCCGAAATATACTTAAACTACTTGGAATGACACAAAATTTTATGTGCAAATATTATATCTCCATACATAACTATTCCCACACTCCGAATTCTAAATGGACCTCAATTACTCCGAAACCTACTCCAAACCAAATTTAAAAAACTTTAAAACCTTGAAAGAGCCAATTTTCACTATTAGGCGCCGAAACGCTCCCGGATCGTCCAGAACCCGATTCGAACATACGCCCTAGTACAAAATCATCACACAAATCTATTGGAACCATTAAATCCCGATTCCATGGTTGTTTTCTCAAAATGTTGGCCGAAATCAAACTTAGCCTTTTTAAAGCCAACTAAGGAACCAAGTGTTTCGATTTCAACCCAAACCCTTCCAAATCCTGAACTAACCACCCCCGCAAGTCATAGCACCGTAAAAGCACATACGGGGAGTCTTGTTTAGGGGAATAGAGTTCTAGAAGGCAAAATGACCGGTTGGGTCGTTACACCACTACTTGGCCCCAAGATCCTTATAATGCACCGCTAGTGTCTATTGTGCCTCTTATACGAAGTGCTTCCAGTGGTCAATCTAGTCATTCAGGCCTGATCCAATTGCAGCCTCCACTTCCTCTGAGGGTTTGTTTTGAGTGTGGCGACGCTCGTCATTTGGTGAGGTATTGCCCCCGATTAAGGAGGGGTGTACATCCACATATTTCTCAAGCACCGCATGCTCCACCGAGTCCTCAGGATATGATTATAGCACCAACTACCACCCAACCTATACTGCCAGCTAGAGGTGGAGGTCAGATAGGTAGAGATCGCCCTAGAGGGGGAGGCCAGGCCAGATATTACGCCCTTAAGAGAGAATAAGTTATATGCAAATTTTTTGTCATTGACTCCTTCGTCATTGTGTTTATTGATGACATTCTGGTGTACTCCTGGAGTCGGGAGGATCACGAGCAGCACCTGAGGACTGTGCTTCAGACCTTGAGAGAGAAGAAATTATATGAAAAATTTTCGAAGTGTGAATTCTGGCTATATTCAGTGGCATTTTTGGGTCATGTAGTATCGAGTGAGGGGATCAAGGTAGATTCGAAGAAGATTGTAGCAGTGCAGAGTTGGACCAGACTGTGCTCAGCTACGGAGATCGGGAGTTTTCTTGGTTTGGCGGGGTACTACCGTCGATTTGAAGAGGGTTTCTCATCTATTGCATCACCTATGACCAAATTGACCCAGAGGGGTGCTCCGCTCAGGTGGACCGAGGAGTGTGAGGAGAGCTTTAAAAATCTCAAGACTTCTTTGACTACATCCCCAATATTAGTGTTGACTACTGGATCGGGGTCCTACACGGTGTATTGTAATGCGTCGCGCATTAATCTCGGTGTGGTGTTGATGTAGGATAGTAGGGTGATTGCCTACGCGTCTAAACAACTATTGTTGGTAGCACTACTTGTATGGTATTCCTTGTGAAGTTTTCACCGATCACCGAAGTCTACAACATCTGTTTAAATAGAAGGATCCTAACTTGCGGCAGTAGAGATGGTTGGAGTTGCCTAAGGACTATGACATCACTATTTTCCATCATCCCAGGAAGGATAATATGGTGGCCGATGCCTTGAGTCGCAAGGTGGAGAGTTTGGGCAGTTTAGCATATCTACGAGTAGCGGAGAGGCCTTTAGATTTGGATGTTCAGGCCTTGGCCAACTAGTTTGACAGATGGGATATTTTTGAGCCGAGTAGAGTTTTGGCTTGTGTGGTTTCTTAGTCTTCTCTTTATGATCGCATCAGGGAGCGTCAGTATGATGACCCTCATATGTTTGTCCTTAAGGACACAGTTCAGCACGGTGATGCCAAGGAAGTTACTATTGGAGATGACGATGTGTTATGGATACAGGTCAAGCTTTGTGTGCCTAATGTAGATGGTTTGCGTGAGTTGATTCTCCACGAGGCTGACAGTTCGCGGTATTCCATTCACCCAGGTGCTTCGAAGATGTATCAGGATTTGAGGCAGCACTATTGGTGGAGGCGGATGAAGAAGGACATAGTGTAATATGTAGCTCGATGCCTAAATTATCAGCAGGTGAAGTATGAGCATCAGCGACCGGGTGTACTTCTTTAGAAGTTAGAGATTCTAGAGTGTAAATGGGAGCGGATCACTATGGATTTCGTTGTTAGGCTCCCACGGACTCAGAGAAAGTTCGATGCAGTTTGGGTGATTGTAGATAGATTGACCAAGTCAGCTCATTTCATTCATGTGGTTACTACTTACTCTTCAGAGCAGCTGGCTCAGGTTTACATCTGCGAGATTGTCAGGCTTCATGGCATACTGATATCTAATCATCTCTGACCGGGGAATGGAATTTACATCACGGTTCTAGAGAGTCATACATCATCAGTTGGGTACTCGTGTGGAGTTGAGCACAACATTTCACCCTAAGACGGACAAAAAGTCCGAGCGTACTATTCAGATATTGGAGAATATGCTTTGTGCGTATGTGATTGATTTTGGGGGTGATTCGGATCAATTATTGCCACTTGCGGAGTTTGCCTACAACAACAGTTATCAGTCGAGCATTCAAATGGCACCGTATGAGGCTTTATATGGTACACGGTGCCGGTCCCCAGTGGGTTGGTTTGAGCCTGGTGAGGTTAAACTATTGGATACAGACTTGGTTCAGGATGCCTTGTATAAGGTTAAATTGATACAGGATCGACTCTGAACAGCCCAGTCCAGGCAGAAGAGTTATGCGGATCGGAAGGTTCGTGACATTGCATTCATGGTTGGGGAGAGGGTCTTGCTCCGGGTTTCACCCATGAAGGGTGTTATGAGGTTTGGAAAGAAGGGCAAGTTAAGCCCTAGGTATATCAGACCTTTTGAGATTCTTGAGTGGGTTAGAGAGGTGGCTTACAAGCATACACTGCCACCTAGTCTCTCTGCAGTTCATCCACTGTTCCATGTTTCCATGCTCCGAAAGTATCACGGCGATCGGTCTTATGTGTTAGACTTCAGCTCTGTCCAGTTGGATAGTGATCAATCTTATGTTGAGGTACCAGTTGCCATTTTGTACATGAAGGTTCGAAAGTTAAAGTCAAGGAACATTGCTTCAGTGAAAGTTCAGTGGAGGGGTCATCTGGTCGAGGAGGCGACTTGGGAGGCCGAGCATGATATGTGCAGTAGTTATCCTCATTTTTTCATCACTTTAGGTATGTCTCTATACTCATTTGAGGATGAACGTATGTTTTAAGAGGGGGAGGATGTAACGACCCGGCCGGTCATTTTGAGAGAATTAGCCTCGAACCCCTATTTATTTCTTCCTCTACTTTATTTTTTGGAGTAAAATGGGACACGTAGTCCCTAAAATGGAAGTTTAAGTCGTAGGAATTGACCGTAGTTCGAACTGTGTGAAGACGACTCAGGAACGTAGTTTTGATGGTTCCTATAGCGTCGTAGGGTAATTTTGGTCTTAGGAGCGTGTTCGGATGATGAATTGGAGGTCCGTAGGTCATTTTAGCGCTAATTGGCGAAAGTTAGAAAATGGATGATTTTTGAGAAGTTTGACCGGGAGTGGACTTTTTGATATCTGGGTCTGATTCCAATTTCGGAAGTTGTAGCAAGTCCGTAATGTAAATTATGACTTGTGTGCAAAATTTGAAGTCAATCGGACTTGATTTGATAGGTTTCGGCATCAGATGTAGAAGTTTGAAACTTTGAAGTTCATTAGGCTTGAATCGATTTGTATTTCGTGTTTTTAGCATTGTTTGATGTGATTTAAAGGCTCGACTAAGTTCGTGTGCTATTTTAGGACTTGTTGTTATGTTTGGTTGAGGTCCCGGATGCCTCGGGTGGATTCCAAATGGTTAATGGATCAAAATTAGACTTTGAGCATTGCTAAAGCTTTGTTGTGTCTGGTGTAATCGCACCTGCGCACTTTGGGTCGTAGGTGCGACCCCGCAGAAATAGCCTTTGAGCCGGAAAAGCAGAATTTGGGACTATCCAGCTGAGCCCGCAGATGCGGTCATGGCCCCGTAGAAGCGAGAAGATGGGCACAGATGCGGAAGGTGCGCATGTGCGATGGTGAGTTCCGTACCTTCGGTTGCGCAGATGCGAGAGAGAAGATCGTAGAAGCGGAGGCCCAGCTCCCGTGGTTTTATTTATGTTATGAAATTGCTTTTTAGTTGATTTGGGCCATTCAGAGTGGAAAAATCGAGAGAAAGACATTCTTACCGATTGATTGAGCGACATTTGAGGTAAGTGACTTGTCTAACCTTGTGTGAGGTAAATCCCCTTAGGTTTTGGAACTGTTATATCCATTTGTGATATGTGAACACCATGTACGCGAGGTGACGAGTGCGTACACGGGCTGATTATGGAAAATTTGATTCTTGTTTATTTGTCATCTTTTAAAATACATTAACAGAGTTGTTTTCTTTTAAAATATATTAGCTGAGTTGCCTTAACATATGTAGTGATCATGTTTAGCCTAGTATCGCATGCCTACGTGCCTTAATTCTTACTTGCAATTTGTGTAACATGCTTAGTTGAATTACCTGCTTTACTTGATTTGAATTAAACTTTTAACTGCAAGATTCTTGCTGAAAATTTGTGTTTCCCTTCGATTACCTGTTGCATATTTACTTTGGGACTACGAGACGTTTACTCAGGAGATCCCCCCTGTACTGCATATTTACTTTGGGACTACGAGGCGGTTCCTCGGGATATCCCCCTGTACTACACATTTACTTTGGGACTATGAGTAGCTTACTCGGGAGATCCCCCTGTACTGCATCTTTACATTTGGGACTACGAGGCGGTACCTCGGGAGTGCCCCTGCTGTGTACCTCTATTTATTGTGCTGAGATTTTCTGAAACTTCTTATTGTTTAAATTCTTAGTCATTTCAAAATATTATTATAACCTCTTCCTTACTTTTCTTTTAAACCAGTAGGGCCCTTACATAACCTCATCACTACTCCAACGAGGTTAGGCTTGGCATTTACTGGGTACCATTGTGGCGTACTCATACTACACTATGCACATCTTTTTGTGTAGATCCAGGCTCTTCCCACCAGACCAGATACCAGTGAGCTGTACCGTACGTGGAGACTTCTAGGTATATCTGCCAGCATCCGCAGACCTCGGAGTCCCCCTCTATCCTTACTATGTTGTTTTCCTTATTTTTCTTTAGACTCTAATGTATAGAGACACTTAGTAATTGCTCTTAGAAGCTTGTGAATTATTTCTACCGAGTTTTGGGAGATGTATTGATTTTGAATTTCAATTTGAATTTTATTACATGTTTAGATTTGAGCTTCAGTTTTATTATTCAGTTATTCCGCAAATTGTTAGGCTTAACTAGTCTTAGAGACTAGGTGCCATCACGAAATCCTATGGAGGGGAAAATGGGGTCGTGACAGATACATCTCCCCAAGAACTAGTTGTACAAATCATGAGCTTCTAAGATTAGAATTTACAAAGCTGGTATGAAATAAATACATCATATGTTCGAAATGTACATAAATAGATTTTATTTTATAAATCTAAGGCTACCATGAACAAGAGGCAGCTATAACCGGAATGCAGATACGTCTTCAATTCCAGCTCCCGTCGATCACAGTAACATCAGCAGCCAACATTTGCACGCAAGGTGCAGAAGTGTAGTATGAGTACAACTGACCCCATGTACTCAATAAGTAACAAACCTAACCTTTGGTTGAAAGTAGTGATGAGCTGGGACAAAGGTCGGGTCCAACACACCAATAGCCAACAACAGTCCATAACAACGTAAAGGAAGTAATAAAAGAAGTAACTCAGAGATCTCAACTCAATCATGATTTTTGAAAATAGTTCTAACCCAAGTCGTTTACCGATGTTGCCAAAAATATGAGTAAGTTTGAAAATAGTAATTTTCCCTAAACTCCTTCCAACAGTAAATAATATGTTTCATTTTCTTTCCAGATAGCCAATGTAAAATGCATCACTATGCCCATATATCAATATGTGTGAGAAGTCATGAATGGCGTGATACCGTACAACATGAGGAAAATGCATCTCTATGCATGTATGTCAATGAAATGTATCTCAGAGATCATGTACTCACACTCTCAGAGTACTCAATCTCAATGTCTTACACTTTCCACTCATCATGCTCAATCACTCAGTATTGTATATGGCCAATCCGGCCCAGGGAAGATCCATCTCGCAATATATACATCAACTGACCATCAGTCACTCAGTACTGAGTAGGGCCAATCCAACCCGTGGGAAGATCCATCCCCAGATATAAATGCTTCGGACAAGATCCATGTCCAGGGAAGATCCATCCCTCAATATAAATCAACCGCACTCACTGGGGGTGTGTGCAGACTCCGGAGGGGCTCCTTCAGTCCAAGCGCTATAAATCGCACGGACAACTTACGTGCCACAATCAGGCCCTAAGCCTCTTTCAGTCATCAATCTCTCCAGTCTCTCGGGCTCACAATGTCAGGAAACTAGGCCAAAAAGGATGATATTATGTGTAAATATGTAACAACAGAGACTGAGATATAATTTAAAATGAATGAACATAACTGAGTATGAAATTGCAATGTAAGCAAATAACTCAATAGTAGTAACGGCCTCAATAGGTCCCAACAGAATAAGTATGTAGCCTAGACAAGGTTTCTAACATGAATAACAACTCGATAACTCTAGTACGTAGAGATTTCATGATTATAGATAAGTTCAGGTAACTACACAGTACCACAGGAATAACACAGTCACAGTTCACACTGTGCACGCCCGTCGCCTAGCATGTGCATCATGTCAACACCAAACACATAACACGTATAATCAGGGTTCATACCCTCGGCTCTAGGATTAGAAGATTTACTTACCTCGAACAAGTCGAATCCAATGTCGAGCAAGCTAAACAATGCTCCAAAATCTCCATTCTGCGCGTATCAACTTCCGAACGGCTCGAATCTAGTCACAATTAATTTGATTCAGTCAACACAAATTATAGGAATTAATTCCATATCAGAATACTAATTTTTCCACAAAATCCAAAATCCGACGAAACTCACAAAATCTAAGAATCATTCAATTACGAGTTAAACCATACAAAGTTTACCAAATTCCAACATCAATTTGACAGTCAAATCTTCAAATTAAACCAAGAGGGTTTTCACAATTTCCAACTTAAATCACCAATTAAATGTTACAAAATAACCATGGATTCGGGTAATTTGACCAATAATGAGTTAAGAACACTTACCCCATTGTTTTCCTTGAAAATATCCCGAAACTCGCCTCTCCCTGAACTCCAAATCATCAAAAATGGAAAATGGGACAAAGTCCCATTTTTAGAACTTAAACTCACTACCCACGCTTTTCTTCTTCGCGACGTGGCCCTTTCCTCGTGTTCGCGAAGCACAAAAATGTGCTGCCAAAATTCCTTTTTCGTGAATGCAAAGGTCTTCTCGCGAACGCGATGTCCTAAATTCCCATCTTTCGCGAACGCGGAACCTCCCTCGCAAACGCGTATACCAACTCTCTCTTCTTCTTCGCGAACGCGACCTCCCTCACGTGTTCACGATGCACAACCTACCCAGCCCTTCGCGAACGCGGCTTCATCTTCGCGAACACGAAGAGCAAATATTGCCTTCCTCCAGTTCCCCTTCGCGAACGCGAGACCCCTCTCGCGAACGCGAAGAAGGAAACCTAACAGTGTATCAGAATAATTCTAGCAAAGTTCTAAGTCCAAAAATTCAATTCGTTAACCATCCGAAACTCACCCAAGGCCCCCGGGACCTCAACCAAATACACCAACAAGTCTTAAAACATCATACAAACTTAGTTGAAACCTCAAATCACATCAAACAACGCTAAAACCACAAATCATAACCCAATTCAAGCTTAATGAAAGTAAAAGAATTTCCAACTTCTACATTTGATGCCGAAATTTATCAATTTCGATTGACCTCAAATTTTGCACACAAGTCATAAATGGCATAACGGAGCTATGAAAAGTTTTAGAACTGGATTCCGCCCCAATATCCAAAAGTCAATTCCCCGGTCAAACTTCCAAACTTAAATTTCTATTTTAGCCATTTCAAGCCTAATTTAGCTACGGGCATCCAAATAATTTTTCGGACACGCTCCTAAGTCCAAAATCACCATACGGAGCATTAGGAACCATCAAAAATTTTATTTCGGGGTCGTTTACACATAAGTCAACCTCCGGTCAACCTTTTCAACTTAAGCTTTAAACCTTGAATTTCATTCTTCCAAACTAACTCTGAAATACCTGAAAACCAAAACCGACAATTCACACAAGTCATAATACATCGTATGAAGCTAATCAAGACTTTAAATAGTTGAAAGAAGCGTAAATGCCAAAAACGACCGGTCGGGTCATTACATTCTCCCTCACTTATACATATGTTCGTCCTCGAACGTGGTAAGAGTTGTTTCCAAGGCATCAAATCACTATTCCACCTTACCAAGCACATACTCGGGGGTGACCCAAAATAACCCTATACTATATAGGCCTAACAACATATCACAACTGAAAATCATTAATTTAACCTTAGCCCAAAAGCCTTGGAATTCAATTCCCAACATTCAGAATTTCTTACAAGATCCGAATCTCACCTTTACACACTGTATAAGTCTGAACAAGCTGTATCGAACCTTAATTATAACCACAGATATATTTACATAACATACTACACATCTTGCATGCTCGTAGCACCATTCCCGATCACAGTAACTACTCCAAAACCAACCCGGTACTGGTATTAAACCCCATATCAAACAAAATCTCATTCCAAGACCTTCGTACATAGCTGATAGTGAAACAAACATACATGAACTCACCACCACTCACCAGATCAACAGGTCAAAGAGCTTTCCCTCGTTCAACAAGTATCATGGCCAATTGTTTAAGCCGAATTTTAAATTATTCTTCCCACAAGTCGTACTCAAACCAGATAATGCTCATTCAAGGTCCAATGACCTTATATTATTAAACAAAACTATCCCACAGACATGCCACACCAATATAACTCAAGCCACAACTGCGCAATCCGTGTACCCAAATATGGGAGATGTCTCAAAGAAGAGAACTGTATTGGAAGTTCAACAAACACCACTATACCCACAATGTTACAACCAACTCCTCAAATTTCATGAAGAGGATAACCGTAGGCGCATGTGCACAATTGTAGAGGAAGGAAAATAATGAATCAGATAACTTATCATAGAAATAAAATTCTCACACACGGAACGGACAACTCATGTGCCAATAATATAAATCGCCTAGCATGGTCACAGGCCTCCAGTCCCAACATATCATACAGGAGCAATTAAACAAGTACACATTTATATGATAATGAAATAAGATTATCATACTCCTGAACTGGTATAAATAATACGCCATAATGTAAGCATGTGCAAAGTCTGCTATCATACTTCAAATTGGCAAGTTAACTTAGAAATAGTAACTACCTCATTTATTCAGGGTATTAGCCTCTTTGTAACCTCAAGTGTAGCCCAGATAGTTCTCAACAAAGGTAAAACATGAGAAACGTTATAACTTTACGCTTAACAGTTAGCTCTAGGCATATCAGAGCCTAAGCATTCTTTCGAGTATGAATACTTGCCCTGATGCCCGCACATTGGCTCAAAACTCACATATATGCACACTCATAGCGTGTAGCTATCACAAATAATTAACGCAACAAATGCCTCCACTGTGTTAAAATAATATACTCACCTCAAATAGGCCGCTAACCGAAATAATATACTTCTGAGAACTCCCAGACTCCAAATTCATCGAACACATGAATCACCGTAACTGATCCCAACTCCAGCACTAGAATGACTAACACATCTTCCATTCACGATCATCCCATTAGGATTACATCTATAATTATCCTGTGTCACATAGCAAAATCTGAATATCAGCAGTCGATTAACCGGATGAGTACCTCAATACTGACGAACATCCGTAAGTTAGAACACAATGCGCCTTTTGAAATACTCACCTTTCTCAGGAATTACCGAGCAGCTATCACTTTCATCTAATTATCTAAAATTGACCATTCTGTACAAAATTCGTGATCTTCCATTCAAGACTGAACTGCCACCTTGCACATGTAAATCCTAATTCCGCACAACACACCACATCTATTTTGCCATCATGTGACAAGCACAAGAATCCCATTATCAACTCTGAGTCACCAGCAAATTACATACATGATTAGTTAGAAACCTTCAATTTGCTCTCATCCAGGAGGAAATCACAATACACAATACGTTCCCCGCACTAATAGAAAATATCCTGTTCAAACCATGGTAGAACCCATCAAGAACAATTTAAAAATCCGTCTGCACATAATCAAGCTATTAGAACTAAATTCCTTTAACTCAACCATACCACGCAGGTCACCAAAACCCAAGAACATTGCCACCAAAACATCTGAAGAGGCTCCCCGCATCATAATTACCCAAATCTCACTACGAGATATCCTAACATAAAACGACACCGCCCTAAGACCCATAAGCCACTGTATTCTTCTTAAGCACCCCTGTAAGTACCGCAATCGAAACGCCCATTCTGAAAATACCTTATGTGAATTTAAAATTGTTGTTTTACCTTTCTTATACTGGAATGTAGAATCCATAGTCATGCAGAATTACCGCAAGTCTAGGCACCATCAAATACAAATCTCAGATTTTATCCATACACCAGTCCGGAGAAATTCTTAGTTGTTATACATAAATCTCGAACCCATTAGAACTTTCTCGAGAGTCACCCACTTCGCTCAAACCTAAATTGCACCGCCTGAACGGGCTGAAAGACACATGTCCCATTAGTACAACAATACTCAAAGAAGTAACCCCGCTATAATACCACCGATCAAATTCATACTCCGTGCGTACTACATCCTTCAGAAATAACAACTCACTCATCCCATAAGTTTCATATTTTCGTAAAGTGCAATGTAACCCGTATTCCATAATTTTCTTGTTAGAGTCATCCTCGATCTCAACCTCTGCGAGTCATAACTAATCCACAAATAAGCATCAGAACAAAACCAATACAACACATAATCATGCAATCAAATCTAAGATAGCATACTTCCCCACTTGGCTCAAAGCCATATAACAAAACATCTATTAGCTTTCCATACCCATAAACTACTATTGTCATAATCCCGCAGTCAATTAAATAAATATTCTTCACAATCTCAAGTAACACAAACAATAAAATACCTCAATTCATCTGCTAAGCTTACCTTCATGCTCGTGACAGTCAAGTCAACTTTCTCAACCATATTCAATTTCAAATCTCAACAGATACACTCTGCTGGTAGAAAAGAAAACCTCCACGCAACATCATAATGATCGCACATCCGTAGTTTACCCCGCATGTGATAACCCACCTACTTAGCTTCAAACTGACATCCCTCCATAACCTTTCACAGCCACAACTATTACGCCATCACTTAATCTTTCTGAGTCCAAACTCATTAACAAGACATGAGAATTTAATTGCTTCCACAATTAAACAGCATGAAAGATCCTTCAACGTACAAATTGAGACAGACACCAATCACCCAATGGCCCTTTTTACATCTCGAGAAACTCTTCCCTTTCGCGTTCAAACCATTCAAACACATTCCACATTCGCATCATAATCATTATTTAGCTATTCCACCGCTCATCGAGCCATAAATTCGACTCATAGGGACACTACCAGACATATGAGTCCAAATGTACAAGTTCACACAACTGAAGCTACCGAGCCTAAGTTGCGATCTAAACCTGGCCTCAAGTCCTCCAGATAGACCAATCACCAAAACACAGAATACACATTCGCACCTCATCCGTGGAATCACAAGCCGGCGATGCACGACTGATACCGAGCGCTCACATGCGCACACGAATGTGTGGAAGGAATTCAAAGAGTTATGTTCCAAGCTAAATCAATTCCGCACGATAAGGAAAGAAAGATGGGAAATTATCCTAAATGCCATGTAGCCTCTCAAAGATAAGTATGGACATCACCATGCTGATCCGCAAGACTCTACTAGATACTTGCTCATGACTTGTAGAACCTATGAACCTAGAGCTCTGATACCACCTTGTCACAACCCAAAATCCAACTAGTCCTGATGGCACCTAACCCAACCCACTAGGTAAGCCAATTAACAACTAACCAATTCCAATGAAATTAATAAGGCAATTAATTAAAAGAAAATATCTTAAACTGATACATCTCCCCAAGAACTGGTAGTACAAATCCTGAGCTTCTAAGATTAGAATTTACAAAGATGGTATGAAATAAATACATCATATTTTTGAAATGTACATAAACAGATATTTTTTATAAATCTAAGGCTACCATGAACAAGAGGCAGCTACAACTGGAATACAGGTACATCTTCAATTCCAGCTCTCGTCGATCACAACAACATCAACAACCAACATCTGCACGCAAGGTGCTGAAGTGTAGTATGAGTACAACCGACCCCATGTACTCAATAAGAAACAAACCTAACTTTAGGTTGAAATTAGTGACGAGCTGGAACAAAGGTCGGGTCCAACACCAATAGCCAACAACAGTCCATAACAACGTAAAGCAAGTAATAAAAGAAGTAACTCACAGATAAAATGCTCGGCTCAAACATGATTTCCGAAAATAGTTCTGCCTTTCAAGTGAATCAGAGAAAACCCAAGTCGTTTACCGAAGTTGCCAAAAATATGAGTAAGTTTGAAAACAGTAATTTTTCCAAAACTCCTTCCAACAATAAATCAGATGTTTCATTTTCTTTCCAGATAGCCAGTGTAAAATGCATCACTATGCTGATATGTCAATATGTGTGAGAAGTCATGAATGACGTGATACCGTACAACATGAAAAAAATACATATATATGCCTGTATGTCATGTGTGCATGTCAATGCAACGTATCTCAGAGATGAACTCATGTACTCACACTCTCAGAGTACTCAATCTCAATGTCTCAAACTTTTCACTCATCATGCTCAATCACTCAGTACTGTATATGGCCAATCCGGCCCAGGGAAGATCCATCCGACAATATATACATCAACTGACCATCAGTCACTCAGTACTGAGTAGGGCCAATCCAGCCCGTGGGGAAGATCCATCCCTCATTATAAATCAACCTAGCTCATTGGGGTGTGTGCAGACTCCGGAGGGGCTCCTTCAGCCCAAGCGCTATAAACCGCACGGACAACTAACGTGCCACAGTATCAATATCCTCACAATCAGTCCCTCGGCCTCATTCAATCATCAATCTCTCCAGTCTCTTGGGCTCACAACGTCAGGAAACTAGCCCAAAAATTATGATATAATGTGTCAATATGTAGCAACAGAGACTGAGATATGATTTGAAATGAATAAACATGACTGAGTATGAAATTGCAATGTAAGCAAATAACTTAACAGCAGTAACGACACCAATGGGTCCCAACAGAATACGCATGTAACCTAGACATGGTTTCTAATATGAATCACAACTCGATAACTCTAGTACGTAGAGATTTTATGATTACAGATAAGTTGGGGTAACTACACAGTACCACAGGAATAACGGAGTCACAGTTCACACGGTGCACACCCACACGCCTGTCACCTAGCATGTGCATCATATCAACACCAAACACATAACACGTATAATCTGGGTTCATACCCTCAGCTCTAAGATTAGAAGAGTTACTTACCTCGAACAAGCCGAATCCAATGTCGAACAAGCTAAACAATGCTCCAGAAATTCCATTATGCGCGTATCAACTTCTGAACGGCTCGAATATAGTCACAATTAATTCAATTCGGTCAACACCAATTATAGGAATTAATTCCATATCAAAAAGCTAATTTTCCCACAATATTCGAAATTACACTCAAAAATTGCCAGTGGGTCCCACGTCTCGGAATCCGACGAAACTCACAAAATATGACAACCCATTCAATTATAAGTTCAACCATACAAATTTTACCAAATTCCAACATCAATTTGACCCTCAAATCTTACAGTTAAACTAAGAGGGTTTTCAAAATTTACCACCTTAAATCACCAATTAAATGTTAAAAACAACCAAGAATTTGGGTAATTTGACCAACAATGAGTTAAGAACACTTACCACATTATTTTCCTTGAAAATCTTCCAAAAATCGCCTTTTGATAAGTTGGTATTTTACCCACTTATCTCTTCTTGATACTTAGGCTTTTTATGATTTTGATGAGAAACTAAGGCATTTATTGAGGTTTATTGGCATATTTCAGGTATCAAGTGATTTAGAAGTGATGGCAAAGAGACCAAGTGAAAACGAGCCAAAAAGAAGCTAAAATGGACAAAAGAAATCTGCCCAGTGAATTACCCTTCGCGAATGCGAAGGGTTAGATGCGAACGCGAAACATCAGGACAACAAGCCTTCGCGAATGCAAGGTGCTGTACGCGAACGCGAAGAAGGAGGAAGCCAACCTTCTTGATCGCGAAGGTATAATCGCGAACGCGAAGAAGCAGGAGACAACCCTTCTCGAACGTGAAGGAGAATTCGCGAACGCGAAGAAGCAGAAATCAAACCTTTGCGAACGCGAAGAAGAAACTGGGCGGAAAAACTAGGCAGTTCTGGAATTTCACGATTTTGACCCGAAACTATTTAATACACAACCTAGCTCATTTGTAAGGGATCTTTGGCTTAATTTTCAGTCTCCTATACTAGAGAAGACAAGGTTTGGAGCTAGGGTTCTTGCACACACACTTGGGTCTTGAATATTTGAAGCTTTTGGTTGAGAATTTCTTACTCATTTATGCTCATTTCGTCATTTCCTTGCTTTGTATTGAATATTTAAATGTGTAGTATTTTTTCCAACACTTAAATCTTGTTTATGAGAATATTCATATTTAAAGTGTGGATTAAATATCTTGTTGTGCTTATGTATTGAACGATTTTTATTTATTATGAAGTGAGTTATTATTTGTTTAATTATTCTTGTTCTTGAATGTTTCCAAAGGGATTAGCTAACCCTAGGACTCGCCCATTTACTTCGGATTAATTTTGAGAAAAATAATTCGTGGTTGGAAAAGATTAATTAACAAGAATTAGCCTTTTATCCGAGGCTAATTAACATAAACTCACTCATATTTATAAAATTGTGAAATATATTGGATCGTTACTTGAGTGTAATTCCCATTGTATCCATACTTGTAGCCATTGATCAATTTACTTGCTTTCTAGGTTAGTTTATATTTTTGCATTTAGCTGTAATAATTTCTCAACAACCATTCTAAGTGTTTGGCATTGCATAATAAGTGATAATTCTCATATATTCCTAATCGCCTACATATTGTTCTCTGTGGGATTCGACCACGACTTATATTTGGGTAAATTATATTGCATGCAACTGTGTCCATTTACTTTGTAGTAGTGGATTTAGACGTCATCAAAATTGGCGCCGTTGCCGGGAATAATTTGGCGTAATTTAGGTTGTTTGAGAAATAAGCGTAAGTGCTTTGGTCCAAACTTATGAATATTTGTGTAATTATTTTCTTATCTTTGTTTAGTTTTCTTATTTATTTTCTTGTTTATTTTCATAATTTTTGAAAATGGCATCACATAATGAAAATTGGCCGGATGGTATTTGTTCATACTTTGATGACCCTTGTCCTTATTGTGGAGGACCACACTCGTGGAAAAATTGTTTAAATTCTCCCGGGAGTAGATTTTGCTCACAATCTCAGACCCATGAGTGGAGTATTTGTGATAAGTGTGGTCATCAAAATGGTCATTGGGATAATTGTGCTTATTTGTCCTTCCCTTCCCCAAGCCCCTGCTATGATGATTCTACTTTTTGTGATGAAAATTATAGGGATATGGAAGTGGAAGAAATTGAGCATGGTCAAAATGGAGAGTTTAAGTTCATGTTAGAATACCTACTTGAAGGAGGAAACAAAGAGCAAAATGCCTTGGATGAGCTTTTGGGAAATAGTCTCGAAAATGATTTGGTGCTTGAAAGGTTAAACTTTCAAATGAGAGAAATGCTTGAAGCTTTAGAGGTCCAAAAAGCCTCGGAAGTGGATGATAGCCAAGAACCTTCCTTAGATGTGGAGGCCGAAAATCCTTCCTTGGCACTTGATCAAAACCAAGAAGAACTCTCAAATGCTCAAAATGAGAAAATGATTCTCATGTTGGAGGCCATTCTTGAAAATGAGGAGAATCAAAGCTTGGCACTCGAGGACTTAAAACAAGCACTAACTCAAAATGTTGATGATATCCGCACCTTGGAAAATCAAATGAAAATATTGGTTGAGGCTCACTATGCCCACCAACTTGAGATTGAGGAAAGAAGTCAAGAAGAGTCCGACTACAAGGAAGAAAGTGAGCTTTATTTTGAGGAATCAAGAATTGAACATCCGCCAACCGACTCCATGAGTGTTAGTGATGCCAAGAAAAATATGAAATTAGAGTCAACCGGTGTAAATGAAAATTTGGTTGAGATTGACTCTAGTTCGGGGGGAAAAAAGGATGTCAAAATCCGGGAAGAATTGCAATTTGGAGGTTTGATGTCACATTCCAAGCATTTTTCAACATTGGACTTGTGTGGTAATATGGTAATTGAACTACACGAGTCAATTAGGGATTGCGAGGAGGAAAGGCAAAGGCCATACATTTTACAATTTGAGGGAACAAGAAGGCAAAATGACATTCCTCACATGAAAGCCAAGAAGTGCAAAATGAAGAAATTAATGCTTGGCTTGATCATCTATTTACCACCGCCACCGCTCGTGGTTACAAACTTGATTCCAAGTTAGGTGCCCAATGCTTCGTGTTGGAACTTGCAGACGCAATGCTTCGCGTTCGCAGTGGACCTTCACGTTCGCGGTGGACCTTCGCGTTCGCGAAGGTTTATGAAAATTTAACCTTTCGCATCCGCGATGAGATCCTCGCATTCGCGAAACTTTGGGACTTTTACTCTTCGCATAGGAGACAAGGCCCTCGCGAACGCGTAAGGTCAGGTAAGCTAAAATATTAGAAACACTGTAAACGGGCACTTGACCTTAACCTTCAAAAAAAAATCAATTCTCCATAATCTTCAAAGTCCATTCTCAAGGTACTTTGGGCATAAAATGGATCCGGTACATAATGAAATTGAGCAAGAACATGTCCTTGAAGCTGAACAAGAGGAACCCTTTGATCATGACCGGTTTCTATCTGGAGCATGTGAGTGGAAATATGATGATCTCTTGTCAAAGACCATCGTCCGGGAAAGAGGCATAAACATGGACAAGGTTGAAGCTAAAATGCCGGGCTTCTACACAAGATTGGTAGAAAGCAGGTGGATTTGTTTTGCCGAGCAACCAAATGATGCCAATCACACAGCAATTTTGGAATTTTATGCAAACACCTTGAGGAACGACTTCCAAAGTACCTTAGTTACTACTGTGAGGGGTGTGCAAGTCCATTTCAGCCCTGAGGTAATTAACGGAATTTATGGCCTTCCCAATTCCGATAATGAGGTCTACAGAGACAAAGCTAAAGCAGAAGGAAACCAGTGGTTAGTGGACAAATTACATGATGGGGTGACCCCGAAATGGATGATAGTGCACAAGAGAGTTGATTCTCACGATTTCACAGCTGAAGCTAAAATATGGCTCTACATCCTCTGCAATAGGGTATCACCATGTGGAAATATTTCAAATGTATCATACACTAGAGCCTTGATCATTGCATGCCTTCTTGACGACATTCCTGTGAATATCAGCCAATATATTCTGCGGGAGCTGAGAGAGTACTTGCATGACGACAACCCAAGGTTGATGTTTCCTTCACTGAATATAGAGTTGTATAGGCGGGCAGAGGTTGAAGTGTGCAACATCGATCATTGGTTGCCGGCCGACAAACCCTTTCATCCGTTGAGAGTAACGGGTGAGGGTAGTGTACTCAAGAGCAAGAAGAGGAAAGTCACCATTGTTGGCGGATCAGAGTCATCCTCACAAGCAGCAGTGCCTGAGGGACCATTTGGGATATTAAACTCGCAGTTTGGCGTCATCCGTGATTTAGTGTCACAGCTCCCTAGTGGACCCTCACACCTCCAGCCTGGGCCTGAGTACTTTATCAGGGAAAACATGAAGACTTACATAGATTCACAGAAAAGGCCGAGAGTTCCCAGCAACAGTGATTAGCCCTCCCGCAGTCTGCTAGTCTGATGCAGCCCTCAGGGAGACCCTCAAACTACTCTTATTTTCTTTTGATATTGTGCAGTGAGGACACTGCAATGTTTTTAGTTGGGGGTGGCTTTAGGGAGTATACTTTATTTGTACATTTGCCGGGTTTATGTTGTGGTATGGATATTGTGTGCCCTTGTCGGGCTTGTTTTGTTATTGATTATCATGTGCTCTTGCCGAGCGTTGTTGTGAGTGGTTGTACATTTGTAAGATTAGTCACTTTTGTTATGCTATTTTCTTTTTCTTTCTTTACTTATTTTCTTTAGTAGTTTTTAGTTTATGTTATTTGTGTTCCTTTAGTGTTAGTTGCTTTCATTTTTTTATTTTCTTGGTAGTTTTTGTTATCTTTATTTCTCTGTCTTTAGGGTTTATTTTATCCTCTTTAGTAGCTTTAGTTAATATTACTTTTATTTCTTTAGTAGTATTTCCTTGGGTTTTCTTTATGCTATGGTTCTTTCCCAAGGAATATTTTGTGTTGAACCGGGTGACTTTTCCCTATGATGGATGGCGTGATGACTTTCTTAAGGGAATTAGTCTTGTTTTGTTATGTGGAGGCTTTTGGATTATTTGGTACTAACAAAATTAGTCTCTTGTATGTGAAGTGTGAATTAAGAATACCCCTCCGAATTTTGGTTTTAAATTGAAAAAGTAAGTTGCATGGGGAAGAATAATTTGTGTGACAACCTTTTGGCTCATTTGGTGACTCTTTCCCCACTAGTTGGCATGATATTGCTCTAAATGCTCTTGTTTAAAAAAAAAATGGATCCGTCTTGATTAGTTTATGTGCCATGTGTGTTAGTTTTTTTTTATAAATAATTCTTGTGTTTACTTCTATCTAGAACTTGCCCGGTTGGCCTTTCAATGCTAATGTTAATTATGTTTGGTTG
The DNA here is from genome assembly GCF_000715075.1 of Nicotiana tabacum. Lineage (NCBI taxonomy): Eukaryota > Viridiplantae > Streptophyta > Magnoliopsida > Solanales > Solanaceae > Nicotiana > Nicotiana tabacum. Next base: position 106,914,686 of record NC_134096.1, on the reverse strand, counting down.
GAGGGATGACCTTAGGCATTCTTTGTAATCTTTGAAAAAGCCTCTTTAGCCTTTCAAGCCTACCATTACATAAATATTATCACTAGTTTACCCTATTTTGAGCCTTTAACCTTTTCTTTGGCCACCTCATTACAAACCTTTACCCTTTTGTGAAATAATTCCCTCATTTGAACCCGTCCCTCCTTGAATATTGAGAATGAGGCTAAAAGCCTGAGTTGGGGATGTTGGTGTCAAGTTGGAAATTGGTAAGGTTGTATATTGAGGGTAGAAACATATACCTCAAAGTTGTTCATATGAAATTACTCAAGCTCCAAAAGAAAAATAGTGATAAAAAAAAAATAAAGTGAAATAAAAATAAAAAACAAATAAAAAAATATTTATATATATATAATATGGAGTCTTCAAAAAATTAGAGAGGTAGTTTAAGGTGGTTCTATGTTGGTAACTAGATGCCAATAAGGGCTACGTGTTTTAAAAAAGAAGCAAAGTGCAAAAAGAAAGACAAATGTGAGTAGTGTTCAAGGAGGGTGTAGTCACTTGTATCCCAGATGCTTATCCGACGCTTCCTTAAACCTACATTACAAGCTTAAAAAGTCCTTATGGGATCTCCAACCGAATGTTCTTGAATAGGCGGCAAATTAAAATAAGGGCAAGCTTATGGCATGATATTTTGTAACACTTGAAATTCTTTGTTGAGAGTGAGTATCTTTGTGCATTTGTCCCTTGTGTTATTATTTTAAATATGGTGATTTTGGGACTTTCTTTCTTGTGGGGGCACATGAATTAGGATGGATTGGTGACATTGATGTATCCGGAAATGAGTAAATTGAGCATATGTAGTAGACGAGTGCTTTTGAGCCACTTCTTGAGGCTTATTGTTGTCACTTGATTAGTTTGAAACTCCTTTGCATTTCTTGAAGTTGTTTTTAAATGAGGGAGTTATGTGGTTAAGACTCACATGCTTTAGCCTAATCATTAGTACCAACCAAATCCATAAGTATGGTGCTTATTTAGAGAATGTGATTTCTAAAAGATAGCAATACTACTTGTGCTTTAAATGGTAGAACCTCATTGAATTGTTGGTTTTGATTTGCTTGAGGACAAGAAAAAGCTTTAAGTTGGGGGTGTTGATGAGTGGTGATTTTACCACTCATTCTAGTCTCTTTTATTTAGTGTTTATGACTTTATAGGGCGTTTATGGTGTGTATTGTTAGATTTTCAGGTAAATGATGTCATGAAGAGAGTTGAATTCAATTGAAGTGGAATTGAGAAAAAAAGGTTGAAACAAAGCAAAACTCTTCAGTGTTTCCGCATCTGCGGAAGACTGGTCGCAGAAGCGACCTCGCATCTGCGAGGAAATGGTCCGCATCTGCGGAAATGAGCTACCTCGCCTGGGATCGCATCTGCGAGACATGAACCGCTTTTGCGGTTGCGCATCTGCGCTTGCAAGTCCGCATCTGCAGAACCAGAGCTTCCCTTCATTGTTCGTATCTGTGGAGACGTACCTGCGAGGATCCTTCCGCAGGTCCAGTCAATGGGCTTCAGACCTGGGCAGTAATGACATTTCACATTTTCTCAACTCCAAACCCACAAATACACAACCTACCCAATCTTTTAGGACATCTTTGGCTTATTTTTCAGTTCCTGGACTAGAGAAGATAAGTCTTGGAGCTAGGGTTCTTGCACACACACTTGGGTCTTGAAGATTTGAAGCTTTTGGTTGAGAATTTCTTACTCATTTATGCTCATTTCTTCATTTCCTTGCTTTGTATTGAATATTTAAGTGTGTAGTATTTTTTTTTCAACACTTGAATCTTGTTTATGGGAATATTCATATTTAAAGTGTGGATTAAATACCTTATTGTGCTTATGTATTGAACGATTTTTATTTATTATGAAGTGAGTTATTGTTTCTTTAATTATTCTTGTTCTATAATGTTTCCAAAGGGATTAACTAACCCTAGGATTCGGGGTTGGGAAAGATTAATTAACAAGAATTTGAGACGTTAACCCTCACTTTATAGGTTCTACCTAGGGATAGGAATGAACTACTTGTAGCCATATTCGGGTGTGCTTAACCTCTTAATTGTTTTAGGGATAATTCAATTAGGAAATCTTATTAGTGTTTGAGAGAAACTAATATAGAATTATTACCCGAGGTTAATTAACATAAACTCACTCATATTTATAAAATTGTGAAATATAGTGGATCGTTACTTGAGTGTAATTCCCATTGTATCCATACTTGTAGCCATTGATCATTTTACTTGCTTTTTAGGTTAGTTTACATTTTCGCATTTAGCTATAATATTTTCTCAACTACCTATAGTTTAAATTTGGGGGTTTGATAAGTTGGTATTTTACCCACTTATTTCTTCTTGATACTTAGTCTTTTGTATGATTTTGATGAGAAACTAAGGCATTTATTGAGGTTTATTGGCATATTTCAGGTATCAAGTGATTTAGAAGTGATGGTGAAGAAACCAAGTGCAAACGAGTCAAAAAGAAGCTAAAATGGACAAAACAAATCTGCCAAGTGAATTACCCTTCGCGAATGTGAAGGGTCAGATGCGAACGCGAAGCAACAGGACAGCAAGCCTTCGCGAATGCGAGGTGCTGTATACGAACGCGAACAAGAAGGAAGCCAACCTTCGCGAACGCAAAGGTATAATCGCGAACGCGAAGAAGCAGGAGACAAACCTTCACGAACACGAAGAAGCGGAAATCAAACCTTCGCGAACGCGAAGAAGAAACTGGGCGGAAAAACTGGGCAGTTCTGGAATTTCACGATTTTGATCCGAAACCATTTAATAAGCGACCTAGCTCATTTGTAAGGGATCTTTGGCTTATTTTTCAGTCTCCTAGACTAAAGAAGACAAGGTTTGGAGTTAGGGTTTTTGCACACACACTTGGGTCTTGAAGATTTGAAGCTTTTGGTTGAGAATTTCTTACTCATTTATGCTCATTTCTTCATTTCCTTGCTTTGTATTGAATATTTAAGTGTGTAGTATTTTTTCCAACACTTGAATCTTGTCTATGAGAATATTCATATTTAAAGTGTGGATTAAATACCTTGTTGTACTTATGTATTGAACGGTTTTTATTTATTATGAAGTGAGTGATTATTTTTTTAATTATTCTTGTTCTTGAATGTTTCCAAAGGGATTATCTAACCCTAGGACTCGCCCATTTACTTCGGATTAATTTTGAGAAAAATAATTCAGGGTTGGAAAAGATTAATTAACAAGAACTTGAGGCGTTAACCCTCACTTTATAGATTCTACTTGGGGATAGGAATGAACTACTTGTAGCCATATTCGGGTGTGCTTAATCTCTTAATTATTTTAGGAATAATTCAATTAGGAAGTCTTGTTAGTTTTCGAGAGAAGCTAATATAGAATAATTATCCGAGGCTAATTAACATAAACTCGCTCATATTTATAAAATTGTGAAATATATTGGATCGTTACTTGTGTGTAATTCCCATTGTATCCATACTTGTAGCCATTGATCAATTTACTTGCTTTCTTGGTTAGTTTACACTTTCGCATTTAGCTATAATATTTTCTCAACAACCATTCTAAGTGTTTGGCATTGCATAATAAGTGATAATTCTCTTACATTCCTAATCGCCTACATATTGTTCTCTGTGGGATTCGACTCCGACTCATAGTTGGGTAAATTATATTGCATGTGACCGTGTCCATTTACTTTTAGTAGTGGATTTGGACGTCATCACCTCTCCCCGAGCTCCAAATCGCCAAAAATAGAAAATAGGATGAAGTCCCATTTTAAGAACTTAAACTCACTGCCCAGGCTTTTCTTCTTCGCGAACGCGGCCCTTGCCTCGCGTTTGCGAAGCACAAAAATGTGCTGCCAAAATTCCTTCTTCGCGAACGTGAAGGTCTTCTCGCGAACGAGATGACCAAAAATCCCATCCTTCACGAACGCGGAACCTCCCTCGCGAACGCATAGACCAACTCTCTATTTTTCTTCGCGAATGCGACCTCCCTCATGCGTTCGCGGTGCACAACCTGCCCAGCCCTTCGCGAACGCGGCTTGCCCTTCGCGAATGCAAAGAGCAAATATTGCCTGCCTCCAGTTCCCCTTCACGAACGCGAGACCCCTATCGCGAACGCGAAGAAGGAAACTAGACAGTGCATCAGAAAAATTCCAGCAAAGTTTTAAGTCCAAAAATTCAATCTGTTAACCACCCGAAACTCACCCGATTCCCCCGGGACCTCAACCAAATACATAAAAAAGTCCTAAAACATTATATGAACTTAGTCAAAACCTCAAATTACATCAAACAACTCTAAAACCACAAATCATACCACAATTCAAGCTTAATGAAACTAAACAAATTTCCAACTTCTACATTCGATGCCGAAATCTAAAAATTCAATTCCGATTGACCTCGATTTTTGCACACAAGTCATAAATGACATAACAGAGCTATAAAAATTTTCAAAACTGGATTCCGACTCCAATATAAAAAAGTCAACTCCCCGGTCAAACTTCCATACTTAAATTTTTATTTTAGCCATTTCAAGCCTAATTTAGCTACGAGCTTCAGAATAATTTTTCGGGCATGCTCCTAAGTCCAAAATCAACATACGTAGCTATTGGAATCATCAAAAATTTTATTCCGTGGTCGTTTACATATAAGTAAATATCCGGTCAACCTTTTTAACTTATGCTTTAAACCTTGAATTTTATTCTTCCAAACTAACTCTGAAATACCTGAAAACCAAATTTGAAGCTAATCAAGACATCAAATAGTTGAAAGGAGCGTAAATGCCTAAAACGGTCGGTCGAGACATTACAACGAATTTCACTGGATTTGCTCGAGCAATGAGTTTAATGGTGTATGCTTCAAAATAATGCCTCAGTTTCTTTATCGCATAAAGTAACGCTAAGCACATTTTATCAACAGACGTGTAGTTTAACTCGGCTCCTACTAGAGTTCGACTGAGGTAGTATAAGGCTTGTTCCTTTCCTTTCACATTCTCTTGAGCAAGTAGTGCTCCAAGTGAACGTTCATGTGCCGCAATGTAGAGTATCAATGGCTTCACAAATTTTGGTGTATGCCCCTAACACAGGTGGATTCAACAAGTACCTTTTGATACTTTCAAAAGCATTTTGACATGACTTATCCCAGTGAAAAAGGACATCCTTCCTCAATAGATGATTGAAGGGTTGACACCGTCTGGCTAGATTAGAGATGAACCTCTAGATAAATGCTAAGCTTCCTTGGAGACTATGAAGCTCCCTCAAGTTCTTCGGCTCGGGAATTTTTTGAATGGCTCAATCCTTGTGGGATCAACTTCAATTCCATGATTATGCACAATGAAGCCGAGAAACTTTCCTGAGGTAACTCCAAATGCACATTTAAGTAGATTCATCTTCAGGTCAAATTTTCTTAACCTTTCAAAAATAATTTAAAGGTCTTCAAGGTGGTAGCGCCTATGCTTTGTCTTCACTAGTAAGTCATCGACTTAGCATTCAACTCTCTTATGAAGTAGCATATCGTCAAAGATGTTTTGCATTGCGCGTTGGTAGGTGGCACCAGCATTCTTCAGATCGAAGGGCATCACTTGTAGCAGTATATCCCTTTTGAGGTTCGAAAAGCGGTACACTCTTCATCATTTGGAGACATTCTGATTTGATTGTATCCAGAGGACCCATCTATTAATGACATAGCTTCATGCCCTGTGGTAGCATCAACCATGAGTTCAATAATTGGTAGAAGAAAGTCATCTTTCAAACATGCCTTGTTTAGGTCACGAAAGTCAACATAAACACGTGTTTGGTCATTCTTCTTCTTGACATGTACAATATTCAAGATGCATGATGGGTATTTCACCTCTCGAATAAATCCTGCCTCGATAAGCTTGTTGACTTCAGCTTCAATTTGTGGTACTAACTCGGGTCGAAACATGCATTGTGGTTGCTTAACAGGGCGTGCTCCACTCTTGATTCCCAAATGGTGAATGGCTATCTTACGATTATGGCCATGCATTTCTTATTCGACCAAGTGAAGACATCTTTGTACTTAGTTACAACTTGAAGTAATCCTCCTCCTCTTGAGGCGTAAGAAGCGCACTAATGAAGGTTGGGCGTGGATCTTCCATGGTGACTAAATTGAGTTTCTTAATATCATCTATAGTTGATTGCCCGCCATCTTCTAATTGAGGGGGAGCCTCGTGGACTTCATCATTAACGTCAAGGCATGGGATATCTTCCAATGTTATGTGATGGGATGTTTCCACGAAGTCTAACTTTTCTCTTTGACTTCCTTGGATGGTCTTCATGGCTCCTTCCTCTTTCTTTGTTTCTATATGAGGCTGGCAAGTGTAAACAACGGTACTCATTTTCACCTTTAGCGGACCATATGTAGATATTGAAAAAATGGACTTCCTATTCATAAATGATGGGAAAGCACTACATATTTCCTTCTCAACAACAACATCACAATGACCTTGCTTCTCATGTTTTGGCAATATATTTCTAGATGGTGACTTCTTTGTAGTTCCCAAGTGACAAAATACGGAGGTCTATGAGATATCCACCAGTCCCTTTAGATGTTTGGGAGATACACGTTCACTTTTGTGACCTAGACTTTCAAATACCGAGGAACGAGGTGTTGAGCCTCCAATGCGATCAAACACTAAAGCTTGTAGTTTTATTTTCTCATCTTTAACTTCCATCGTCTCATATGCCGAGGTGTGTTGCGATGAAGCTATCTCTTTGCTTCTCTTAGATGAAATTCGAAGAGGCTCTGCCAAACTGAATCCTAACCCAAACTTAAGAGTGGCAACGTAGTGCCCTTGCTTTCTCAACCTCATTTAAGACTCAGTAAGCCCATGTATCTTTTCACAATTGACTTCATCTTTGAGTTCTCCTAGTTTTTATAGATTTGAGAAGTTGTAATCAGACTTTTCAAGCAATATGAAGGCTTTAGGATCAAAGTACCATTTTATTTTATCATCTTGGAGATTGCCTTTCGTAGACTCTCAAGTCACTGATGGGATTTGTGCAACTGGATAGTCACATGCTCGTTCAAATGTTGGATAGCTTTGTGACTCATTTTATTCTTTGGAATACATTCCTGTAACAAAGGTTGCCCTTTCTTTGGACACTCACCCGGAATATAGCTAAAAACTAGATGCTCCTTATCAGTCTTTGTCTGTATGTCACCTTCAGATGATGATAGATTAATGGAGACTTCTTCAGTCCTCTTCTTAGGTAGCTTGGTGGTAGTCCATTAACCCTTATTTTCTTCTACTGACTTGATATCAGCTTCGTCGACTGATGATGGTTTCTTCACACTCGGTTCACAAGAATCTAGGTAGAATTTGGCATCTGTAAAGTATGACTCCATCTCAGTTAAGGGATTGATGTCTATATCAATTTTGACTATCTCTCCATCCCTTCTGTACTTCATACACTGATGCAAAGTAGACGATACCACTCCATTCTCATGATTCCAAGGATATCCAAGCAGCAAGTTGTATGATGTTATAGCATCTATGATGTGAATAAGGGTGTTTTACTTCATCTTACCAATGGATAATCCTACGTGGATCATGCCTATGGCTTGTTGTCCTCCTTGGTTGAAACCTTGGATTGTTAGGTTACTTTTGGATAGCTCATCAATAGAGATCCCAAGCGTTTTTAGCACCATCTTCGGCATGATGTTGATAGTCGAACCATCATCAACAAGTATGTGATTGAGATGTTATTCTTGAATAGCCCCTACAATGAACAAAGGTCTGTTATGTGACTTAGACTACATCAGCAAGTCATCATCTGTGAAAGAAATTGTTGCACAATATGTGAAAACATTTATGTTATCATAATGTTCTTCTATTTTCATTGGAGCAAGCTCATCCTTGCATTCCTTTGTTTCATCAGTACTAGAAACTACATGAGTTGCACCAACGTGACCTCCAAGAAGGAATTTTCTAAGAAAGAATTCATGCAATGTGATGGGCTTTCCAAATTTTGGCGATAAGAAACCATTAATCTTCTTGCTAATAGAAGATTTGATAATTCTTGGTTGTTGTAGCTTATCCACATTTCTCAGCATCGCTTTTGGCTTAGGAATTCATAGCCTCAAAACTGCTTGATATTTTCGCTTCTTGCGAGTGACAAGAGTCCAACCCTCGTTGTCATTATCTTTGGAGTGATTTTCTAGCTCAAGTGAAACTTTAAGAGTTTTCCTTGGAAGATCAACTTCAACATGCTCGAAACTTCTAAATTGTAAGAATGCATTGCTTGACATGTTTTGCAACCTTGAATGCTTCTTTTCCTTGGGCGCTACACTTGCATGGTTTGCTTCTGTTGTTTCATCCATATATATGATGAATTTGCCTTCACTTACAACCATTCGTTTCTCTTAAGATGAATCATTTCTCTGTAAGGTGGCTAATGACGCGATGAAACTTGCAGTATTTCGGATCGCCAACTTTACCAATTTCCTCAGGCCTTTTTGATTCAGGGATATCGATAACTTTCATGGCCACCAATTCATCAAGGATCATGGGTACGTCTGAATTTGGAAACGGATAAACATTCGCCTCCAATTCCTTCAAGTTTGGACGATGTTTATCCTCTTTGGGATATTGACACGGGGTTATATCCTCCTTCACGTTTTGCTTAGTCGTGACTTTCACAGAAGTTACTTTCACCGGCATAGATTCATTGCTTTGGTTCTTTGATGCAACATTTTTCTTGAACTCCTTTTGATCAGCAAATGGAGATTACTTTCCATGGCTTGTGATTATTAACTCCATGTCGTGAGCTCGCGTTACAAGTTATTCAAAATTTCGTGGTTTGATCCCTTGTAGGATATACAAAAGGGCCCAGTGCATTCCCTGAATGCACATCTCCACAACTGATATTTCTAAAATGTGATCCTTGTAGTCCAAACTCAACGCTCTCCAACGATTGATGTAATCAACCACAGGCTCGTCCTTCCTTTGCTTGGTGCCTGTCAACTCTATCATGCTTACAGTTCTTCGGGTACTATAAAAATGATTGAGGAATTCCTTCTCAAGTTGCTCCCAACTATAAATAGAGTTAGGCTCCAAGTCACTTCTAATCAAATGCGTTCCCTTTCAGGGAACGAACAAACTATTTTACCAAAAGGTCACCATGTATTTCGGCATTGCTACAAGTCTCAACAAAGTGGACAATATGTTGCCTTGGGTTTCTTTGCTATCAAATTGAGGCAAATTTGGTGGTTAATAATTGGTTTTCATGGTTAGATAATCAAATCACTTAGGATACGGCTTAGAGTAGTATAACAAACTTTGCGATGGTCCGCCATACTAAGCTTTGATGGTGTTAGTTATCATATCTTGCAATTGTTGGACAGATAATGCTGCAACTGAAGTGGATTTATTTTCCTTTCAAATGTTGAACTTGGCAAGTGATTCCTCAATAGCCATTGTTTTGCAAGGTGGAGCCAGGTGAACAAGGAGGGACATGGCTCGACTCTCCAGGTGCATAGGCCTCCAATTTGGTTCATGAGTTGAGTGATTTGAAGGTCTTTTTCTTCAACAGATTTCTTCAAGACTTCTATAGTATGTTCCATCTTGGAAACGTTTTCATCCACGATAGTTGCGGTAGCCATTAAGGTATTGACTTTGTTAAAACTGGATAATCTACTAAATCCTCAAATTTATCAAGGTTGGAGGTTGTTTGAGAAAGTTTATCAAATAACGAGAATGGGATGTTGCCCCCAAAGATTGTGATTGCAGACATCATGTGAGATGTGCTCTTTTGAAGTATAGAAGAAAATTTAGAACCCTGAGTGAACGTCTCAAGCAACAATCGAAATACTATCTGATTATCTCCCAAGAACGACAAATTAGAAACCCTAGATATAAAGAAAGGAGAAGAAGATTACCTTCAAAAACCCAAGTCTTAGAAACAGGTAATCCAAAGTCGAACTCGAACAAAGAGGTTCCAAATCTCTCTCAAGAGTTTTCTTATGTCAAAATATGCTAAGTGGCTAATGAAATAACCCTAGGCTGTTACAAATACCCAATGGGTAAAATAGGAAAAGTTTCAAAGTTAATTTCCCAAAATAACTCGCTAGGCTAAACTGTAGCCTCAACTGTAACCCCAATCATAATACACAGCTGAACCGTGACGAATTCCAGTAGCTTATTTTCTTCAGCTCTTCAGGCCCCTCTTGAACCGTACCCAACGGTTTGTGAAACCATGTCACATGGGGTCTTGATTCTTCAATCCTCAAGACTCCAAACATGGTATTCTTGCATGAATACTCCAAGTTACTCTCCAAACATCTTCTAGTCAATTGTTGAAGATCATGCAACTCCTCGGCGTGCATCCATCGGGCATTCTTGGACTTGGAGCGAGTTAACGGTCCACTAGATAATTTGGGGTAATCTTCAATATTATCTGCTTTGCCCGGGCTATCTAGGATCGTATCACAACATCTATATATCTATTACAAATAACATCTCCACTAACTAGCATTATGCCAATTAGACAACTAACCTTCTAGAAGAGTACAAGATAAATAACTAACTGTATAACTATTTATTTCTCTACACGTGTTTTCTTGTCTGTTTTTCCTGGTCCAAAAGAGAGAGGCTACATATGAAAAGGCTAACCGTAGAGGAGTAGATGTGTAGGTTTATTTCAAAATGGTCCAATCTAAAGTTTAGAAACTGCTACTAACATGTCCATGTCACACTCTAACTGTAAATTATTTGGTCTATTCTTTAGATTATGTAATTTGAGTTCTAGTTCCAAGTGTTAGACAATCTTTATTACTATAATATAAAATGAAACAATAATCTATCTGAAATAGCAAATAGAAATAGAAAGTTAGCAACAACTGGAAGTCGAAATACTATCTGAAAAAATTAATTTTGGAATAAATCGAGCCCACTGAATACATAGTGTGTCCTTAAGGAAATTATTTCCCTCAAGTACCCGAGGTGCTGGAAAATTATCCTCCCAAGATAGAATGGTTTAACTCACCGGTGTATTGGTACCAAAAACCACGGTGTCATCGAACCACGCAACGGTAGTAAATCACACTGAAATAGATTTGTGCAGAAGGAGAAGAAGTCTTGAAGTTCAGAAAAATCGTAAGGAAAAATATGATGAATCAAACGAATTTATAGCCAATGGAAGTACTATTTCTGAAAGTTCAAAACCCTTCAGAACAGTCACCTAAAAAAAGGAGGGAAATTTAAATAAAAATTCGGGAAGAAACTGAATCGGGTCGCGAAAGGATCCACTTCGGGTTTGGTTAATTAAATTAATATTTTATAAAATAAACTTTGTCCAAAAATATTAATCAATCAATCGATCTTTGATCAAATCCGAAGCCGAAGCCGAAGCCGAGCCGAGTGAGCGAAGACGACGCGAGGCATGCCTTCTTCCTAACTCTTTAAGAGCTAGAAGAAGAGCAATTATACATATACCCATCAAAAGTCTTTCCTTCCTCCAATATTGTGATGACCCGAAAGATTATCATTAAATTTAATATTTATTTGTGTTCTGAGACCTAAAATAGCACCATTCAATTTTCCTTGACTTGCGTGCGCAGTCCATAAATTTTTTCAGAAAGTTTTTATGTGGAAAAATTGATTAAAATGTAAAATAGAGCTTTAAAACTCGCTTGAGTTGACTTCGGTCAATATTTTGAGCAAACGGACTCGGGTCAGTATTTTAATGGTTCTGGTGGGTCCGTATGGTAATTTTAGACTTAGAAGCGTGTCCGAAAAATTATTTGGAGGTCCGTAGTTAAATTACGCTTGAATGGCTAAAATAGAAATTTAAGCTTGGTAGTTTGACTGGGGAGTTGACTTTTTGATATAGGGGTCGGAATCCGATTCTTGAAAGTTGAATAGGTTTGTTATGTCATTTATGACTTGTGTGCTAAATTTGAGGTCAATCGGACTTGATTTAATAGGTTTCGGCATCGAATATAGAAGTTGAAAATTCTTAAGTTCCTTAAGCTTAAATTGAGGTAAGATTCGTGATTTAACATTGTTTGATATGATTGGAGGTTTCGACTAAGTTCGTATGATGTTTTAGGACTTGTTGGTATATTTGGTTGAGGTCCCGGGGGCCTTGGGTGAGTTTCGGATGGTTAACGGATCGAAATTTGTACTTAAACAGCTACTGGAAATTTTGGCCTTCTGGTGCAATCGCACCTGCGGAATTTAGCTCGCAGGTGCGAGCTCGCAGAAGCAAGCCTTGCATCAAAGAAGTGCAAAAGGGGAAGGGGCAGCCTCGTCGCTGAAGCGGACGCTTCATCGCAGAAGAGAGTCCGCAGAAGCGGAACCGTAAATGCAGTTAAGTGTCCGCAGTTGCGGAAGCACTGGACAGATTACAAAACAGAGGGGTTTTGAGATTTTTCTCATGTTTGGACATCTCAAGTACGGGTTGGGGCGATGTTTGAGCAAGAATTTGTGGGAAAACTTGAGGTAAGTCACTTGTGATCATTGTTAGTCAATAATATTGAATTATCATCGATTATTTCGACAAGAGTACATGGTTTTGAGGTGAAATTCAAGGATTTGGGCCTAGGGATTTGAAAATAAGATTTGGGAATTTGAAGGTCGAGTTGATGTCGGAATTTGGTAAAGATTATATGGTTGGACTCGTGATTGAATGGACGTTCATATTTTATAACTTTTGTTGGATTTCGAGATGTGGGCCCCATTATCGATTTTTGAATTGAATTTCGGATTTTGATTGGAAAATTTAGTATTTTCATATAGAATTAGTTTCTATAATTCATATTGAGTATATTGAATTATTTGTGACTAGATTTGAGGCATTCGTACAATAATTCGCGAGGCAAAGGTTTATTGGAATCTTGAGTTGGTTGCAAAGCGAGGTAAATATTGTGGTTAACCTTGACTTGAGGGAGTAAGACTTAGTTGTCTATTTGCTAAGTGATTTAATGTACAGATACAATGTATATATGAGGTGACGAGTACTTATGCGTTGTGATTGAGTCAAAGCATGCAGGTGGAATTTGTTTATTGTGAATAATTGCCCATTTAATTAAGATATTCTTACTTAAGTTATTATTGTTTATTTGGTCATTTTTCATGAGATTATTGCTAGTTTAATTATTGTTGAATATTTTTGAAGGTGAGGTCGGTATTCTGGTATTGAATTGATTGATAAGTATATGTCCCCGCATTCAAATACTCTTCCGAATTTATATTATTATTTTCATGGTAAAGAAGAGTGTAAAAGTACGAAGGGTGATGTCGTGCTATTTATATTATTTATATTATCCTTGTCATGGTGAGAAAGAATCTAAAATCACGAAGAGTGATGCCGTGCCATTTTCAAAGAGTGTAAAAGCATGACGGGTGATGACGTGCCAGAAGAGAGTTAAAGCACGAAGGGTGATGCCATGCCAAAAATGAGTTAAAGCACGATGGGTGATGCAGTGCCAATCTTATTATTTATTTATAAATTTATGGGAAGAAAGAGAGTAAAAGCACGAAGGGTGGTATCGTGCCATTTTCATATTATCAGCTGCTCATTTTATTATTGATGAATTAATTGGCTGCTACGTGACACTTCTCCTACTGAAATTTCTATATCATTCCCCTTCGCATGTTCCCTCCCAAATTAATAAATTGTTAATTATTGTGTTATTGTTGCTTTGTATTTGTATATGCTTGTACATGTTGTTTACGTGCGTGTCTTGTCATAGCTTCATCACTACTTCGTCGAGGTTAGGCTCGACACTTACAAAGTACATGGGGTCGGTTGTACTCATACTACACTTTGCACTTCTTATGCAAATTTTGGAGTTGGTCCCAGCGGCGTACCATAGACTTGCTCGGATTTAGCTACCCAGAGGAAACTTGATGTATAACTGCACAGCGTCCGCAGTTCTGAAGTACCCTTCTATCTTATCTTAGCTGTGTATTATCTTTCAAACAACTTGAATTTTATTCAGACCTATATTTGTATTATTCTAGTAGCTCGTACACTTGTGACACCAGATTCGGGGATGTATTCTGATGATTCGGTAGTTATGGTATTTCACACTTTATTTTAGTAATTGACTTCCATTTAATTTAATTTGTTTAAAAATGATTAAGATTATTATAACCTTGGCTTACCTAGCAAGTGAAATGTTAGGAGCCATCACGATCCTGAAGGTGGGAATTTCGGGTTGTGACAAATATGGGACAATGTCCCTTTGTCAAGGAGGGAAATTCAAATATTTTATTTTCCCTCTATTTCTCATTCACTCTTTATTTTAAGCTAACCAAGATTAAACCCAACAATCCCCCACATGAATGGGGAATGGATATAAGACATAGGAATGCACGGACGAGTGTGTGATTTACATGCAAAAATTTAATTGTATCTGGATAAGTAGGTTTCCCTTTGAACTTTCCATAGTAAACATATATCGGATATACTCGGTCAATCGGTAGATTTGATATCTTTGAACCATGGAGCTTTGTTGTATACCTACACAACATAAGTCACACAATCAACCCTTAACTATCTATGGTTCTCACGGTTATGTTCGTTTCAGTCATGAACACCGCCTGGTTTCATGAGTGCTTAGAGAATGGGCCTTTACTTTCCTTCCCCTTGAAGCGGCTTACACTTCACTCTCACATAGGTGATTTCTAAACGTGTAATCCTATAGACTCAATATATGGTCATATCCTGCCAGACTTAGCAAATCGTTAAAAAGCTTTAAGCTTTATTGACTCATCAAAAAGCCTTAATTCTTTACCTCAATTTCTAAACATTGTCTTTATCACGAAAATGGGTTAAGTTATTTGACAATGTTAAACCGTCATTCATAACTTTGTTTGATCTCTTTGAACCTAGCTCTTGGGATCTCTAGTCTGCTAGGTAGAGTTACGCCATGATGGCTTGTCCTAGGCCTTAACCCCATTCCCTTTGATGATCTTTCAATTGCCTCTCTACATAGGCCTTTTGTAAGTGGATCCGACACGTTATCTCTTGACTTTACGTAGTCAATAGTGATAATACCACTAGAGAGTAGTTCTCTAATGGTATTGTTTCTTCGTCGTATGTGACGAGATTTTCCCTTATAGATAATGCTCCCTGCCCTGCCTATTGCCGCTTGACTATCACAATGTATACATATAGGTGCCAAAGGTTTGGGCCAAAATAGAATATCTTCCAAGAAATTCCAAAGCCATTCAGCTTCTTCACTAGCCTTATCTAAAGCTATGGATTCAAATTCCATTGTAGAACGGGTGATGCACGTTTGTTTGGATGATTTCCAAGACACTGCTCTACCCCTAATTGTGAAAACATATCCACTCATGGATTTAACTTCAAATGATCCAGTGATCCAATTTGCATCACAATATCCCTCGATCGCGGAGGGATATTTGTTATAATGCAGAGCATAATCTTGGGTATATTTCAGATACCCCAAATCTCGTTTCATTGCCATCCAATGTATTTGATTGGGATTACTTGTAAACCGACTCAGTTTGCTAATAGCACATGCTATATCTGGTCGCTTAATATTCATGATATATCTCAAACTTCCCATTACTCTTGCATAGTCCAGTTGTGAGTCATTTTCACCTTAATTATTTTGAAGTGCATAACTCATGTAAATTGGAGTCGTGGCAAACTTGAAATCCAAATACTTGAACTTGTCAAGTACTTTTTCAATGTAGTGAGACTGTGATAATGCTAGACCTTGTGGAGTCTTGTGAATTATAATTCCTAAGATCACATCTGTCACGACCCAAAATTTGCCACCGACGGGACCGTGATGGAGCCTAACATTTCACTTGCTAGGCAAGCCAATGTTAGAGAATCATTAAACCAATTCCTTATTCCCATTTAGTAATTAACAATAATTAACTAAGATGAAATATAATAAGTGCAGAATATCATAAAACTGAATTAATTACTACCACCCGGATCTGGAGTCATAATTCACGAACATTCTAGAATTTACTACAAGTAATAGTCTGAAAGAAATATAACTATCTGAACGAAAAAAATAGTAGAACAGAAAAGATAGACGGGTACTTCAAGGTCTGTGAATGCCGACAGATCTACCTTGAGTTTCCGGACAGCGGTCCAATAGTAAAATCTCGATCAACCCGAGTCGGTATCAAAATCTGCACTGAAAATGCAAAGTGCAGTATCAGTACAACCGACCCCATGTACTGGTAAGTGTCGAGCCTAACCTCGACGAAGTAGTGACGAGGCTAAGGCAAGGCACCTACAAATCAACCTGTACAATTTAACAGTGTATATATACAAATAACTGAAATGAAGAACTAAACAGGAAATGTCGGGAGGGGAACATGCTGAGGGGAATACGAGATAAAGAAATATAACAGAATGATAACCGGGGCAGTCAACATACCATGAACCAACAGGAATAGTGAATATAGTAAAGGAAAAATGCACGGCATCACCCTTCGTGCATTAACACTCACAATATGGCACGTCATCACCCTTCTTGCATTAACACTCTCCCTTACTATAATGCAATGCATAAATAACAATAGGGAGACAGAATAACAATTACAAACCTTACTTTAACATTTGGTTCCACAATATAAGTCTCAACTTTTAAATAAATACTCGATTACCAACTGAAAATCCGTAAACATGATAATGATGATCAATTTAACAGCACTAGTATAAACATGTAGCAATTAGGCATAGGAAAGAGACAATATAAGAAAAATGGAAGAAACATGAAAAACAAATAGGTAAATTGGCGGCGCATAAGTACTCGTCACCTCACATATACGCCGCTCACATGAATTTCACTTAGCAAGTAATCTAAGGTTCCTAATTCCCTCAAGTCAGGGTTAGACACAACACTTACCTCGCTCTGAAGGCCACTTAATTCTCAATCACAGCTTTTCCTTTGGAATTCACCTCCAAACCACTCGTATCTAGTCAAAAATGACTCAATAATATCAAATATTGCTAAAGGAATCAATTATATTGCATAAATTAAATTTCCCAAATTTTCCTCCAAAAAGTCAAAAAACTCGACCCTGGGCCCACTTGGTCAAAACCCAAGGTTCGGACCAAAATCCATTTACCCATTCACCCTCGAGCCCGAATATGTAATTGATTTTGAAATCCGACCTCAAATTGAGGTCTAAATCCCCAAATTTCCGAAATCCCTAGTTTTCTACCCTACCTCCTAATTCAACCATGAAAACTCTAGATTTTAGGTTGATAATTAAAGAAATGTAATGGGTAATTGAAAGCAAATGGTTTAGAATCACTTACCAACACTTTGGGGAAGAAATGACTCTTGAAATATCGCCTCACACCTTTTGGATTTTGAGAAAAATGAATTTTTGGCTAAATCCCGTGTTTGGATTCTGTTAAGTGCTGGGCGACAGTGTTCATCGCGTTCGCGAGAGCACTATCACGTTCGCGAAGAGTATAGGCTGCCAAGCCTTCGCGTTCGCGAGCAAGTGACCGCATTCGCGTAGGTTACCCCTCCCTGGTCTTCGCGTTCGCGAGATAGTGTTCGCGTTCGCGATGAAGAAAAGGCAGACTCCCCCTCCCTAGTGCCTAACACTACGCTTTCACGATGGGCTTGTCGCGTTTGCGAAGGATAACGCCCCCATCGCTTCGCGTTCCCGACCAAGCCTTCGCATTCGAGAAGAAGAAATTCTGGCCTCATCAGGACCTTCGCGAACGCGAAGAAGGACATGCCAGAACCCAGACTCTGCAGAAAAAAACCAGATTTTCAAAGTCCAAAACATCCCGTGACCTATTCGAAACTCACCCGAGCCCTCGGGGCTCCAAACCAAACATGCACACAAGTCTAAAAATATCATACGAACTTGCTCGCACAATCAAATTGCCAAAATAACACCTAGAACTATGAATTTAGCACCAAATCAAATGAAATTCTCAAGAATACTTTAAAATCTCTATTTACTCAACTGGACGTCCGAATCACGTCGAATCACCTCTGTTTCTCACCAAATTTCACAGACAAGTCCTAAATATCATAATGAACCTGTACCGGGCTCCGGAACCAGAATACGGACCCGGCACTAACAATTCCAAACATCAATCAATTCTTAAAAATAATTAATTTTCAGACTTTTAATTTTCATCAAAAATTCATAACTTGAGCTAGGGACTTCCGAATTTGATTCCGGGCATACGCCCAGGTCCCATAATTTGACACGGACCCACCGGGAATGTCAAAACACGGATCCGGGCCCGTTTACCAAAAACGTTGACCGAAGTCAGCTAAAATTAACTTTTAAGGCATAAATTCTTATTTTCATCAATTTTCAACATAAAAGCTTTCAGGAAACATGCCAGGATTGCGCACGCAAATCGAAGAGGGTAAAAATGAGATTTTTAAGGCTTAAGAGCCCATATTCGAGTTCTAAAACATAAGATGACCTTTTCGGTCATCATATTCTCCACCTGTAAAACAACCGTTCGTCCTCGAACAGACATAGAAAAGTACCTGAGCTGGTGAAAAGGTGGGGATATCGACTCCGCATACCGGACTCGGACTCCCAATTAGCTGCCTCAATAGTCTGACCTCTCCACTGCACTCGAACTGAAGGGTAACTCTTTGATCTCAACTGGCGAACTTATCGGGCTAGAATTGCCATAGGCTCCTCCTCGTAAGTCAAATCCTTGTCCAACTGGACAGAGCTGAAATCTAACACATGGGACGGATCACCTTGATACTTTCGAAGCATGGACACATGGATTATCGGATGAACAGCTGCTAAACTAGGTGGCAACGCAAGCCTGTAAGCCACCTCTCCCACTCTCTCCAGAATCTCAAAAGGTCTGATATATCTAGGGCTCAACTTGCCCTTCTTTCTGAACCTTATTACACCCTTCATGGGTGATACCCGAAGTAACACTCTCTCTCCTACCATGAATGCAACATCACGAACTTTATGGTCGGCATAACTCTTCTTCCTGGACTGAGCTATTCAAAGTTGATCCTAAATAATTTTGACCTTATCCAAGGTATCCTGTACTAAGTCTGTGCCCAACAATCGAGCCTCTCCCGGCTCGAACCACCCAACTGGCGACCGACACCGCTCGATTGGTAACTCTGCAAGGGGAAAGAACTGATCCCAAGAACCTCCAAAGTCTATAACACGAGAACGGAGCATATACTCCAAGATCTGAATAGTGCGCTCGGACTGCCCGTTCGTCTGAGGATGGAATGTTGTGCTCAACTCAACCCGTGTACCCAACTCACACTGTACTGCCCTCTAGAAGTGGGAGGTGAACTGCGTACCTCGGTCATATATAATAGACACGGGCACACCGTGAAGACGGACGATCTCCCAGATGTAAATCTCTTCCAACCGCTCCGAGGAATAGGTAACTTCCACAAGAATGAAATGCGCTGACTTGGTCAGCCTGTCCACAATGACCCAAACTGCATCGAACTTCCTCTGAGTCCGTTGGAGTCCAACAACAAAATCCATAGTGATACGCTCCCACTTCCACTCAAGAATCTCTAACCTCTGAAGTAAACCACCAGGTCTCTGATGCTCACACATTACCTGCTGGCAATTTAGGCACCGAGCAACATATGCAACTATGTCTTTCTTCATTCGCCTCCACCAATAATGCTGCCACAAGTCCTGATACATCTTGGCAGTGCCCGGATGCTTAGAATATCCGGAACTGTCGGACTCCTCAAGGATCAACTCACGAAGTCCATCCACATTAGGCACACAAATACGACCCTGCATCCTCAAAACTCCGTCATCTCCAATAGTAACATGCTTGGCACCACCGTGCCACACTATGTCTCTAAGGACAAGTAAATGAGGATCGTCATCCTGCCGATCTCTGATGCGCTCAAACAAAGAAGACCGAGCAAATGTAAAAGCTAGAACACGGCTGGGCTCAGAAACATCCAATCTCACGAACTGGTTGGCCAAGGCCTGAACATCCAAGGCAAGCGGTCTCTTACTAACTGGAATATATGCAAGACTACCCATACTGACTGACTTTCTACTCAAAGCATCAGCCACCACATTGGCCTTCCCGGGATGATACAATATGGTGATATCATAGTCTTTCAATAGCTCCAACCACCTTCTCTGCCTCAAATTGAGGTCCTTCTTCTTGAATAAATATTGCAAGCTCCGATGATCGGTGAATAACTCACATGGCACGCCGTAAAGATAGTGCCTCCAAATCTTCAGCGCGTGAACAATGGCTACCAGCTCTAGATCATGAACAGGGTAATTCTTCTCGTGAACCTTCAGCTGCCGCAAAGTATATACAATAACCTTGCCACCCTGCATCAATACCGCCCCAGACCAATACGAGATGCGTCACAATATACTATATAAGATCCTGAACCTGTGGATAACACCAATACCGGTGCCGTAGTCAAAGCTGTTTTGAGCTTCTGAAAGCTCGCTTCACACTCGTCTGACCACCTGAGTGGGGCACCCTTCTAGGTCAATCTAGTCAATGGGGCTGCAATGGATGAAAACCCCTCCACAAATCGACGATAATAGCCCGCCAAACCCAGGAAACTACGGATCTCTGTAGCTGATGTGGGTCTAGGCCAATTCTGGATTGCCTCAATCTTCTTAGGATCCACCTGAATACCCTCTGTTGATACAACGTGACCCAAGAAAGCAACTGAACTCAACCAAAACTCGCATTTTGAGAACTTAGCATATAACTGGCTGTCTTTCAGAGTCTGAAGAACGATCCGAAGGTGCTGCTCATGCTCCTCTCGACTGTGGGAGTAGATCAAGATATCATCAATAAACACAACCACAAAGGAATCCAAGTAGGGTTTGAACACTCGGTTCATCAAATCCATGAATGATGCTGGGGCATTTGTCAACCCAAATGACATCACTAGAAACTCGAAATGCCCGTACCGAGTCTGAAAAGCTGTCTTAGGGACATCGGATGCCCTAATCCTCAATTGATGGAAGCCAGATCTCAAATCAATCTTCGAAAACACCTGGGCACCCTGAAGCTGATCAAATAAATCATCAATCCTCGGCAATGGATACTTGTTTTTGATAGTGACTTTGTTTAACTGCCGATAAGCTATACACATCCTCATCGATCCATCTTTCTTCTTCACAAACAACACAGGTGCACCCTAGGGCGAGACACTAGGTTTAATGAAGCCCTTATCAAGCAAATCTTGCAACTGCTCCTTCAATTCTTTCAACTCTGGCGGGGCCATGCGGTATGGCGGAATGGAAATGGGCTGAGTGCCCGGAGCCAAATCAATGCAGAAATCAATATCCCTGTCGGATGGCATCCCCGGCAGGTCTGCAGGAAACACCTCTGGAAACTCATGAACAACCGGTACTGAATCCATGGAAGGAACCTCCGCACTAGAATCACGGACGTAAGCCAAATAAGCTACACACCCCTTCTCGACCAAATGTCGAGCCTTCATATAAGAGATAACCCTGCTGGCAAAATGGCCAAGATTCCCTCTCTACTCTAATCGAGGCAACCCCTGCAAGGCTAAGGTCACCGTCTTGGCATGACAATCTAATTTAGCATGATAATGTGATAGCCAATACATACCCAGTATGACATCAAAATCAACCATGTCGAGAAGTAGAAGATCTGCACGAGTCTCAAGACTCCCAATGGTGACTACACACGAACGATAAATACGATCTACAATAATAGCATGCCCCACTAGCGCAGACACATACACAGGAGCACTCAAAGAATTATGGGGCACAACCAAATAGGAAGCAAAATAGGATGACACATAGGAGTAAGTAGATCCCGGATCAAATAGAACTGATGCATCTCTACTGCAAACTAAAATAGTAACTGTGATAACAACGTCAGATGACTCAGCCTCAGGCTTGGCTGGGAAAGCATAACACCGGGACTCGGCCCTACCACCCTGAACTACATCCCCGGGACGCCCTCTAACTGGCTGGTCTCCACCTCTAATGGTATGACCTTCACCTCTAACTCTCTGGCCTCTACCTCTGGCTGCCTGACCCCTGCCTCTGGCTAGCTGAGTAGGTGGTGCAGCAACTGGTGCCGGAACCATGGCACGAGAACTCTGATGTTGTGAGCTTCCCATTGCCCGAGGGCAAAATCTAGCAATGTTCCTTGGATCACCACAAGTATAATATAACCTCGGATGCTGTGACTGCTCACCATGAAACTGACCCTGTCGACCTGAATAACCACCCTGATAACTCTGGAGTGGAGGTGCACTAATAGGAGCTGGTGGTGCACTGTAAGCTAGCTGGTCGGAATAATGCATCTGAGGGCCACGACCACCTGAGGCACCGTGGGATGCCTGGAGCACTGAATGAAATGGCCTGGGAGGATGTCCTTTACCAAAAGTACTCCTGCCTCTAGATGAGGCACCGCTGAACTCACCGAAATGACGAGGTCTCTTGTTAGACCCCTAACCTCCCTGAGTAAGAACTATTTTGACTTGTCTGGCGACATTAGCAGCCTCCTGAAAAGAAATCTCACTCCCAGTCTCCTTAGCCATCTGCAATCTGATAGGCTGAGCAAGTCCATCAATAAACCTCCTCACCCTCTCTCTCTCTGTGGGAAGCAGAAGAATAGCATGACGGGCCAAATCCACAAAACGGGTCTCATACTGAGTAACAGTCATACTGCCCTGCTAGAGACGCTCAAACTGATGGCGATGCTCCTCTCTCAATGTGATATGCAGAAACTTATCTATGAAGAGCTAAGAGAACTGGTCCCAAATAAGAGCAGGAGACCCAGCTGGTCTGGTCAACAAGTAATCTCTCCACCACTTCTTGGCGGAACCAGTTATCTGAAATGCAGCAAAATCGACCCCATTGGTCTCCACTATACCCATGTTTCGTAGAACCTCGTGACAACTGTCAAGATATTCCTGGGGGGTCCTCTGAAGGAGCACCAATGAAGTGAACATGAAAGAGCTTGGTAAACCTGTCCAATCTCCAGAAAGCCTTAGAAGACAAAGCTGGCCCATCTTCGACCTATGCCGCAATAACCGGCTGAACTAATCAGACTTGCTGAGCTACTAGAGCCTGATACTGGGGAGCTATCTGCTCCGGAGCGGGAGTGGTGGGAGTCTGGGCTCTTCCTTCAGCCTGACAGACTGCCGATGCCATGGGAAATGCGCCAGTCTGGGCCACACTCTCCATAAGGCCCACCAAATGGACCAAAGCATCTTGAAGTACTAGGGTAGCAATGAACCCCTACGGAACCTGAGCTGGTACGGCAGGAACAGTCTGGGCTGGAACCTCCTCGTCAAGCTCTATCTGAGGCTCCACTACTGGGGCTGCTGCTCGGGCTCTAGGCTGAGCCCTGCCCCTGCCTCGACCTTTGCCCCTCGGCCTCGACCTTTGCCCCGCGTAGGAGCTGCCACTGGAGACTCTGGCTGCTGCTCAGCTGAGGAAGCAGTACGTGTTCTTGCCATCTGGGAGAGAATAAGAGTAGAAGAGATCAATTAGAGTATTGAGAAAGAAAAATCGCACGACACAGAAAAATAGAAGTGAAACTTGTTCCTAACCTTCATAGCCTCAGGAAGATAAGCACAGACGTCTCCGTACCGATCCTCCAGACTCTACTAAGCTTGCTCGTGAATCGTGAGACCTAGGCAACCTAGTGCTCTGATACCAACTTGTCACGACCCGAAATTTCCCACCGACGAGACCATGATGACGCCTAACATTTCACTTGCTAGGCAAGCCAACGTTAGAGAATCATTAAACCAATTCCTTATTCCCATTCAGTAATAAACAATAATTAACTAAGATGAAATATAATAAGTGCGGAATATCATAAAACTGAATTAATTAATACCACCCGGATCAGGAGTCACAATTCACGAGCATTCTAGAATTTACTACAAGTAATAGTCTGAAAGAAATATAACTGTCTGAACGAAAAAAATAGTAGAACAGAAAAGATAGACGGGGACTTCAAGGTCTGTGAACGCCGACAAATCTACCTTGAGTCTCCAGACAGCGAACCAATAACAAAATCCCGATCAACCCGAGCCGGTATCAAAATCTGCACAGAAAGTGTAGAGTGCAGTATCAGTATAACCGACCCCATGTACTGGTAAGTGTCGAGCCTAACCTCGACGAAGTAGTGACGAGGCTAAGGCAAGGCACCTACAAATCAACCTGTACAATTTAATAGTGTATATACAAATAACAGAAATGAAGAACTAAACAAGAAATGTCGGGAGGGAAACATGCTGAGGGGAATACGAGATAAAGAAATATAACAGAATGATAACAGGGACAGTCAACATACCATGAACCAACAGGAATAGTGAATACAGTAAACGAAAATGCACGGCATCACCCTTCGTGCTTTTACTCTCAATATCACCATAAAATTAATAGAAACAGCACGGCATCACCCTTCGTGCATTAACTCTCATATCATGACACGACATTACCCTTCGTGCATTAATACTCACAATATGGCACGGCATCACCCTTCGTGCATTAACACTCACAATATGGCACAGCATCACCCTTCGTGCATTAACACTCTCCCTTACCATAATGAAATGCATAAATAACAATAGGGAGATAGAATAACAAGTACAAACCTTACTTCAACATTTGGTTCCACAATATAAATCTCAACTTTTAAATAAATACTCGATTACCAACAGAAAATCCGTAAACATGATAATGACGATCAATTTAACAACACTAGTATAAACATTTAGCAATTAGGCATAGGAAAGAGACAATATAAGAAAAACGGAAGAAACATGGAAAGCACACAGGTAAATTGGTGGCGCATTAGTACTCGTCACCTCACATATACGCTGCTCACATGAATTTCACTTAGCAAGTAATCTAAGGTTCCTAATTCCCTCAAGTCAGGGTTAGACACAATACTTACCTCGCACCGAAGGCCACTTAATTCTCAATCACAGCTTTTCCTTTGGAATTCACCTCCAAACCACTCGTATCTATTCAAAAATTACTCAATAATATCAAATATTGCAAAAGGAATCAATTTTATTGCATAAATTAAATTTTCCAAAATTTTCTCCAAAAAGTCGAAAAAATTGACCTCGGGCCCGCTTGGTCAAAACCCGAGGTTCGGACCAAAATTCATTTACCCATTCACCCCCGAGCCCGAATATGCAATTGGTTTTGGAATCTGACCTTAAATTGAGGTCTAAATCCCCAAATTTCCGAAATTCCTAGCTTTCTACCCTAACTCCTAATTCTACCATGAAAACTCTAGATTTTAGGTTGATAATTCATGAAATGTAATGGGTAATTGAAAGCAAATGGTTTAGAATAACTTACCAACACTTTGGGGAAGAAATGACTCTTGAAAAATTGCCTCACACCGTTTGGTTTTTGAGAAAAATGAATTTTTGGCTAAATCCCGTGTTTGGATTCTGTTAAGTGGTGGGCGACAGTGTTCATCGCGTTCGCAAGAGCACTGTCGCGTTCGCGAAGAGTATAGGCTGCCAAGCCTTCGCGTTCGCGAGCTAGTGACCGCATTCGTGTAGGCTACCCCTCCCTGGTCATCGCATTCGAGAGACAGTGTTCGCGTTCGCGATGTTGAAAAGGCAGACTCCCCCTCCCCAGTGCCTAACACTACGCGTTCGCGATGGGCTTATCGCATTCGCGAAGGGTATTGCCCCCATCACTTCGTGTTCGCGACCAAGCCTTCGCATTCGCGAAGTTGAAATTCCGGCCTCATCAGTTTGCACTTCGCGTTCGCGAGAGGACCTTCGCGAACGCGAAGAAGGACATGCCAGAACCCAGACTCTGCAGAAAAAAACAAGATTTTCAAAGTCCAAAACATCTCGTGGCCTATCCGAAACTCACCCGAGCCCTCGGGGCTCCAAAACCAAACATGCACACAAGTCTAAAAACATCATACGAATTTGCTCGCACGATCAAATTTCCAAAATAACACCTAGAACTACGAATTTAGCACCAAATCAAATGAAATTCTCAAGAACACTTTAAAATTTCTATTTTCTCAACTGGACGTCCGAATCACGTCGAATCAACTCTGTTTCTTACCAAATTTCACAGACAAGTCTTAAATATCATAATGAACCTGTACCAAGCTTTGGAACCAGAATACGGACCCGACACTAACAATTCCAAACATCAATCAATTCTTAAAAATAATTAATTCCCAGACTTTTAATTTTCATCAAAAATTCATAACTTGAGCTAGGGACCTCTGAATTCGGTTCCGCGCTTACGCCCAGGTCACATAATTTGACACGGACCCACCGAGACTGTCAAAACATGGATCCAGGCCTGTTTACCAAAGATATTGATCGAAGTCAACTAAAATCAACTTTTAAGGCATAAATTCTTATTTTCATCAATTTTCAACATAAAAGCTTTCCGGAAACATGCTCGGACTGCGCACACAAATCGAGGAGGGTAAAAATAAAATTTTTAAGGCTTAAAAGTGCAGATTCGAGTTCTAAAACATAAGATGACCTTATGGGTCATCACAACATCAGCAACTCCTAAGTGTTTCATGTCGAATTTGCTAGCCAACATGCGCTTAGTAGCATTTATATCTGCCATATTTTTGCTCATTATCAATATATAAACAAACAATGACTTCATGACCTAGAGTATTTTTAATATACACACATTTGTCACACTCGTTGATTTTAAACCCACTTGTCAACATTGTTTGGTCAAATTTGGCATGCCATTGTTTGGGTGCTTGTTTAAGTCCATAAAGCGACTTAACAAGTTTGTACAGTTTCTTTTCTTTACCCGGAACCACAAAACCCTCAGGTTATTCCATGTAAATTTCTTCCTCCAATTCTCCATTTAAGAAAGTTGTTTTAACATCCATTTGATGGATTTTTAAGACCAACATGGCCGCCAGTGCCACTAACACCCTAATAGATGTTATCCTCGTTACTGACGAGTAAGTGTCAAAGTAATTAAGGTCTTCCTTTTGTCTATAACCTTTGACAACATGTCTTGCCATATATTTGTCAATAGTGCCATCAACTTTCATTTTCCTCTTAAGGATTCATTTCGAACCTAAAGGCTTATTTTCTGGAGGAAGATCAACCAATTCCCATGTATGGTTATCCAAAATTGATTGAATCTCACTATTGACTGTCTCTTTCCAAAATGTTGAATCAAAAGATGACATAACTGCTTTGAAAGTTTGAGGCTCATTTTCAAGCAAGAATGTCACAAAATCTGCTCCAAATGAAGTAGATGTTCTTTGACGTTTACTACGCCTTAGATCTTCTTTACTTGGAGTATTTTCCTTTGGTTTTTCCTGTGGTCGTTTAGGTCTTTCACTTAACGACTAGCATTCAGTTTTATACGGATAGATGCTTTCAAAGAATTTAGCATTATCTGATTCAATTATCGTATTAACATGAATTTTGGGATTATTAGATTTATGAACCAAAAACCGACATGATTTACTGTTTGTAGCATATCCAATGAAAACTCAATCCATAGTTTTTAGTCCAATTTTTACCCTTTTGGGTAAAAGTACTTGTACCTTTGCTAAACACCCTCACACTTTGAAATATTTCAAGTTGGGTTTTCTTCCTTTCCACTTTTCATATGGAATAGATTGCGTTTTGTTGTGGGGTACTCTATTGAGTATTAGGTTAGCTGCAAGGATAGCTTCCCCCCACAAACTCTGCAGTAACGCGAAACTTATTAATAAAGAATTAACCATTTTCTTTAATATCCGATTTTTTCTTTCCGCAATTTCATTGGATTGAGGTGTGTAAGGGGCAGTAGTTTGATGAATAACTCCATATTCCGAACATATTTCTGCAAACGGAGATTCATATTCTCCACCCCTATCACTTCTAATCATTTTGGTCCTTTTATTCAATTGATTCTCCACTTCATTCTTGTATTGCTTAAATACTTCAATTGCTTTATCCTTACTATTGAGCAAACAAATATAACAATATCGAGTGCAATCGTCAATGAAATACTTTTTCCCACCTCGAGATGGTGTCAATTATAAGGATGTTTTACAAACTTAGATTCAACACATATTTGACATTTTGATTTATTACACTCGAATTTAGGCAATACTTCTAAATTAATTAACTTTCGTAAGGTTTTGTAATTGACATGTCCTAAACGAATATGCCATAAATTATTTGACTCCAATAAATAAGAAGAAGCTAAAATTTCATTCATACTGTCAACATGCATTACATTGAGTTTGAAAAGGCCCTCTGTGAGGTAGCCTTTTCCAACATATATTTCATTCTTAATTACAACAACTTTGTCAGATACAAATACACATTTGAATCCATTCTTAATAAGTAAAGAAGTAAAAACTATGGGATATCAATAATATGTCAAAATTATAATTAAGCATGGATTACATGAAAAATATTGAAACTCCACAACAGGAAGTAGTAATTAATCCTTTTCACAAATATTAAGTCCCAAATTCATTTTTCCATCATTTAACAATTTACATCTCAGGCCAATGAAGCAATATCAAATATAACTAGGTCCAAAGTTTTATCACACGCAAATCATGCCAAGGTCGTACGACCCGATCTAATATAATATTTAAACTGTGCACTGCTGAGGGTCGAACGACACGAACCATATATGCATTTATCTGTTATCGAGGCGCTCGGCCCGCTCCTCAAATAGGAAATACTCTAAAGAAACACAAATTCTCAATACCAGTCGAGTGTTCCATTCACAACTTCAAGTAAGTGAAATTTAACCTTTTAAAAATTCTTTTATAAATTTCCAATATGACTTAAGCAATTAAATTAACAAGTAAGGGTGCAAAACATCTCAGGTATAGCATAATATGGGTCCTAGACTACCCGAACAATAGCATAATTAGTAGCTGCGTACGGACTATCGTCACCTCGTGCGTACGTAGCCCCCACAAATAGAAAACACAGGTTAATTAATTCACCTATGGGGTTAATTCCCTCTTACGAGGTTAGAAAAGAGACTTACCTCGTCTCAAAACCTACTTTCCGGTCCAAGATTGTGCTCAACCCTCAATTCGGTGCCGAACAATCCAAAACTAGTCAAATGGTTTAATAATAAATCAATACATGTTCAAAAGTTCATATTCCAACTATTGAACGGATTACCCAACCCCAAATACATGATTCCTAAAATTCACCCCCGGGCCCACATGCCCGGATTCCGAAAATTTTCAAAGAAAGTCGTTACCCATAATCTCACAAACTCAAATATATTATTCTTACTAAATTTCATAACAAATTTCGTGGTCAAATCTCATTTTTATCAAAAACCTAGGTTTTCACCTAAACCCCAAGATTTTCACTAATTTACATGTTATAATCTACCTATAAACTATGTATTTACTCACATTTGATAGGAATTACTTACCTCAATTAGTTGATGAAAATCACTCTCTTACTAGCTCCAAAATCGCCCCAAAGAAGTGTAAGAAGTGAGCAAAAATGCATAAGTCCCGTATTTAATAAAACCTCACTGCCCAGTGAATCTCGCACCTGCGAGGCCACTGCCGCACTTGTGGTGCCGCTTCTGTGGAGAAAATCTCGCATGTGCAGTCTTCCTCCAGCTGGCCAACGTTCGCATCTGCAGAGCTGGGGCCACTCCTGCGACCTTCGACGCGCGCCTTCGGACACAGCAGCTTCTGCGGTTTTCCCCAATCGCAACTGCGCGTTCGCAGGTGCGCAAACTCGCATGCATCTGCGGTCCATGGTCAAATGCTCCCAGCTGCTTCTGCGGCAAGAACCACGCATCTATGGGCTTGCAACTGCGGCCAAAAGCTCACATGTGCGGGCACACTAGAACTGGTGCACCAGCAGCCCCTTTTGAGTCTTGACTCAATCCGCGCATCGTACGAATGGCACCCGGGGCCCCCGAGGCCCCGTCCAAACATACCAATAAGTCTATAAACATAATATGGACTTGCTCGAACTCTCGAAATGCGTAAAACAACCGCAAAACAAAGAATCACACCCCAAAACTAAATCGAATCAATATATGAACTTCAAGTTCTTCAATTTACTCCCAATGCGCCGAATGTACTTAAACTACTCGGAATGACACCAAATTTTGCGTGTAAGTCTTAAATGATATTACGAAACTATTCCCAGTCTCGGAATTCTATTTGGACCTCGATATCATCAAAACCTACTTCAAACCAAATTTAAAGAACTTCAAAAACCTTCAAAGAACTAACTTTCACTATTAGGCACCGAAACGCTCCCGGGTCATCCAAAACCCGATCCAGATATATGCCCAAGTCCAAAATCATCACACGAACTTATTTGATCTGTGAGACCCTGATTTCGAGGTCGTTTACTCAAAACATTGACTGAAGTCAAACTTAGCCTTTTTAAGGCCAACTACAGGAACCAAGTGTTCCGATTTCAACCCGAACCCTTCCAAATCCCGAACTAACCATCCCCGTGAGCCATAAAATAGTAAAAGAACATACAGGTAGTATACGTGTTATGTGAATTGTTTGGATGTGACGCACATGCTAGGTGATAGGCGTGTGACCGTGCACCGTAGAAATTGAGACTCAGTTGATTCCGTAGAGCTGTATAGTCAATTAACTTGTATTTTTTCATGTATTTTTATGTGTTAGAGAAACTGAGCTGTGACTCATGTTAGAAATCATGCTTAGGCAAATGTTGGTATTATTGGGACCTACTGAGGTCATTTCTACTGTCGAATTATATGTTTAAACTTTAATTTCATACTCAGTCATATTCATTCATTGCATATCATATCTCAGTCTCTGTTGTTATTTATTGATACATTATATCATCATTTGGGGCTAGTTTCATGACATTGTGAGCCTGAGAGACTGGAGAGATTGATGACTGAGTGAGGCCGAGGGCCTGATTGTGAGGATAATTATGGAATCGGGTTGCACGCCGCAGCAGGCCAGATTGGCTTATTATAGCACGTGAGTTGTCCATGCGGATCCAGATATTGATACTATAGCACGTGAGTTGTCCGTACAGCACGTGAGTTGTCCGTGCAGCACGTGAGTTATCCGTGAAGCACGTGAGTTGTCCGTGCAATACGTGAGTTATCTGTGCGGATACAGATATTGATACTATAGCACGTGAGTTGTCCATGCAGATTATAGCGCTTGGGCTAAAGGAGCCCTCCAGAGTCTGTACAAACCCTCAGTGAGCGCAGATACCTACTGAGTGCGAGTGCCGAGCAATTGGGATGATCGAGTGACTGTGAGGACTGAGTGACTATGAGGACTGAGTGAATTAATACTCTGAGAGTATGCATATGGTTTTATTACTGAGTTGCATCGCATTGACATTCACACTTGACATACAGGCATAGTGATGCATTTTTCCTCATGTTATACGATAGTGTGTCATTCATGACTTCACATACTCATTGACATGTAGTCATAGAGATGTATTTTCCTCATACCATTTGAAAATGAAACATCCTATCTGTTGTTGAAAGGTTTTTGGGAAAAATCACAATTTTACAAAACGTACTCATATTTTGGTGATTTCTGTAAAAGATTTAGATTTTCACTGATATACTTGAAAAATAGGCCTATTTTTCTGGAACTGTGAACTAGTTGAGCATTTTATCTCTGAGCTACTTCTTTTATTAGTTCTATTATGTTGTTATGAATTGTTGTTGGCTATTGGTGTTGGACCCTGACCTTTGTTCCAGCTCGTCACTACTTTCAACCTAAGGTTAGGTTTGTTACTTATTGAGCACATGGGGTTGGTTGTACTCATACTACACTTATGCACCTTACGTGCAGATATTGGATGTTGATGTTGTTGTGATCGACGAGAGCTGGATTTGAAGATGTACCTGTGTTTCGGTCATAGCTGCCTCTTGTTCATGGTAGCCTTAGATTTATAAAAATCTGTTTAATTATGTACATTTCGAACATATGATGTATTTATTTCATATCATCTTGTAAATTCTAATCTTAGAAGCTCATGATTTATACTATCAGTCCTTGGGGAGTGTATTAGAGTCAATTAAATATTATTGGAATTGGATAGTTATTAGTTGGCTTACCTAGTGGGTTGGGTTAGGTGCCATTACGACTAGTTAGATTTTGGGTCGTGGCAAGTTGGTATCAGAGCCCTAGGTTCATAGGTTCTACAAGTCATGAGCAAATATCCAGTAGAGTCTTGCGGATCGGTATGATGACGTCCATACTTATCTTCGAGAGGCTACAGGATATATAGGATAATTTCCCATATTTCTTTCCTTATCGTGCAGAATTGATTTAGCTTAAAGCATAACTCCTTGAATTCCTTCCACGCATTCGTGTGCGCATGTGAGCGCTCGTTATCAGCTGTGCATCGCCGACTTGTTATTTCAGGGAAGACGTGCGAGATGTGTTTTCTGTGTTTTGGTGATAGGCCAGTCTGGAGGAGTTGAGGCCAGGTTTAGACCGCAATATGTGTTCAGATGGGTTGAATGTGACGAATAAAGTTTACTTGTGACTCAAGAGTTTGCTATTGGGTACTTGATTTCTGTCTTGATTTGATGTATAGTCTCGAGTTGGGAGTGTATTGAAGGATCTTTCACGTTGTTAAATTGTGGGACAAATTAAATTCTCATGTCTTGTCAATGAGTTTGGACTCAAGAAGGTTAAGTGATTACGTAGTAGTTGTGGCTGTAAAAAGGTATAGAAAGATGCCAGTTTGAAGCCAAGTAGGCGGGTTATCACCTGCGGGGTAATTTACGGATATGTGATCCTTATAATGTTGAGTGGAGAGTTTCTTTTCTACCAGTGGGATGTATGTGTTGAGATTTGAATTTGAATCTGGTTGAGAAAGTTGACTTGACTCTCAAGAGAAATAAATGCGATCTTAGCGGATGATTTAGGTATTTTATTGTTGGTGTTGCATGAGCTTTTGAAGAATTTAGTTGAATCTCATTGTAGTATCATGGCAGTAATACAGTATGTGTATTGTTAGTTATTGAATGTCATGATCTATGGCTTTGAGCCAAGTGGGGGAGTATGCTGTTGACGGTTTAATATCATGGTTATATGTTAAATTTTAGTTTGGGTCTGAGGCATACTTGTGGTTTAGTTATGACTTGCAGAGGTTGAGATCGAGGATGACTCGAGTAAAGGAATTTCTGAATACGGGTTACACTGCACTTTATAAAAATATGAAAATCATGGAATGACTAAGTTGTTATTTTGAAGAATGTAGTGCGCACGAAGTATGAATTTGATTGATGGTGTTAAGGCAGGATTACTTCTTTGGGTGTTGTTGTGATAATGGGGCATGTATCTTTCGGACTGTTGGGGCGGTACAATTTGGATTTGAACAAAGTGGGTGACGCTCAAGAAAGTTCCAATGGGTTCGAGGTTTATATATAGCAATTGAGAATTTCTCCGGACTTGTGTATGGATAAAATCCGATATTTGCATTTGATGATGCCTGGACTTGCAGTAATTCTGTTTGACTATGGATTCTACATTCCAGTATAATAAAGGTAAAAGAACAATTTTAAATTCACATAAGATACTTTCATAGTGGGCATTTCGGTTGTGGTACTTATAGGGTGCTTAAGAAGAATACAAGGGCTTATATGCCTTAGGGAAGTGTCGTTTTATGTTAGGAGGTCTTGTAGTGAGCTTTGGGTAAGGATCGTAGTGTTCTGACAAGGAGAAGTGTCAACTTGAGGGTAATTCAGAAGAAACTCGGAGAAAATAGGACAACTAGGTAGTAGGCTAGACCAGTATGGTAATGGTATGCTCGTTTCTTTTGGGTAATTATGACGTGGTGAGGCTCTACAGATGTTTTGTTGCAATAATCTTAGGTTTGGCGACTTGCGTGACTTGGTTGAGTTAGAGAGATTCAGTTCTGATGGCCCGGTTATATGAAAATGGGTTTCGAAGAGTTCTCGATGATTTCTATCATGGTTCAAGGTGGATATTTCTTACTGGCATGAGGAACATGTTGTGTATTGGGATTTTCTCTTGGATGAGATCAAATGGAGATTCCTGGATAATTGAATATGTAGTTGCTAGTGATCAGAGTTGATTATGAGATTCTCGTACCTTTTCATATGATGTGATGATAGATGCGGTGTGTTATGTAGGATTGAGATTTGCATGTGCAAGGTCACAGTTCATTTTTGAAGGGAAGGTCATGAATTCTTAGACAACGAAGACGGTTTCAGATGTCTCGATGAATGCTATTACTACTTGGTATTGCTTGAGAAGTGTGCGCATTTCAGAAGGCGCATTGTGTTTTGACTTACGGATGCTTCATTGGTATTACGATGCTCACATGGTTGATCGACTGCTGATATTCAGATTTTGCTATGTGGCACAGAAGAATTATAGAAGTATTCCTCGTGGGATGATCGTGTATGAGAGATGTGTTAGATATTCGGGCGGTGGAGTTGGGATCAGATATGGTGATTCATGTGTTCTATGGATTTGGAGACTGGGAGTTCTCAGGAGCAGATTGTTTCGTGGTTGTGGACTGTGAAGTTGTGGCCAAAGCTAGCCAGATGATAGTATGTGTTATGATTCAATCATTGTGGACTTTCGGGGGGTTATTTATCTATTTGTGGGTGACCAAAGTTGATTTGGGGTCCATTGGTATGCCCAATGAGGATGTGTATTCTACATCAGGTCGGATTTGTTGACTCCGAACTGCTATTGTTAAAGGATGTGCCATTCGGTTAGAATTTATTTTATTCGTATCTGATATGTTTTATGTGTTACTCTTCCATGCTACGAGAGGTTGTGATTCGTTGGTTTTATGCACACATTATGCGGTTCTGTTTAGGCCATGTAGCGACCCCTTTGGGAGGGTGCTACTTACGAAACAAATCTAATTTACTACTTACAACATTAAGAAGATATTAATTAAAAAAAACATTCAGAATAATTTAGTAGCAGAACTAGGCCCATGCGATGAGGTTTAAAGTGCAATATTTTTATTTTTGAAAGTACTCTTCATAATTTTTATTTTATTTTTTAAAATGAAATACAATGTCAAAATATCAACATAAGGTGATATAACCCTTCTTGAATAATCAACACATTAGAACAACACCCTAACAAAATTATACCTTCATTCGACATCACTACAAGTTTGTATTATACATAAATTTCAAACTATCGGATATAAAAAAGAAAACTAGTTTTCTCCTTTGTACATATTTACAAGGAAAAGTGTAAATTCAGTATTACAAGACTTGAGTTATTAACACACCCTAAAACAGCAAATTAAGTTATCAAATTCAAGTTACAAGATTTTTGGTCTTAAGATCCAACAAGCCTCCAAATAACATACATAAGAGTGACATATATATATATCATGTACATGTCCCAAACTATACAAAACTATGGTGCATATACAAATGTGATCTCCATAAGTTCTCCCCAAAAGACTACTTCATAAGGCCGTCTTCAAATTTCATCTCGTATATTACCTACGATAGAAAACAACTATCGCTAAGCATAAAGCTTAGTGGCGTATAAACTTTAGGCTTGGAGATCCAATTCCCAGTTTCAGTCATAGGTAGCTCAAATGAAACATAATTTAAAACAAGTGAATAAATATATCAAAAGTATCAAATATCAACCCTTGAAGTGTTTCCAAATATCAATAACAATGTTCAAGATTCAAGAGTTGAGAAAGCATATACTATCAATCCAAGAGAGTTTGCCAAATATCCATTTTTCGCCTAATGTGTACGTCATGCCATCACACTAAGCAAAATCAGATATCAAGATGGACCAAAGTCCCAAATCAAGTAGGGTCAAAACCCAATAGTCAAGAGAATCAAGAACCATATTAAAAATGGCTTTCTAGATCGCACTTAATACAGACAAGTTTCATAATTTAAGACGAACTACAAATTCAAAGTCAAGATGGCAAAAGATCCGAATCAAGAGGCATGCCAAGATAAGTGACAAAGTCACTGCCACAAGAAGGACAAAGTCCCAACAAGAATGCAAAATGATCAAGCAATTCGTACGAGTGGGCGATTTAGCGAATATCTTACAATACTTGATATAACACGAATACAACGATATAAATTGAAGACAATAAAAAATACAATATCAGGTTATTCCAAAATATTCAAGCAAGTAAAAAGAGTACAAAGTTTATACACAAACCTTGGTGTTTAACCACAAAATAATTCAACCACAACTTGAGGATGTTCGAATCGTCTACGCCATAGACAAACCAAATCCATCCACTTCCTCAAATACTTCCCCTTAGATTTTACAAGGGTATATATATATACCTTAAATACTTAATCAAATATATATATAAGTTCACTGATTTAACATGTCAAACTAAACATGATATTGGTGAAAATTACCCAAACTTTTTGAAACAAAAATTCTGGATAGTATCACTGTCTTGTGTTGTGACTCAGTTTTGAAGATGAAAAAGGACAAACTAGACTGTATGGTCTTCATTATAGTTGTAGATATATATCTTGGCATTTTATAACATCTTGAATCACCTAATATCAGTTGCGTACAAAACGTTATACTAAAATTACTAACAGTAGTACAGGGAGTATTTTTAAAACTGAAAATTTGGGCAGCACCTGCCCTGTACTTTATGATCCCTTTTAAGGTAAATACAGGCAAAACTAAATTTTGGTTCCTGAATAAGAGTTATAGATCTATGAATTAACTTTCCAGAAAGTCTTAGATCACTTAAAATGGATCTGTATACAAAACTATATGAAGAAAACACCAATAACTATCTAGTGTAAAAACGGGTTTAGTAACTTACCATAAAAGAGAGGAGCAACTTGAGCTTCACCAAGAACGAGTTTTGCTGGTTGGTTTAGTGGAAATTTATGATGATTTTCATGGAGTTTTTAAGGTGATAAGAAGGAGAGAGAGGTGGAGTTTTCTTTGGCATTAAGGACTGAAAATGAGACGAGGTTATAAAAAAGCATGTCGCAAAAGTAATATAAAAACTTTGGATAAATATGAAAAATGTAGTTGCCCAACCTACTAAATATCTTTAGATAAATATAAAAGGGTGGCAGCCCAAAACTTTAATTATATAATATATTTGATAACAATTCATCAAAATAATATTAAGTGTAACACATAGCAACACCATGGAACTTCTTTCTCAATATTATCACAACCTAAAGTAAAAACATTTCATGTATTGTCAATTTCACGTTTAGGAAATGCGAAGTAAAAAATTTATCTCCTCATTATAAAGATATTCAATCGAAAATGCAAATATTAGTAAATATTTTGGGTGTTACAACTCTCTCCCCCTTTAAAAAATTTTGTCCCGAAATTTACCTTGTACTAGTCCCTAAACAAATGTGGATATTGAACTTGCATATCTTCTTCTCGCTCCCAGGTAGCTTCTTCGCCAGAATAATTTTTCCAAAGAACTTTCACTAAGGGGATGCTCTTGTTTCTAAGCTCTTTTAACTCACGTGCTAAGATTTGGATTGGTTCTTCTCCATATGTCAAATCAGGATTGACCTCAATAGATTCAATAGGAAGAACATGAGATGGATCTGAGCGGTATCTTCTAAGCATAGAAACATGGAAGATGTTGCGGATCTTGTCTAACTCTGGTGGAAGAGCTAGTTTATAAGCAACTGGGCCAACTCTCTCAAGCACTTCATAAGGTCCAATAAATCGTGGACTAAGTTTACCTTTTTGGCCAAATCTCATAATCTTCTTCAATGGAGAAATCTTTACAAATACCTTATCACCCGCTTTATACTCAATTTCACTCCTCTCAAGATCAACATAAGACTTTTGTCTGTCTGAGGCAATTTTTAAGCGATCCTTGATGATTTTTACTTTATTTTAGTTTGTTGAACAATCTCAAGACCCACTAATTTTCTTTCACCAACCTCGTTCCAACAAAGAGGTGTTCTGCATTTTCTCCCATACAAAGCTTCATAAGGAGGCATGCCTATACTTGATTGGTAGCTATTATTGTAAGCAAATTCTATCAGGGCTAAGTGTTTGTCCCAATTACCCTCAAACTCAATAATGCAGGCTCGAAGCATATCCTCCAAGGTTTGTATTACCCTCTCAGACTGGCCGTCTGTTTGTGGATCGAAAGTGGTACTAAATTCAACATGGAACCCAAAGCTTCTTGCAAGCTAGACTAAAATCTGGATGTAAACCTTGGATCTCTATCAGATACAATAGAAACAGGATTTTCATGCAGCCTCACAATCTCATTAATGTATAATGCTGCCAAACGTTCCAATGAGTAGTCCATTATGATTGCCAAGAAATGAGCACTCTTAGTTAGTCTATCTACAATGACCCAAATTGCATCATGATTCCTTTGAGTGCGTGGAAGTCCAGAAACAAAGTCTATCATTATCCTTTCCCATTTCCACTCAGGTATTGACAAGGGTTGCAGTAGACCAGCTGGGACTTGATGTTCAGCTTTTATTTGTTGACATACCAAGCACTTAGAAATGAACTCTGCAATATCTTTCTTCATACCATTCCACCAGTAGTGCTCCTTGATGGTCTGGTATATTTTAGTACCTCCAGGATGCATTGCATAAGGTGAACTATGTGCTTCAATCAAGATATGCTTTCTCAATTCATCATAATTAGGAACACACAAACTATTTTTATAAAATAAAGTACCAACTTTCTTCAATGTAAAATCCGATTCTCTTCCATTTTGGACTTTTTCAATACGTTTCACAAGCTTCTCATATAACTTCTGCGCTTCTTGGACCTGCTCAAGTAAAACTGGTTTGACTTGCAAATTAGCAATGATAGAACTATTAGAATTAAATGAAAGACAAACATTCATGGCTCTTAATTCAAGAAGCAAGGGCAAAGGACTTAGAGTTAAACTTGCAAAGGAATTGCGACTCAACACATCTGCAACCACATTGGCTTTACCAGGATGATAATCAATCGTGCAATCATAATCTTTGATGAGTTCAAGCTGTCTACATTGTCTCAAGTTTAACTCTTTTTGTGTACCCAAGTACTTCAAACTCTTATGATCAATAAATATGTGACACTTCTCCCCGTACAAGTAATGCCTCCATATTTTTAAGGCAAAAACAATGGCATCATGTTCAAGATCGTGAGTGGGATAATTCAACTCATTTGATTTCAACTTTCGAGAGTCATAAGCAATTACTTTCCTTTCTTGCATCAAAACACAACC
The DNA here is from genome assembly GCF_000715075.1 of Nicotiana tabacum. Lineage (NCBI taxonomy): Eukaryota > Viridiplantae > Streptophyta > Magnoliopsida > Solanales > Solanaceae > Nicotiana > Nicotiana tabacum. The sequence goes on along the minus strand of NC_134096.1, from coordinate 106,875,508 downwards.
CAAGCCACGGTGAGATGTATCACTGTATACCACATAATCTTTCCCTTCAACTGGCAAAGAGAGTATTGGAGCTTGTGTCAACAAGGATTTGAGCTTTTCAAAGCTCTCTTGACACTTGTCATCCCACACAAATTTGGCGTCTTTCCCCAAAAGTTTGTTCAAAGGAGAAGCTATAATAGAGAAGTCCTTCACGAACCTCCTATAGTATCCTGCTAAACCCAAGAAACTTCTGATCTCAGTTGGAGTTTTAGGAGGTTTCCAATCAACAATAGCTTTAATTTTACTAGGATCAACCTTTACACCTTCAGCTGATACAATATGCCCCAAAAATGCCAATTCACTCAGCCAAAATTCTCATTTGGAAAGCTTCGCATAGAGTTGCCTCTCTATCAGAATTTGCATGACAATTCGGAGATGCTTATCATGATCTTCTCTATTTTTGGAATAGACTAAAATGTCATCAATAAATACCACCACAAATTGATCGAGATAAGGCTTGAATACACGGTTCATTAGATCCATAAATGCAGCAAGAGCATTTGTCAAACCAAATGGCATTACCAAAAATTCATAATGGCCATACCTGGTCCTAAAAGCAGTTTTAGGAACATCTTGCTCCCTCACGCACAACTGATAATATCCAGACCTCAAGTCAATTTTTGAGAACAAGCCGGCACACTTCAGTTGGTCAAACAAATCATCCATTCTAGGCAGTGGGTATTTTTTCTTGATTGCTACCTTGTTTAGTTATCGGTAATCAATGCAAAACCTAAGAGTGCCATCTTTCTTTTTCACAAATAAAACAAGAGCTCCCCAAGGCGAAATACAGGGACGGATAAAACCTTTCTCAAGAAGTTCTTACAATTAAGCCTTCAACTCTTTTAATTCAGCTGGGGCCAATCTATAAGGAGCGATAGAAATAGGAGTAGTTCTAGGGACAAGCTGTATAGGAAATTCAATCTCCCTTTCTGGAGGCAACCCAAGAAGCTCATCAGGAAATACATCAGGAAAGTCGCACACGGTTGGTATGTCCTTAAGACTTGGACTCTCCAATCGTGTATCGACTATATGAGCATCACAACCTTGACAAATCATCTTCCTTGCCAAGACCGCAGAAATAATATTAGATGCCAATGATCTTTCTCCTTAAACTACTATGTATAAATATGCAGGAGTACTAAAAGTCACTTGCTTCAACCTACAATCAACCAATGCATGGTACCTATGGACCCAGTCCATACCAACAATAACATCATAGTCCTGGAAGGGTATTTCAAGCAAGTCTACAGGGAAGACCAGATTTCGAATCATGAATGGACAATCTCGGTAAATCCTGTTAACAACAGCCTGATGACCTAATGGACTCATGACCAGCACATCAAAGTCAAGTCTCACAGATTTAACAGTATCAGGAAATGCAAGTGATGAGCAAACATAAGAGTGTGAAGATCCATGATCAAATAATGTAACAACAGATATGCCAAATAAGTGAAATTTACCAACAACCACGTCTGGGCCATCTTGGTCATTCCTTTGTCTCATAGCATAGACTCGTGCAGTAGATCTCGGCCCTCTAGCCTGATTAGCTCCACCCGAACTCGTTGCTTGCACATTTCTAGGTCTTGCACCACTATTAGCTTGAGAATGAGTAGTGACAGGCTTTTGAACTGAGCCCTCTGTATGTGTATAAGAAAGATGATTAGAATTAGGACAATCCTTCACTTTATGATCTAGACTTCCATAATTAAAACAAGCACTAGAAGCTCTTTTGCAGGCACCTTAGTGATTCTTCCCGCATTGTGCACAAGTAGGTGTATAAGTTTTGCCTTGGACATAACTTGGAGTACAAGCAGTAGAGAAATTTGGCTTATTCTGCTTATGATATGATGACTTCTGTGCACTTTCAATCTTGGAATAGTCAAACTTTACCTTCTTGGATGGACCACCATAATCTGAATTACCCTTCCTAAACCTGTTTTCTTTCCTACTAGCTTCTTCCTTGTCAATTCTTTCCCAAGTAAGAGCAGCTGTAATTAGCTTGGAAAAATCCTCAAGTTGCAAGATTGCCACAGACTTTCGAATGTAACAATTCAAACCTTCTTCAAATTTTCTGCACTTGTCTCTTTCACCATCAATAATACCTCCAGCATAGCGAGAAAGCCTAAGAAATTTTTGTTGACGCTCTGCAATAGACATACTCCCTTGTCTTAAATTCAGAAATTCTTTTTTCTTAGCATCACAATAGACAGGGGGGACATATTTCGCACGAAATGCTTTCACAAAGTCATCCCAAGTCAGCACCGAAGGTTTTGCTTTTGCATTTGGCATACTTACACACCAATCATAGGCATCTTTTTGTAAAAGAGAGATAACATACTTAAATTTGGCAGCATTAGTACACTCTAGTTATTCAAATACCCTCTCCATGCGCTCGAGCCATTGTTCAGCTACCGTGGGATCAGTAGTGCCTTCAAATTCAACTCCACCCATTTTTCTCATCTTCTCAAAATTCATTTCACTAGGTTTTGACATTGTCCTAGCCAAGTGACGAAAGAGTTCAGCCATCTACTGAAATGGAGGAGTCATAATAGGAGTACTATAACCTATTGTTCTTAGATTATTGCCCACTTCATTTTCACTAACACGACGATGATTTAGGTTGGGCAAGGGTACCTCATCTCCTTCTTGGAGGTGAGGTGGAGCATTATAATGGGCCTGACTTTCATCAATGGATTCAATAGCTCTATTCGAAGAAGAGGCCATATTAAAATTTCTATAAAAGATAAGATCACACTGCATTAGGGACATGTACATGATGCATAAGCACAAGGAATACATCAAATTACATTAAATAAGTATGCAAAAATTTATAATCTCCAAGTCATTTTCAAGAAAGAAAATAATAAAAATATTAGGTATGATCACAACAAAAATCCTAGAATCACAAACCTAGGCTCTGATACCAAAACTTGTAGCAACTCCTTTGGGAAGGTACTACTTACGAAACAAATCCAATTCATTACTTACAACACTAAGAAGATATTAATTAAAAAAAATATTCAGAATAATTTAATAGCATAAATAGGCCCATGCGATGAGGTCCAAAGTGCAATATTATTATTTTTGAAAGTACTCTTCATAATTTTTATTTTATTTTTTAAAATAAAATACAATGTCAAAATATCAACATAAGGTGATATAACCCTTTTTGAATAATCAATACGTTAAAACAACTTCCTAACAAAATTATACCTTCATTCGACATCACTACAAGTTTGTATTGTACATAAATTTCAAACTATCCGCTATAAAAAGGAAAACCAGTTTTCTCCTTTGTACATATTAACAAGACAAAGTGTAAATTCGGCATATTACAAGACTTGAGTTATTAACACACCCTAAAACAACAAAATAAGTTACCAAATTCAAGTTACAAGATTTTTGGTCTTAAGATCCAACAAGCCTCCAAATAACATAAATAAGTGTGACATATATATCATGTACATGTCCCAAAACTATACAAAACCATGGTGCATATACAAATGTGATCTCCATAAGTGCTCCCAAAAAGACTACTTAATAAGGTCGTCTTCAAATTTCATCTCGTACATTATCTACGATAAAAAAACAACTATCGCTAAGCATAAAGCTTAGTGGCGTATAAACTTTAGGCTTGGAGCCATTAACTTCTCCAATTCCCATTTTCAGTCATAGGTAGCTCAAATAAAACATAATTTAAAACAAGTGAATAAATATATCAAAAGTATCAAATATCAACCCTTGAAGTATTTCCAAATATCAATAACAATGTTCAAGATTCAAGAGTTGAAAAAGCATATATTATCAATCCAAGAGAGTTTGTCAAATATCCATTTTTCGCCCAATGTGTACGTCATTCCATCACACTAAGCAAAATCAGATATCAAGATGGACCGAAACCCCAAATCAAGTAGGGTCAAAACCCAATAGTCAAGAGAACCAAGAACTATATTAAAAATGTCTTTCTAGTTCGTACTTAACATGGACAAGTTTAATAATTTAAGACGAATTACAAATCCAAAGTCAAGATGGCAAAAGATCTGAATGAAGAGGCATGCCAAGATGAGTGACAAAGTCAGTGCCACATGAAGAACAAAGTCCCAACAAGAATGCAAAAAGATCAAGAAATCCGTACGAGTGGGCGATTGAGCGAATATCTTACAATGCTTGATATAAAACGGATACAACGATATAAATTGAAGACAATAAAAAACAAAATATCAGGTTATTTCAAAATATTTCAGCAAGTAAAAAGAGTACAAAGTGTATACACAAACCTTGGTGTTTTTCTACAAAATAGTTCAACCACAACTTGAGGACGTTCGAATCGTCTATGCTATAGACAAACCAAATCCGTCCACTTCAAATACTTCCTCTTAGATTTTACAAGGAGATATGTACCTTAAATACATAATCAAATATCTATATAAGTTTAGTGATTTAACATGTCAAACTAAACATGATATTGGTACAAATTACACAAAAAATTTTAAACAAAATTTTTGGACAGTATCGCTGTCTTGTGTTGTGACTCAGTTTTGAAGATGACTGTGTGGTCTTCATTATAGTTGTAGATATATGTCTTACCATTTCAGAAAATCTTGAATCACCCCCATTTCAGTTTTGTACAAAACGTTATGCTAAAATTACTAACAGTAGTACAGGGAGGGTTTGCAAAACAGAAAATCTGGGCAGCACCTGCCCTGTACTTCATTACCCATTTTCGGGTAAATAAAAGATAAGCCTAAATTTTGGTTCCTGAATAAGAGTTATAGATCTAAGAAATATCTTTCCAGGAGGTCTTAGATCGCTTAAAACGGAGCTTTATACAAAACGATATGAAGAAAATACTAATAGTTGTCTAGTGTAAAAATAGGTTTAGTAACTTACCACAAGAGAGAGGAGCAACTTGAGCTTCACCAAGAACGCATTTTGCTGGTTGGTTTAGTGGAAATTTATGATGGTTTTAATGGAGTTTTTCAGGTGATAAGGATGAGAGAGAGATGGGGTTTTCTTTGGCATTAAGGACTGAAAATGAGATGAGGTTATGAAAAAGCATATCACAAAAGTAATATAAAAACTTTGGATAAACATGAAAAATGTGGTTGCCCAACCTACTAAATATCTTTAGATAAATACAAAAGGGTGGAAGCCCAAAACCTTAATTATATAATGTATTTAATAATAATTCATCAAAAAAATATTAAGTGTTACACATAGCAACACCATGAAACTTCTTTGTCAATATTAACACAACCTAAAGTAAGCAATTTTCATGTATTGTCAATTTCACGTTTAGGAAGTGCGAAGTAAAAAAAAATATTTCCTCATTATAAAGATACTTTATCGAAAATGCAAATATTAGTAAACATTTGGGGTGTTACAGGCCTTATAGAGGAATTCGAGCGAGATGGTGATTGGGGTGTGGAATGGTTGATTGCGCCTTGGTTATGATCTTTTCGGGCTGTGGTATATTGCGTTATTGGATTCTCCATGGTTAAGGTTATGCACTTCGTGTACTTGATGTCGAATTGCGTGTTGTTGTTGATTTTGAGCATTGTGGCTTGAGGTATTTCATATGGACCGGTGTTTGGATGGTCACACATTGCAGAGGGGCTATGTTGGGATATGATACTTTGTATTAGATTCGTGTGTTTTGGTCCTACTATATGTGATGGGTTCATAGCATTGCGTTGTGGTGATACTTGTTGAGCTTGCGGGACGGTTCTCTCATTTGAGTCAGTTTCCCCAATTGAGTACGTTCGAATTGTTGCTTGTTGGTGCACATATTTCACGGTTGTGACTTTAGGTTGTATTGGTGTGGCATGTTAATAGAATAGTTGTGTTTGATGAGATAAGGTCATTAGACCTGGAATAGATACTATCGGATTTGATTACGGTATGTTTGGAAGAATAACATCTGAAGTTGGCTTAGGACTTGGCTTTGGTTCCCGTTGGACAAGAGAGAGCTTCATAACTTGTTGATCTGATGAGTGGTTAAGCATTTCTGCGTGTTTCTTTCATCATCGGTAGTGTACAACGGTTCAGAACAAGATTTTAGTTGATATGAGGTTTATTACTGATGTCGAGTTGGTTATCGAATAACTATTGCAGTCGGTAGTTATTGCTATGAGTATTTGAGTTATGTGGTATATCATGTTATTGTGTCTCGGGTTATAGTTATGTCTTTGTGTAACTTGTTCAGACTTAGACAGTGTGTAGATGCGAGATTCGGGTCTTGTAGGAAATTCCATATGTTGGAAATTGGATTATGGGGATTACGGGCTAAGGTTGAAGTAATGATCTTCAGTATGTTGTGTTCTCGGGCCTATATGGAATAGGGTGACATGGGATCACCCCCGGGTATGTGCACTGCAAGGTTACACGATGATCTGACGGCATAAGAACAACTCTGGGCACGTTCGAGGACGAATATATATTTAAGTGGGGGAGGATGTAACGACCCGACCAGTCGTTTTGAGAAATTGCACTTCGCTCGATAGTTTGAGGGTATGAGTAGCTCCGTGTGATGTATTATGACTTGTGAGAATCGTCGGTTTTGGTTTTCAGGTTATTCGGAATTGATTTGGAAGAACGATTCTCAACTAGGAAGGTTTAAGATTGAAGAGTTGCCGACCAAGTTTGACTTTTGTGAATTTGACCTCGGACAGAGTTTTGATGATTTCAATAGCTTTGTATGGTGATTTTGGACTTAAGAGCGTATTCGGAAAATTATTTGGAAGTCCGTAGTTAAATTAGGCTTGAAATGGCTAAAATAGAAATTTAAGTTTGGAATTTTGAACGAGAGTTGACTTATTGATATCGGGGTCAGAATCCAGTTCTGAAAATTTTTATAGGTCCGTTATGTCATTTATGACTTGTGTGCAAAATTTGAGGTCAATCGGACTTGATTTGATAGGTTTCGGCATCGAATGTAAAAGTTAGAATTTCTTAGTTTTGTTAAGCTTGAATGGGGTATGATTCGTAGCTTTAGCATTGTTTGATGTGATTTGAAGTTTCGACTAAGTTCGTATCATGTTTTAAGACTTGTTGGTATGATTGAATGGGGTCCCGAGGGGCTCGGGTGTGTTTTGGATCACTGGTTGAGAAACTAGTTAAGGATTTGGAGTTTGACCATGGTCAATATCGGGTCAAGATGACCTCTTTTAGGTGTTTTGAGTGCGCGAGCAGGTTCGCTGCTTATTTTATGATTGAAACGTATATATGGTTTGTGTCCGGGAGGTTCCGAATGAGTTTTGGGTGCTAAAACGGAAATTCTTTAGTTGCTGATTTTCGGTGTAAAAGTATTACGAAAATATCTTTTTTTAATCCCTTAAATTTCTAGACTTTATTTAAATCTTCAAAACATCATATCTCCCTCATTTTAAAGCCAAATTGGGTGTATCAAAAGCTTAACTTGACTGAAATTTCACAAGAAATATATTGGAGGCATCAAAAGAGAGTTTCGGGATTGTTTGGCATACGAAACGAGGCAGAACAGTTGGGTAAAAAAATATTTAATACCGAGGGTTTGTTCATTTTCTATTTTTGACGAATTGGAGCTCGGGAAGAGGCGATGTTTGGGAGATTTTTAAGAAAAATAACGGGGTAAGTATTCTTAACTCAATATTGGTCAAATTATCCGAATCTGTGGTTGTTTTTAATATTTAGTTGGTGAATTAAGTTGGAACATTTAGAAAATCCTCTTGGTTTAATTTGAGGATTTGAGGGTCGAGTTGATGTCGGAATTTGGTAAAATTGATATGGTTGGACTCGTGGTTGAATGGGCGTTCATATTTTATAACTTTTGCCGGGTTTCGAGACATGGGCCCTATGGGCAATCTTTGAGTGTAATTTCGAATTTTTGGGAAAATTAGTATTTTGATATGGAATTAATTTTTATAATTTGTGTTGGCTGAATCGAATTAATTGTAACTAGATTCGAGCCGTTCGGAAGTTGATACACGCAGAATGGAATTTCTGGAGCATTGTTTAGCTTGCTCGGCATTGGATTCGGCTTGTTCAGGGTAAGTAACATCTCTAATCTTGGAGCTGAGGGTATGAACCCCGAGTATACGTGTTATGTGAATTGTTTGAAGGTGACACACATGCTAGGTGACTGGCGTATGAGCGTGCACCGTAGAAATTGAGACTCAGTTGATTCCGTAGAGCTGTTTAGTCAATTAACTCATATTCTTCCATGTATTTTTATGTGTTAGAGAAACTGAGCTATGACTCACGTTAGAAATCATGCTTAGGTAAATGTTGGTGTTATTGGGACCCACTGAGGTCATTTCTACTGTTGAATTATATGTTTAAACTATAATTTTATACTCAGTCATATCCATTCATTGCATATCACATCTCAGTCTCTGCTGTTATTTATTGATACATCATATCATCATTTTGGGCTAGTTTCATGATATTGTGAGCCTGAGAGACTAGAGAGATTGATGACTGAGTGAGGCTGAGGGCCTGATTGTGATGATAATTATGGGATCGGACTGCACGCTGCAGCAGACCAGATTGGCTTATTATAGCACGTGAGTTGTCCGTGGGGATCCAGATATTGATACTATAGCATGTGAGTTGTCCGTGCAGATATTGATACTATAGCACGTGAGTTGTCCGTGCAGATTATAGCGCTTGGGCTGAAGGAGCCCCTCCGGAGTCTGCACACACCCCCAGTGAGCACAGGTACCTACTGAGTGCGAGTGCGAGTGCCGAGCGATTGGGAGGATCTAGTGACTGTGAGGAATGAATGACTTGGAGGACTGAGTGAATTGATACTCTGAGAGTATGAATATGATTTTATTACTGCGTTGCATCGCATTGACATGCACACTTGACATACAGGCATAGAGATGCATTTTTCCTCATGATGTACGATTTTGCATCATTCATGACTTCACATACTCATTGACATGTAGGCATAGAGATGTATTGTCCTCATGCCATTTGAAAATGAAACATCCTATCTGTTGTTGAAAAGTTTTTGGGAAAAATCACAGTTTTACAAAACGTACTCATATTTTGGTGATTTCGGTAAAAGATTTGAATTTTCACTGATATACTTGAAAAGCATGCCTATTTTTCTGGAACTGTGAATGAGCTGAGTATTTTATCTCTGAGCTACTTCTTTTATTACTTCTATTATATTGTTATGAAATGTTGTTGGCTATTGGTGTTGGACCATGACCTTTATTCCAGCTCGTCACTACTTTCAACCTAAGGTTAGGTTTGTTACTTATTGAGTACATGTGGTCGGTTGTACTCATACTACACTTTTGCACCTTGCGTGCAGATATTGGATGATGATATTGTTGTGATCGATGGGAGCTGTATTTGAAGATGTACCTGTGTTCCGGTCATAGCTGCCTCTTGTTCATGGTAGCCTTAGATTTATAAATATCAGTTTATGTACATTTCAAACAGATGATGTATTTATTTCATACCAACTTGTAAATTCTATTCTTAGAAGCTCATGATTTGTACTACCAGTCCTTGGGGAGTGTATTAGAGTCAATTAAATATTATTGGAATTGGATAGTTATTAGTTGGCTTACCTAGCGGGTTGAGTTAGGTGCCATCACGACTAGTTGAATTTTGGGTCGTGACAAACATACAGAGAATCAAAATATTATATAAATACTTTATTTAAAAAAATATATTTTTAAGTATATAATATATGAATATTTTATTTCTCAAACTTTGTCCATAAGCTTGCCCTTCATGTCAGTCTCCACTAATGTAGAATCAACATTGATTTTTAAAATCCTTTTAGGACTTTTTTGGGCTTTTATTGTTAGGCTTAGTGATGGTAAGGCTAAATGATATATTTATAGTGACTGTGTTCCTTCCAGCTTTATAATGTGAGTCAATTATTTTACCAAAGGAACTAGTACAACTTAATACCAAGAAGATAAGCTCTAGAGATGTCTCCAGTTCAATGATTAACACCAATTAAGTCAACATTCCTATCAACAGAAACATCCTCCATAAGTTCGAACTTCTTACACTAAGAATTTATTCCACAAGTATATTCACATCAATTTTTTTTATATTTTATTTTTAGCTTTATATATATACACGAATCCACCTTTCTCTGAACACAAACTTTACTCCAAAACGTATTCCTTCATCCCTTGCTTAAATAGTCATTTCTGCTCAATTATAGTTGGAAGAAATCTTCTTTCTTTGGTTGAACCAATATGGTGTAACAAGTAGAATTGGTTTATCATTTCTCTTTTTTTTCAATATTTTCAATATGGCTCAAAGTTGGGTGCTAAAGGAAAATATATATGTGTGTGTAGGGGTAGAAACAGAGAGGCTAAAAAGTGAATCAAAGAAAGCCTAATTTTATTTAAAACTTAATGTTGTCTATAATTTCGCCTTGACAGACATTTGAGAAAAGTTCTAGCAAAGCTTTATTGATTCTACCTGTTAAGATCATAATACTTGTCAATTCCAACTATTTCCTAGATTAGAAGATTCATTCTTGCCTTCACAAAAATACAAATACAAACTTGGAAGTTATATGTCATAAATGAAAAAAATATGTTTGAAACCATGCGAATAATTATTTGAAAACATTAATATTATACAAGAACAACAATTAAGAATAAAATAAAAGATGAGTTTATTTGTATTTATAATTTAAAGACATATATAGGTAAAAACAATATTCTACATGTAAAAAGACAATAAAAATCTCTTTGGCTTTCAAATTTACAATCACAGAAGAAAGCTTGAAAGAAACTGTGATCACACATATTCTATGTGTAATAGACTGACTAATTTAAGACATTATCAGTCATTTGGTCTTGGTTTAAATATAAACCAAAAACAATTACATGAGCCAATAATTAATTTACACAATTAAACGGTTAACCAACCAGTCACTTAGGCATACTGATCACCATGGAATTACTCATATATAGGTGACTCTATTTTTGTAGAGGCCTTCATAAAATGTTCTGGTTTTACAATAACCTGGATATTAACCAGATCAATTGGTTAAGCAATTTTATTATACAAATTTATACGGGACTTATAAGGTTCCATTGATTCACCCTCAATGGCTACGGGTAGAAAAATATAGTTCTGAGTTTAATGTCGCCAGCTCGACTTATTTCTACATGATTCTTCATTCAATTAGAGTAACTGATGGTTGTTTCTCAAATTGCCCTCCAAAATATAATTTTAGTCTGTGACCATTTACTTTAAACTTGTCTCCACCACTGATATGTTGAATCTCAATAGCATCATATGAAGTAACATTTGTAACATAGTAAGGACATGTCCATCTGGATTTTAATTTTCCTGGGAATAGCTTGAGTGGGCTATTGTAAAGAAGTACCTTATCTCCAATTTTGAAATTCTTTTGTCGGATCAAATTGTCATGCCATATTTTTGTTTTTTATTTGAAAATTCTGGCATTTTCATAGGCTTCTAACCTCAGCTCTTCTAATTCATTAACCTGAAAAAACTATTTTTCCCAGCATAGGTCAAATCAAAGTTTAGTGCTTTCAATGCCCAAAACGCTTTGTGTTCTAATTAAACTGGCAAATGACAAGCTTTTCCAAAGATAAGTCTATATGGGGATGTTCCAATCGGCATTTGGAATGTTGTTCGGTAAGCCCATAATGCATCATTTAATTTTAAAGACCGATCTTTCCTAGAAATTCCAACCGTCTTCTCAAGAATTCGTTTAGACTCGTTGTTTGAAATTTCAACTTGTCCTTGAGATTGAGCATGATATGGTGTTCCTGTTTTGTGAGTCACACTATATTTTGATAGCAAAGTAGAGAATTACCTATTCATGAAATGAGTTCCTTGGTCACTAATGATGACTCGCGGTGTGCTAAATCTAGTAAAAATATTTTTTTCTAAGAAAATTGCACATTGTACGAGCATCATTCTTTCTTGTGGGGATCTCTTCAAACCATCTTGACACATAATCCACAGCCACGAGAATATTCAAAAGAGTGAGAAGAAGGAAAAGGTCCCATGAAATCTATTCCCAAACATCAAATATTTCACATACTTGTATCGATTGTAATGGAATTTCATCTCTTTTAGTGATGTTACCTGTTCTGACACCTATCACATTGTGCAACGTATGGTCGGGCATCTTTAAAGAGTATCGGCCAGAAGAATCCAGCTTCCAAAACCTTAAAAGCTGTTCGATTTGCTGCATAATGACCTCCAATTGCTCCATCTTGGCAGTGATATAAAATTTTGGTCATCTCTTCTTCAGGTACACATCTTCTAATAATATTATCTGCACAAAATTTAAACAAGCAAGGTTCGTTCCACAGATAATACTTCGCATTAGATATAAGTTGTTTCCTTTGTTAGTTCGAGAGATATTGGGATGTCCACATTCCAACCAAGTAGTTTACAATATCTACAAACCAGGGTAGTTGAGTCACTACTGAGTCAATTGAAAAAATACGTTCATCAAAAAATTCTTCCTTTATCTCACTAAACTCAAGAGGAGGATTTTCTAATCTAGACAAAGGGTCAGCTACCTGATTCTCTGTCCCATTTTTATCTTTTATCTCAAGATCAAATTCTTGCAGAGTAAAATCCATCTTAACAATCTAGGTCTAGCATCCTTCTTTGCTAAGAGGTATTTCAAAGCCGCATGATCAGTGAAAACTGTGACCTTAGTTCCTATCAAATATGGACGAAATTTATCAAATGCAAATACTACTGCTAGTAACTCTTTCTCTGTTGTGGCATAATTAAGTTGAGCCTCATTCATTGTTCTACTAGCATAGTAAATGGGACGAAAAAATTTATCTTTTCTTCGGCCTAAAACAGCTCCTACTGCTATATCACTAGCATCACACATAGCCTCAAAAGGTTGATTCCAGTCAGGTGACACAACTACAGGGGCAATTGATAACTTTTTTTGAAGGGTCTCAAATGCATCTAGGCTATCACCTAAAAATTAAACTTAGTATCTTTCATCAAGAGGTTAGTCAGCGGTTTTGAAATCTTTGAAAAACTTTTTATGAACCGTTTGTAAAAACCTACATGTCCTAGAAACTTCTAATGCCTTTAACAGTTGTGGGAGGGGGTAATCCTGTTATAAGATCAATTTTAGCCTTATCAACTTCTATCCCTTTAGCAGTGTTATCACGCACAACTCTAGTCCTAAAAAGGATAAGCGGTCTCTGCAAATATAATCCACTCTAAAAGTCCGGAGTCGAATCCCACAGAGAACTAAGGTTTTGCTACAGTTGTTTACTATTACTAAGAAGACAAGTTTGAACAAATTCCGCAATTATAAAGACTAAGATTTTATTTCTAACTAATTAAAGTAGTAAATTATCAACTAAAGATACTAAGGATTGGAGAAAAGATTAAGGAGGTCTAGAGTTATGATTTTCCCAATTGTCGGAATCCTTCCCGCTATATTTCCTACAAATTTGCCTAAGTATTCTCTACCGATCATGAGTACTTTGAGTGTGTAGCTCTTTCTCGAGCAACTACCACAATTTACTAGATGTATTCTCTCGAACTACGCTAGCTGGTACTAATTCACCGCTCACTATGATCGCACTAAGGTTTCGTTATCTCTAATCCCGCCTTTAAACCCTCCGTATTGATCTCTCAAATACTTTAGGAGTGGTGTTGTTCAACAACTACCTAAATGCGTACTCTCTCTCGAGCAGTATACACTAAATAGGTACAGCCAATTGATGGCCATTCAATCAACAACAACAACCACGTAGTTAAACAAGTAGAGAAATCCAACGGCTAAATTATATAAAAACATAACAAGAATTTATCCTACAAAAGGTTTCATCAAACCCTAGATAACAAATTAGCTACTCATAGTTTTTTGCACAAATACAAGATTAGAATTCATAACAATGGATAATTTGGAAGAAAGAGGAAAAAACGTGAAGTTGAATCCTTCTCCTTGCTCTAAGCGTGTTCTTGCCTCTCCAAAGTCTTCTCTCCCTTCAAAAAATGGCTAACTTTTATATTTATATGGTTTAGGGTTGAGTTGGGCAAAAATTACTTCTCCTAATTCGGATTAGAAAAGTTGAATTTTTTTGCCCCGGTCCCGATCTGGCGAAGTGACCCTCACTTCGTTGTCCGTGACTTTCCTGATTTTCTCTGTTCCGGTCACGGTCTGGTGAAGTGAACTTTGCTTTGCTGTCCGGAACTTTTCTTTTCAGCTAGTTTTTCACCAATTTTTCTCTCATTTGATCCTTTTCCGCGCAAGTTTCCCTACACATAAGAAACACATAATGGGAATATTTTCACTTCAAAAGCGATGTGAACTCCCGCAAATTACACACGGAATAAAACACAAACACACTCAAAAAATGCACTTTTCATCCTTTATCATAGTTATTTTATGTCCTAAAATAATTCCCTTAGTAACCATAAACTAATATTTTTCCCAATTTAGAATCAAATTTGTCTCTTCACATCTCTTAATAACTAAAGTCAAGTGATAAAGACATTCCTCAAATATTTTTCCAAAGAGTGTAAAATCATCCATAAAAATCTCGAGAAATTTCTCGGTCATGTCAGAGAAAATTGCTGACATGCAACGCTGAAATGTAGCAGTGGATTGCACAAACCAAATGGTATTCTCCTATAAGCATATGTTCCATGTGGACATGTGAAGGTTGTCTTATCTTCATCTTCTGGTGCAATTGGTATCTGGTTATACTCTGAATAGCCATCAAGAAAATAATAAAATCCATATCCTGCAACTCTTTCCAACATTTGATCAATAAATGGTAAAGGAAAATGATCTTTTCTAGTAGCATCATTGAGACGTCTGTAATCAATACAGACTCTCCATCCTATGACAATCCTGGTAGGTATGAGTTCATTATTTTTATTTTTAATAATTGTCATACCTCGTTTCTTTGGCACTACCTAAACAGGACTTACCCAAGGACTGTCTGAAATAGGATAAATGATACCTGCCGCCAGAAGTTTTGCAATCTACTTTTTACCACTTCCTGCATTACTGGATTCAATCTCCTTTGGGGTTGGACTATTGGCTTGTAGCTATCCTCCACGAGAATTTTGTGAGTACAAATAGCTGGATTAATCCATTTGATATCTGCTATAGTCCACCCTAAGGTTCCTTTGTGTGTTTTCAAGACTTCAATTAACCTTTCTTCTTGTTCTACAATCAAAGAAGATGAAATAATCACTGGACAATGTTCTTTCTCACGATATGCATATTTTAAATAAGATGGGAGAATTTTGAGTTCGATTTTTGGTTGAACTTCTTCTGGTTGCATCTCCTGATCCTCAGAATCTCTTTCCAATATTTCAGTTTCTCTTCTGATTGTGGGATCATCATCTTGTATGGTGCCTGATTTGGCCAAGCATCTTTCCATTAAGTCTAGAGTTAATTTATTATCTCTAAATTCATCTGTAAGATAACTAATCATGTCAATTGAAAAGCATGAAGATGATGATTCATCTCCTGAAAATCTTAGTATCTTTTGCATGTCAAAAATGACCCTTTCTTCATTAACTCTTAGAATTAGTTGTCCTTGATGGACATCTATAAGTGATCTACCTGTAGCAAAAAATGGTCTACCCAAAATAATTGGTTCATCAGGGCACTCCTTCATGTCAAACACTATGAAATCTACAAGGAAAACAAATTTGTCTACTCTCACAAGTACATTTTCAATTATTCCCCTAGGTTTCTTAGTACTCTGATCTGCAAACTGAAGAGAGACACCTAGATCTTTCAACTCACAAAGATTTAATTTTCTAAAAATAGAAAATAGCATAAAGTTTATTGAAGCTCTAGAATCGAGGAGTGCTTTTTCAAAATACACTCCTCCCAATGTGCATGGAATTGTAAAACTGCCTGGGTCATCAAGTTTTTGTGGTAGCTTATTTTGAAGTATAGCACTATATTTTTCCGTTAGCATTACCACATAAACTTCTTCCAATTTTCTTTTGTTTGACAAAATTTCTTTCAGAAATTTGGCGCAAGAAGGCATTTGCAACAAAGCGTCGGTAAAAGGAATATTAATGTGAATCTATTTTAAAATCTCTAAAAACTTTGCAAATTGACTATCAAGCTTTTCTCTTTTCATTTTTTGTGGAAAAGAAATTTTCATAGGGAGAGGAGTCATTTTTTTAATATTCTTCTCATCTTTTTTCTTGACTTCCTTAGCTTCTAATTGTTCAGAGGGTGTTTCAACATTCTTACCCATGTTTACATGTTGTTCTGACTGGTTCTTTTCTTGTCTGACAGTATTGGGTTCATCAAGCTCCTTACCTGATCGTAAGATGATGGCCTTAAGGTATTCCTTTGGATTTTTCTCCGTATTGCTCGGTAAGGGGACTTGAATTTTTTCTGACACAAGAGTTGCCAATTGGCTCAGCTGGATTTTCAAATTTTTAAAGGCTGAATTATGGCTTTTTATTTTTTCATCAGTGACCTTAATGTATTTGAACAAAAGATCATCAAGACTTGGATAAGTATAGCACTATATGCTTTTAATCAAGACTTGGATAAGTGACCTTATTTTGAAGTATAGCACTATATGCTTTTAATCCTTCCCAATCTTGATAAACTGACTTAGTATTAGTTTGTAAGAAATTAGATAAGTCTTTCCTTAACTTTGTTGTTTTAGCAAGAGAAAAATATTTATTCAAAAACTTTTGAGTCATCTGGTCCCATGTGGTAATTGACCCTTGAGGTAAATTTCGCAACCACGTTTTGGCATCTCCTTTTAAAGAAAAAAAAATAGCCTTAACTTGATTGCTTCGGGAGGAACTCCATTATACTTAGCAGTTTTAACAAGTTCCAGAAAATCAATTAAATAATTGTGTGGATCTTCACTTAAATCTCCTGTAAAGATACAAGATTGTTGAATTATTTGAATTAGGCTGGTCCTGTTTTCAAAGTTGTTGGCTACTACTAGGGGTTTTCTGATACTAGATTCACAGTTGAAGCGGTCAGGCCTAGCATAATCCCTTAGGATTCTGTTTGTTGGTCTTGGCGCCACTTCATCAAACTGATCTTCTAAATGGACTGGTGGTGGTACTTCGGGTGGATTGATATCTTCTACTCCCCAGTTTTCCATTCCTTCACAAACTATGCTCTGAGAAAATGATGTTTGTTCTTTCCTGCGCAATCGAAGAGATCTTTCAATTTCAGGATCGTAACGCGCCAACTCTTTTGTAGAAGAGCGGGTCATAAACTAAATGAATATTTTTAAAGTAAAGAAAATTAAAGCTCTTTTTTTAAAGACAATTAAACTTAATTCCTAAAATAATAGTAGCACTAAAAGAAAATAGTAAAAGAAAAGTAGTAGTAGTGATTAGTACACTTATAGCTTGTTTGGCCAAACTTCTCCAAGTTCAAAAGTATTTTTTTTTTTTTCAAAAAAAGTATTTTTTTTTCAAAAAAAGTATTTTTTTTTTCCAAATTTGAAGTATTTGGCCAAGTTTTTAGGAGAAAAAAAATGCTTCTGAAGAGAAGCAGAAGTAGTTTTGGAGAAGAAAAAAGTAGCTTCTTCCGAGAAGCACTTTTTTGAGAAGAACTTTTAAGAAAAATACACTTAGAATCACTTTTGTAAAAGCTTGGCCAAACACTAATTGCTGCTTAGAAGTACTTTTTAAATTAATTATCCAAACACAAACTGTTTTTCACCAAAAGTACTTTTGAAAAAAAATATTTATCAAAATAAACTAATTTTTTCAGTTTGGCAAAACGTAATTATCAGATCGATCTTTGAAGGACACGATGAAACGTTCCTCCTTGACCTCAGTTTAGGAATATTTTCATCCGGGATTGGAACGATAATATCAATAGTAAAGGAAAAGATAGTTGGTACAAATAGTATGGTACAGTGATGAAAGTACTATGACGTGAAGTTGCTGACAATAGTATAAGAGTTATAGATATACACGTTAATCATATCTACACATGTTAATAATAAAAACAGTAGGTAATAGTTACAACAATGAGAAAGAAAGAAAAAAAAACTTTTATATTACTACGGAAAAAAACGTTAGAATGGATATAATAGTAATAGTTATAGTATTATTTAGTAGGTGATGATAATACTAACAAAAATAAAGATAAAAATACATATAATAATAAATTCTCAAATTAGCAATAAAATATTTAATTTGAAGTAGATGTATGCCAATCCCCGGCAACGACGCCAAAAAATTGACGAACTCTTAATGCATAGGAAATATTCACTCGTTCTCCATCAAATTCTAGTATAGTTTAAGATATCGTCCCACAGAGATTGGGATGAGTGAGTTGTTATTGTGAAGGATGTAGTACGAGCGGAGTATGAATTTGATAGGTGGTGTTAAGGCAGGGTTACTTCTTTGGATGTTGTTGTGACAAGGGGGCATGTGTCTTTCGGCCCGTTTGGGCGGTACAATTTGGATTTGAGCAAAGTGCGTGACTCTCGAGAGGGTTCTAATGGATTCAAAATGTATATGTGGCAATTAAAAAATTTTCGGATTCGTATATTGCTAGAATCGGTTATTTACACTGGATGGTGCCGGGACTTGCGGTAATTCCGTATGACTATGGATTCTATATTTCAGTGCAAGAAAGGTAAAAAGGAACAATTTTAAGTTCACATAAGATCTTTTCAGTGTGGGGGTCTCGGTTGTGGTACTTTTGTGGTGCTTAAGAAGAATACAGTAGCTTATGGGCCTTAGGGCGGTATGATTTTATGTTAGGATGTCTTGTAGTGAGCTGTGGGTAAGGATAGTAGTGTTCTGACAAGGAGAAATGTCAACTTGAGGGTAATTCAGAAGAAACTCAGAGAAAATAGGACAAATGGGTAACAAGTTGGATCAGTATGGTAATGGTATGCTCGGTTCTTTTGGTAATTATGATGTGGTGAGATTTTTACGGATATTTCGGTGGTAATATTGGATTTGATGACCTGTGTGGCTTGGTCGAATTAGAGAAATTTAGTTCTGATAGCTTGATTAGGTGCAAATGGATTTCAAAGTGTTCTTGATAGTTTCTACCATGGTTTGAACCGGATATTTTCTACCGGTGTGGGGAACGTATTGCGTATTGTGATTTCCTCCTGGAAAGAAGCAAGAGAAAGGTTTCTAACTAACCGGGTAAGTAAATTGCTAGTGACTCAAAGTTGAAAATGAGATTCTTGTGCTTGTCACATGATGGCATGATAGATGTGGTATGTTGTGCGGGATTAAGATTTACATGTACAAGGTGGCAGTTCATTCTTGAAGGGAAGGTCATGAATTCTGGACAGAATGGTCAGTTATATATATTTAGATGAATGTTATAACTGCTCGGTAATCCCTAAGAAGGGTACGCATTTCAAAAGGCGCATTGTGTTTTGACTTTCGGATCTCATCGGTATTGCGATACTCACCTAGTTGATAGACCGTTGATATTCAAATTATTGATATATGGCACGGAAGAATTATGAAAATATTCCTAGTGGGATGATCGTGCATGAAGGATGTGATAGTCATTGGAGTGCTGGAGTTGTGATCAGTTACGATGGTTCATGTGTTCTATGAATTTGGGGAACTGGAGTTCTCAGAAACATATTGTTTCAGGGTTGCGGCCTGTTTGAGGTGAGTATTTTATTTAAACTCAGTGGAGGCACTAGTTGCGTTAATTATTTGTGATGACTACGCGCTACTATATATATATATATATATATATATATATATATATATATATATATATATATATATATATATATGTGTGTGTGTGTGTGTGTGTGTGTGTGTGTGTGTGTGTGTGTGTGTGTGTGTCGGGGCAAGTATTCAGATTCGGGAAAATGTTTAGGCTATGATATGCCTAGAGTTGACGGTTAAGCATAAAGTTATGACGTTTCTCTTATTCGTACCTTTGTTGAGAACTATCTGAGTTATACTTGAGGTTACAAAGAGGCTAATTCCCTGAATAAACTGGGTAGTTACTATTTCTGCGTTAACTGCCGATTTGAGTTGTGATAGTGCACTTTGCACATGCCTACTCTATGGCGTGTTATTTATACCAGTCCAGGAGCATGCGAATTCTACTTCGTTTATTATATACATGTGCACTTATTTGATTGCTCCTGTATGATATGCTTGGACTGGAGGCCTGTGACCATGCCAGGCGGATTATGTTATTGGCACGTGAGTTGTCCGTGAGGCTCCAAATATTGATACTATAACACGTGAGTTGTCCATACGAGTGATGTTAATGTGAGCTTTGAAAGAGCTGGTTAATGTTATTAAATTCATGTGTCTTGGTTCTACTATATATAATGAGCTTATAGCATTGCAGTTGTGGTGGTGCTTGTTGAACTTGCAATATTGTTTTCTACTTTGAGACATCTTCCATTTTGGGTACAAGTTGCGCAGTTGTGGCTTGAGTTGTATTGGTGTAGCATGTCAGTGGGATAGTTGTGTTTAATAATGTAAGGTCATTGGACACATAATGGGTACTATCAGGTTTGATTACAGTATATTCGGAAGGATAATATTGAAAGTCGGCTTAGAAGGCGATTATGGTTCTGGTTGGGGCGAGAGAGCTCCATGACTTGTTGATCTAATAAGTGGTTATAAGATTCCGCGTGTTTCTTTAAATATCAGCAGTGTACAAAGGTTTTGGAATGAGGTTATGTCTTGATACAGCTTGTTCAGACTCATACAATGTGTAGATGTGAGATTCGGGTCATGAAAATAAATTTTTGGATGTTGGAAATTAGATTCCAAGGTTTATGGGTTCAATTATATTGTGTTGTCAGGCCTATATGGAATAGGGTGGCATGGTATCACCCCCGGGTATGCGTGTGGTAGATGGAATAGGGATGTGATGGCTTGAAAATAACTCTTGTCACGTTCGAACACGAACGTATGTTTAAGTGGGGGAGAATGTAACGATCAGGTCGTTTGTTTTGAGTATTACAATCATGTTTCCACACTTACTGCTCGATTTATGCTTTACGCTTGTTATGTGACTCAACGGGGTGATTGGTTCGGGTCTGGTGAGGTTTTGGAATGAATTGGAACACTTAGTTCCAAGGTTTAAAACTTAAGTTAAAATAGTGATCGGATGTCAACTTATGTGTAAACGACCCCGTAATAGAGTTTTGATGATACCAATAGCTCCGTATGGTGATTTTAGATTTAGAAGCGTGTCCGAAAAATTATTTGGAAGTCCCTAGTGGAATTTGGCTTGAAATGGCGAAAATTAAATTTTTCGAAAGTTTTATCGGGGAGTTGACTTTTTGATATCGGGGTCGGAAACCAGTTCTGAAAATTTTTATAGTTTCGTTATATCATTTATGACATGTGTGCAAAATTTAAGGTCAATCGGACGTGATTTGATAGGTTTCGGCATTTAATGTAGAAGTTGGAATTTCTTAGTTTCATTAAGATTGAATTGGGGTATGATTCGTGGTTCTAGAATTGTTTGATGTAATTTGAAGTTTTGACTAAGTTCATATGATGCTTTAGGACTTGTTGGTATGAATTGACGGGTCCCTATGGGCTTGGTTGAATTTTTGGATCATTGGTTGAGAGACTAGTAAAGTTAAGAAATTTGGGAGTTCGACCATGGTCAATATTGGGTCAAGACGACCTCTTTTTAGTGTTTTGAGTGCGCGAGCAGGTCTGTAGAATATTTATGATTGAAATCCATATATGGTTTGTGTCCGGGAGGTTCCGGATGGGTTTCAAGGTGGTTTCAGATCATTTCGGAGAAGTTTGAGTTTGCTGGTTTCTGGTGAGGTACTGTTCATTCGCAATTGCAAACCATTTATCGCAATTGCGAAAACACTGTTCATTTGCAATTGCGAACCATTTATCACAATTGTGAAAATACTATTCACTCGCAATTGCGGACACTGTTTATTCACAAATGCGAAGTTTTTGTCCGCAAATGCGAAGTTTTTGTCTGCAAATGCGAACTTGGACAGAATGTTTAAGATCTAAAAATGGGACGTCCCATTTTTCATTTTTACCGCTTTGGAGCTCGGATAAAGGCGATATTTGGGAGATTTTCAGAGAAAACAATGGGGTAAGTGTTCTTAACTCAATATTGGTTAAATTACCTGAATCCATGGTTGTTTTTAACATTTAATGGGTGAATTAAGTTGGAAAGTTTAGAAAACCCTCTTGGTTTAATTTGAAGATTTGAGGGTCGAGTTGATGTCGGAATTTGGTAAAATTTGTATGGGTAGACTCGTGGTCGAATGGGCTTCCGGATTTTGTAACCTTTGTTGGGTTCCGAGACGTGGACCCCACGGGCGATTTTTGAGCTAAATTTTGGATTTTGTTGGAAATTTGTATTTTCATATGGAATTAATTCCAATAATTTTTATTAGCTAAATCAGATTAATTATGACTAGATACGAGGCTTTCGGAGACCAATTCTCGAGGCAAGGTCATAGCAAAGTGAGAAAGTACACGGTTTGAGTTAAGTAACACTTCTAAACTTGGTTTTGAGGGTATCAATCCCCGAATTAGCGTTATATAAATTGTTTGGAGGTGACACACACTATAGTTGACGAGCGTGTGGATGTGCACCATAGAAATTGTGACTTGAATAAATCTTGTGAAGTTGAAAAATAAAAGAATCATGCTATTATCTGAACATGTTCCACGTGTTAGAGAAATTGAGCTGGGGCTCTTATTAAAGATCATGTTTAGGCTACGTGCCAAAATTTTGGGACCCATGGGATCGTGTTGCTGTTGAATTATTTGTTTAAATTGTAATTTCGTACTCAGTCATATTCGTCCATTACATATCATATCTCAGTCTATATTGTTATTTATTAATATATAATATCATCATTTTGGGCTAGTTTCATGACATTGTGAGCCCGAGAGACCGGAGAAATTGATGACTGAGTAAGGCCGAGGGCCTGATTGCGAGGATAATTTTGGGCTAGTTTTATATATATGATTACTATATAGAATGGGGTTGCCCGCCTGCAGAAGGCCTTATATACTTTATTATTATACGGATCGGGACTGCCCGCATGTAGTAGGCCATATATATATATATATATATATATATATATATATATATATATATATATATATATATATATATATATATATATTTATATTGAGGGATGGATCTTGCCCGAAGCATTTATATTGAGAGATGGATCTTCCCCGGACACGGATCTTTCCCGAAGCTTTTATATTGAGGGATGGATCTTCCCTGGGCATGGATCTTACCCGAAGCATTTATATTGAGGGATGGATTATTTTTACCAGACATAGATCTTGTCTGAATCATTGATATTTGGGGATGGATCTTCCCCTGGGCTGGATTTTGCCCGAAGTATTTATATTGAGGAGTGGATTTTCCCTGGACATGGATCTTATCCGAATCATTGATATTTGGGGATGGATCTTCCCCTGGGATGGATTGGCCTTATACAGTACTAATCGACTGACTGTCAGTTGATGGATATACATATATATTTTGGGATGGGTCTTCCCTGGGTTGGATTGGCCATATACAGTACTGAGTGATTGAGTATTTTAGATTGTGAGTACACGGAGTTTTCATTAAGGTGCATCACATACAGTACGTACATTGGCATGTAGATACAGAGATGTCACATTCCTCGTATTGTTCAGAATTGATCTATTTTTGTAACGACTCGGCCGGTTGTTTTGAGTATTACAGCCCCATTCCCCCATTTACTGCTTTATTTGTGCTTTGTAGCTGTATTATGACTTATCGGGTTACTTAGTTCGGGTCCGGAGAGAATTTAGAGTGAAATGAGGCATTTAGTCCCTTAAATGGAAAGCTTAAGTTGGAAAAGTCGACCGAATATTGATCTATGTGTAAACGACCTCGGATTCAAATTCAGATGATTCCAGAAGCTCCGTATGGTGATTTTGGACTTAAGAGCGTGTCGATAAAATTATTTGGAAGTCCGTAGTAGAATTAGGCTTGAAATGATGAAAGTTGAATTTTTAGGAAGTTTGACCGGGGATTGACTTTTTTATATCGGGGTCAAAATCCGATTCTAAAAATTGGAATAGCTTCGTTATGTCAAATGTGACTTGTGTGCAAAATTTGAGGTCAAACACAATTGATTTGATAGGTTTCGACGTTGTTTGAAGAATTTGGAAATTTCAAAGTTCATTAGGCTTGAATTGGAGTATGATTTGTGATTTTGACATTGTTTGCTGTTATTTGAGACCTCGAGTAGGTCCGTATTATGCTATGAGACTTGTTGGTATGTTCGTACGGGATCCCGAGGGGCTCGAGTGAGTTTCGGACGAGGTTCAGAGCATTTTGGAAGTTTTGGCTAAGGCTGGAATTTTTCTGGTTTTGGTGTGACCGCACCTACGGAGTGTTGGGCATAGGTGCGGAGCCGCAAAAGCGGTAGTGCCATCGCAGAAGCGTGAAGGGAGTTGGACGTGAGGACCGCAGATGCGGGTGCTTGGACGTACCTGCGCAATCGCAGATGCGACCATGGCCCTCGCAGAAGCGGCCAGCCTCGCAAATGCACACCTTCTTCCGCAAAAGCGAGGGTCGCAGGTGCGACCTGTTGTCCGCATCTGTGAAAGGGCTGGACAGAACCCTTTAAGTTCGGGGTTTCGCTATTTTTTACCATTTTCGGATTTTGCAGCTCGGTTTGGGCGATTTTGGAGAGGAAGTTTTCCACACAACTTAGGGTAAGTGTTCTTGACTCCCTTGTGATTATATTTCATGAATCTATCTTCATTTTTAGTAATTGGTGGATGAATTTAAAGAGAAAATTGGAGGTGTTGGCCTAAAGTTCATAATACGAATTTTTGAGTTTTGAACATCCATTTGGAGTAGGAATTGAGTGAAATTAGTATGGTTGAACTTGTAATTGGATGGGTTATCATATTTTGTGAGTTTTATCGTATTTCAAGATGTGGGCCCCACAAGTGTTTCGTGGCAATGCTCTTGGGTTTTGGTGACCTGTGTGGCTAGGTTGAGTTAGAAAGATTCGGTTCTGATAGCTTGGTTGTGTGAAAATGGGTTTTGAAGAGTTCTCAATGGTTTTTTTTACCACAGTTCGAAGAGTATATTTCCTACTGGCATGAGGAATATGTTGCGTATTGGGATTTTTGTCGGGATGAGATCAAATGGAAAGTTTCTGACTGATCGGGTATATATTTTGCTTCTGACTCATAGTTTATTATGAGATTCTTGTACTCTTCGCAGGATGGCATGGTAGACGCGGTGTATTGCATGGGATTGAGATTTGCATGTGCAAGGTCACAGTTCAGTTTTGAAGGGAAGGACATAAATTCGTAGGCAGCATGGACGGTTTCAGATGACTAGGCAAATGATATTACTAATCGGTGTGGACTGATGAGAGTATACATTTCAGAAGGGACATTGTGTTTTGATTCATGTGCACTTCATTAATATTATGGCACTCTCCTGCATGATCGACTGCTGATATTCAAATTTTGCTATGTGGCACTGAAGAATTTTACAAGTATTCCTCGTGGGATGATCGTGTATGAGAGATGTGTTAGACATTCTGGCGGTAGATTTGGGATCAGATATGGTGATTCGTGTGTTCTATGGATTTGTAGATTGGGAGTTCTCAAGAGCAGGTTGTTTGATGGTTGTGGACTGTGAAGTCATGGCCGAGGCTAGCTAGACGATAGTATGTGTTATGATTGAGTCATTGTGTGCTTTTGGAGGGTTATTTATCCATTTCTAGGTGAACAGAGTGATTTGGGGGTCCATTGTTAGGCCCAATTAGGATGTGTATTCTATACCGAGTCGGATTGGTTGGCGCCATACTGCTATTGTTGAGGGATGTGCCATTCGGTTAGTGTTGGACTTATTCATGTTCTGAAATGATCTGTGATTTATTCTTCCATGCTACGAGGAGTTGTGATTCATTGGTTATACGTACACATGGCGCAGTTCTATTGGGGGCCTTATGGCAAAATTTGAGCGAGATGAGTATTTGAGTATTGCATGATTGATTATGTATTGGTTATATTCTTTCAGGTTTTGTGTGGCATTGTGTCATCTGCCACTCCGGGGTTATTTATTTTTGAGCAGGATGGCTCAGGGTATATAATATGGAACAGTATTTGGATGGGGTCACGCATTACAGTGGAGTTATGTTAAGGTATGAACCATGTGTTATGGGGAAGTCCTCTCATTTGAGTCATTTTCCATGACTGAATACATTTGAATTATTGCGTATTGGCGCACGGATGGCACGGTTTGTGGCTTTGAGTTATATTGGTGTGGAATGTATGTGGGATAGTTGTGTTTAATAATATAAGGTCATTGGACCTAGAATGGGTACTATCAGGTTTGATTACGGTATATTCGGGAAGATAATATTGAAAGTCGGCTTAGCAAGTGATTATGGTTCTGGTTGGGGCGAGAGAGAGCTCCATGACTTGTTGATCTGATAAGGGGTTACGAGATTCTGTGTGTTTTTTTATTTATCAACAGTGTACGAAGGTTTTGGGATGTGGTATGGTTCGATATGGGGTTGAATACTAGTACTTGGTTGGTTTTGGAGTAGTTACTATGATCAGGAATGGTGCTACGAGCATGCGAGTTATGTAATATGTTAGGTGATTATATCTGTGGTTGTAGTTATGGCTCGATGCAGCTTGACCAGACTTATACAGTGTGTAAATGTAAGATTCGTGTCTTGAAAAGAAATCCTGAAGGTTAGGAATTGATTTTCAAGGTTTTTGGGCTAAGGTTAAATTAAGGATTTTCAGTTGTATTGTGCTGTCAGGCCTATGTGGAATAGGGTGACATGGGATCACCCCCGGGTACGTGTGTGTTAAGATGGAACAGTGATTTGATGGCTTGGGAACAACTCTTGGCACGTTCGAGGACGAACGTATGTTTAAGTTGGGGAGAATGTAACGACCCGGCCAGTCATTTTGAGTATTACAGCCCCGTTCCCCCATTTACTTCTCTATTTGTGCTTTGTAGCTGTATTATGACTTACCGGGATAGTTAGTTCGGGTCCAGAGAGAATTTAGAGTGAAATGAGATACTTAGTCTCTTAAGTGGAAAGCTTAAGTTGAAAAAGTCGACCGGATATTGATCTATGAGTAAACGACCTCGGATTCAAATCCAGTAACTCCGTATAGTGAATTTGGACTTAGGAGCGTGTCCGAAAAATTATTTGGAGGTCCAAAGTGGAATTAGGCTTGCAATGACAAAAGTTGAATTTTTGGGAAGTTTGACCAGGGGTTGACTTTTTGATATCGTGGTCAAAATCCGATTCTGGAAATTTGAATAGCTTCGTTATGTCAAATGTGACTTGTGTGCAAAATTTGAGGTCAATCGGACTTGATTTGATAGGTTTCGACGTTGTTTGTAGAATTTGGAAATTTCAAAGTTCATTAGGCTTGAATTGGAGTACGATTTGTGATTTTGACGTTGTTTGATGTAATTTGAGACCTCGAGTAGGTCCCTATTATGTTATGAGACTTGTTGGTATGTTCGAAGGGGTCCCGAAGGGCACGGGTGAGTTTCGGACGGGGTTCGGAGCATTTTGGAAGTTTTGGCTAAGGCTGGAATTTTTCTCGTTCTGGTGTGATCGCACCTGCGGAGTGTTGGGCGCAGGTGCGGAACCGCAAAAGCGGCAGTGCCATCGTAGAAGCGTGAAGGGAGCTGGGCGTGAGGACCACAGATGCGGGTGCTTGGACGCGCCTGCGCAATCACAGATGCGACCATGGCCATCGCAGAAGCGGCCAGCCTCGCAAATGCGCGCCTTCTTCTGCAAAAGCGAGGGTCGCAGGTGCGACCTGTTGTCTGCATCTGCGAAAGGACTGGACAGAACCCTTTAAGTTCGGGGTTTCACTATTTTTCACCATTTTCGGATTTTGGAGCTCGGTTTGGGAGATTTTGGAGAGGAAGTTTTCCACGCAACTTGGGGTAAGTGTTCTTGACTCCCTTGTGATTATATTTCATGAATCTATCTTCATTTTTAGCAATTGGTGGATGAATTTAAAGAGGAAATTGGAGGTGTTGGCCTAAAGTTCATAATGTGAATTTTTGGGTTTTGAACATCGATTTGGATTCAGAATTGAGTGAAATTAGTATGGTTGAACTTATAATTGGATGGGTTGTCAGATTTTGTGAGTTTCGTCGGATTTCGAGACGTGGGCCCCACGAGCGATTTTTTTGGAGTGTAATTTTGGATTTTGTGGGAAAATATTAGTATTTTGATATGAAATTAATCCCTATAAATTGTGTGGACTGAATCAAATTAATTGTGACTAGATTCGAGCCGTTCAGGAGTTGATATGCGCAGAATGGAATTTCTGGAGCATTTTTGACGTTGCTCGAAATTGGATTCGTCTTGTTCAAGGTAAGTAACTCTTCTAATCTTGGAGCTGAGGGTATGAACCCTGATTATACGTGTTATATATTTGGTATTGAGGTGACGCACATGCTAGGTGACGGGCGTGTGGGCGTGCACTGTGTGAATTGGGACTCTATTGTTTCCGTGGCACTGTATAGTCGTCCTACTTTGTTGATGTCGGTATTTTCACCATGTGATAAAGTAATTGAGATGTCAATCATGCTAGATTTCATGTTTAGGCTATTTGACGATACTACTAGGACCCACAGTGATCGTTTCTTACTGTCATTTCACTGATTTCATTGTTATTTTGTACTCAGACATATTCATGAATTCATATCATATCTCAGTCTCAATTGTTATTTATTGATACATCATATTATTGTTGTCGGGCTAGTTCATGACATTGAGAGCCCGTGAGTGAGACTAGAGAGATTGATGACTAAGTTAGGTCGGGGGCTTGTTGGTGAGGATATTGATACTATAGCACGTGAGTTGTCCGTGCAGCACGTGAGTTGTCCGTGCAGCACGTGAGTTGTTCGTGCGTATCTAGATATTGATACTATAGCACGCGAGTTGTCTGTACAACACGTGAGTTATCCGTGCGATTTATAGCGCTTGGGCTGAAGGAGCCCCTCCGGAGTCTGTACACCCCCAGTGAGCGTGGTTGATATTATTGAGGGATGGATCTTCCCTGGACATGGATCTTGTCCGAAGTATTATATACCTGGAGATGGATCTTCTCCACGGGCTGGATTGGCACTACTCGGTACTGAGTGACTGATGATCAGTTGATGTGTATCCCTGGGCCGGATTGGCCATATACAGTACCGAGTGATCGGGCATGATGAGTGGAATGTGTGAGAAAGTGAGATTTAGTACTCTGAGAGTATGAGTACATGAGTTCATCTCTAAGATACATTTCATTGACATGCACACATGACATACAGGCATAGAGATGTATTTTCCTCATGCTGTACGGTATCACATTATTCATGATTTCTCACACATGTTGACAGATGGGCATTTTGATGCATTTATTTTACACTGGTTATCTGGAAAGAAAATAAAACATCTTATTTATTACGGAAAGGATTTCAGGAAAAATTATTGTTTTCAAACTTATTCATATTTTTGGCAACTCCAGTAAACGAATTGGGTTTTTCATTGATGTACTTTAAAGGCAGAACTATTTTCAAAAATCATGTTTTTGTTGAGCATTTGATTGTTGAGTTACTTCTGGTATTACTTGTTTTATATTGTTATGAACTACTGTTGGTTACTGAAGTTGGGACCTGACCGTGGTACAAGCTCGTCACTACTTTCAACCTAAGGTTAGGTTTGTTACTTATTTAGTACATGGTGTCGGTTATACTCATACTATACTTATGCACCTTGCGTGCAAATACTGGTCGCTGATGTTGTTGTGTTCGTTGGGAGCTGGATCTGAAGATGTATCTAGCGTTCAGGTTGTAGCTGGCTCTTATTCATGGTAGCATTAGACTCATAAAACTCTGTTTATCTACTTTTCAAGCAAATGACGTATTTATTTTATACCAGCTTTGTATACTCTATTCTTAGAAGCTCATGATTTATAGTACCAGTTCTTGGGAAATGTATAAGGTTAAGAATTTTCTTTACTTAAATTGCTTTAATAATTGTTAATGGAATTGGATAGTTGATAATTGGCTTACCTAGCGGGTTGCGTTAGGTGCCATCACGACTAGTTGGATTTTGGGCCGTGACAGTTTTATTTGTACTGAAAGTAACTGTTGAACTTGAAAGCATGCCTACATTTATAAATTGTTATTATTTATACTGGACTGTACATGCGGAGCTCGTCACTACTTTCAGCCCAGAGGTTAGTTTTGTTACTTATTGAGTTGGCTGTACTCATACTACACTCTGCACCTTGTGTGCAGATCCAGATACTTCTGGATACGGCGGTTGCCAGATTTGAGGATTTATCTGTTGGAGACTATCAAGGTAGCTGCTTGGCGTCCGCAGACCTTGACTCTCTTTTCTTTCAGTTATTGTAGTGTTCTATATTTTCAGACAGTGTTCCTATCTGTCAGACTTTGTATTATTTAGATGCTCATGTACTTAGTGACACCAGATTTTGGGAGTGTTTATATCTGTATTGTGAGACTTCTTCCGCTGAATTTAAATATTATGTTTTCAAACTTTAAAGAAATTGTGGTTTATTGAGGTTGTCGGCTTGTCTAGTATTGAGATAAGCGCCATCATGACAGGTTAGGATTTTGGGTCGTGACAGTTATATTATTAACTGACTTATGACTAGTGACGATAAGACCAAAATATATGTCTTGCATGAATTGTGCCAAGAAGTAGTAAAGACCTCTTGAGATTATCTTTACGAAGAAATTAATTACATTGCTTATAACAATTCCTTCGTAAGAATTAAAATTGATGTAAGCAAAAATCAAGATTTGGAATGCTAGATTTCTGAAAATTACCCTTTATCTACTGATTCACACTGGTCAATATGTATCAACTTTGCTTCTGAGAATTACAAAATCAATACAAGTAACTTTAGAAATAAATAGATAGATGTGACTAATTAAAGTCTCTCATCCCAGCACAATATAAAAGTGGAGCTAGAGAATATCAGGCTAAGTATGTAATAAGATTGAGAAAACTATTATAAATATATATCAAGATTTATCAACTATCCCAACAAAAAACAACTTCTATAATATAGCCTATATTGCCAACACTACCAGGAAATCTAAAAATTACAAGAAGTAAAGAAAGAAGAAAAAGAAAGATTAAGAGACCAAAGTTTTAGAAAATAAAGTGGCTCTTTTGTTCCTTTTTTCCTCGATGCCTACTACACAGAGAGTTACCTTCTACTTATAGAAGTGTATTTCTTCTTGAAATGTTGTGATCTTAACTGAAAAAGATATATAGTGAGGAGAATGTGTCCCGAGGAGGATGCATCTTGAAGAAGATGCGTCATAACCTTCTTGCGTTGTGAATTGAATCTGTTATAACCTTCTCGTTTCTTTCATTTTCTTTATTTATTAATAGTATTCTTATCTCCTGCAAAACATTGTTAGAACATCCAGAGAATCGAAATATTATATAAATACTTTATTTAAAATAGTATATTTTTAAGTATATAATATATGAATATTTTATATTGCAACGATTCGGCCGGTCATTTTGAGAGTTATAGTAACCGATCCCCTGTTTACTGCTTTCCCCATATCTTTTTCTGCTTATGTGACTTGCCGGGACGTTGTTGTTGCGCTTTCGGAGTGAGTTGGGACATTTAGTCCCTAAACTGAAGCTTAAGTCTTAGAATTTTTTTACTATAGTTGGAACTGTGTGAAGACGAATCCGAAATGGAGTTTCGTCGGTTCCGTTAGCTCCGTTGGGTGATTTTGGACTTAGCGGTAAGTCCGGATTATGTTTTGGAGGTCTGTAGCAGATTTAGGCTTGAATTGGCGAAAGTCGAATTTTTAGAGATTGACCGGTAGTGGACATTTTGATATCGGGGTCGGATTCTGATTCCGGAAGTTGGATTAGGTTCGTAAGGCAGAATATGACGTGTGTGCAAAATTTGAGTTCAATCAGACGTGATTTGATAGGTTTCGGCATCGGTTGTAAAAATTTAAAGTTTCAAGATCATTAAGTTTGAATCGGAGAGTGATTCGTGTTTTTAGCATTTTTTTTATATGATTTGAGGGCTCGACTAAATTCGTATGGTATTTTAGGACTTGTTGATATGTTTGGTTGAGGTCCCGGGGGCCTCGGGTGTATTTCGGATGCTTAACGAATTGAATTTGGACTTAGGCTAGTTGCTGAAGATTTTCTGGTTTCTGGTGTTTTCGCACCTACGAGGGGAGACCGCAGCTACAAGACCGCACGTGCGGAAGGAGGAGCATAGGTGCGGTTTGGTCAAGCTTGGTCCGTGAGCATAGGTGTGAAATGGGAGCCGCATCAGTGCATCCGCAGATGCGGAGCATTGACCGCATGAGCGAAAAGGGGCGGCCTGGGTAGAGTCGCAGATGCAGAAGGTCACCGCAGAAGCGGGCCTGCAGGTGTGTGCCCTGGTCCGCATAAGTGGATCTTTGGACCTTAAGCCATCTCTGCTCCTGCGATGGAAATTCCGCAGGTGAGGCGTCGCAGGTGTGACTGGTGGTCCGCAGGTGAGAGATCGCTGGGCAGAAAAGGAGAAATTTCGAGGGTTTGATCTCATTTTCATTTTGGGTCTTTGAGAGCTTGGATTGAGGCGATAATTCAAAGATTTTTCAGAGAGAACATTGGGGTAATGATTCTTAACTCGTTTATAGTTATATTCCACTAATCTATAGTTGATTTCATCATTTAATTAGGGAATTTGGTTGAGAAATTTGGGAAAAATGGGAGAAGTTCTTCTACTAAAATTTTGAGTTTTGAAAGGCGATTTGAGGTCGGATTCGAGTAATTCTTATATGGTTGGACTCGTGAGTGAATGGGTTTTCATATTTTGTGACTTCTACCCGATTCCGAGACGTGGGCCCGGGTCGACTTTGTAGGGCGATTATCTAACTTCTTGCTTTAGCTTTGATTTCATTAATTAGATTAGTTTCTTATTGTTATATTTATGGTATGTAATTGATTTTGGCTATATTTGTTCCATTCGGAGTTGGATATTTGTGGAAAAGGCATCGTTACCGTTTAATTGAGCTTAGTTCGAGGTAAGTGGCTTGCCCAACCTTGTGTGGGGGAAATTCCCTTAGGATTTGGTACTGTTGTGATATGTGAGCGTCGTGTACGTGAGGTGACGAGTACGTACATGGGCTATTTGTTGTAAAACTCGATTTATTTTACTGAGTAGCAACCTATTTTTCCTTTAATTTGAGTTATACTGTTTAAATAAGTATTAGTTTGTTTTCATTCTTAATTTAGCTATTCTAATGTGTGTTGTTATCCTGTATAGTCTAATATCGCATGTCTACGTGCTTTAACGGCTTATTTGAACTCTATGAAGCATGCCTAGTTGATTTCCTGCTTTTCCTTATTCTTTATCAGTATAACTGTAGAAATCTTATTGTAAACTGTTGTATTTATCTGTTTGAGCTGTATGTTTACTTTTGAGACTATGAGGCGGTTCCTCGGGAGTTCTCCCTGCACATTTACTTTTGAGACTACGAGGCGGTTCCTCGGGAGTTCTCCCTGTACATTTAATTTTGAGACTACGAGGCGGTACCTCAGGAGTTCTCCCTGTATATTTACTTTTGAGACTATGAGGCGGTACCTCGGGAGCTCTCCCTGTATATTTATTTTGGGACTACGAGACAGTATCTCGGGAGATCCTCTGCTGTTTACCGCTGTGTGTTGTACTGTTGCCTTGTTGTGTTACCTTTTTTTAAATTCTTGTATCTTATTATACTGTATAATCTCCTGACTTATTTATTATTTACCAGTGGGCCTGACCTGATCTCGTCACTACTCGACCGATGTTAGGCTTGGCACTTACTGGGTACCGTTGTGGTGTACTCATGCTACTCTTCTGCACATGTTTTTGTTTGCAGATCCAGGTACTTCTTATTAGCCCCGCTATTAGCTGAGAGTGCTTATTGCTGTACGGAGACTTCAAGGTACATCTGCTGCGTCCGCAGACCTCGGAGTCCCATTCTATTCTACCCTATGTCAATTACCTTCTATACTTCTTTTATTAGACTCTGGTGTATAGAGATACTAGCTTCCTTCTGTAGCTTGTGACTTACGATGTTTCGAGTTTTGGGAAGACTGTGTATTTATAGAGTATTAGTTATTGTACACGCCAAGCGGCATTGTTACTAGTTATTCGGTTATCCACTACTGTTAGTTGCCAATTTTTACTTTCGTTTTGTTATTTTTTGCAATTTGTTAGGCTTACCTAATCGTAGAGACTAGGTGCCGTCACGACGTTATACAGAGGGAGTTTGGGTTGTGACAAGTTGCTATTAGAGCTCTAGGTTCATAAGTGTCGTGAGTCACAAGCCGGTTTATTAGAGTCTCACGGATCGGTATGGAGACATCTGTACTTATCTTCCGGAGGCTATGGAACTATTACGAAAAAAATACACTTCTTTGATTCCTTGTTGTGCGAAATTGTTGACTTTGAAATTCTAAACTTCTGTATTCTATTCTCTCACAGATGGTGAGGAAGCGTATAGGCGAATCTGATGACCAAGCACCCGCGCCCCCTGCTAGAGCCGCGAGAGGTCGGGCCGGGGTAGAGGCCGAGGATGTCCATGCGGTGCAGCCAGAGCACCCGCGCGAGCTGCAACAGAAGAGCCCGTAGTAGCTCCAGCTGGAGGGCAGGCACTTGAGGTACTTGTTGCTGCGCCAGCCCTCCAGAAGACTCTAGCCCAATTTCTGAGCATGTTCAACACCTTAGCTCAGGGTGTATTGATTCCACTTACTCCTGCCACATCTTAGGCCAGGGGAGGAGCACAGACTCCCGTTGCCGGTACCCCAGAGCAGCGAGTTCAGGTAGACCAGGATCTAGAGATCATATCGATGCAGCCAGTAGCTCCAGCTTAGCCCGAGGTTAGGGCAGCAATTTTTGAGGCGGAGCAGCTTAGACTTGAGAGGTACAAAAAGTACCACCCTCCTACCTTTAGTGGATTGGCGTCAGAGCATGCCCAGGGTTTTCTGGAGAAGTGTCACCGTATTCTCCGTACTATGGGTGTAGCAGAGTCAAGTGGGGTTTCCTTTTCTGCACTCCAGCTTAGAGGAGCAGCCTATCAGTGGTGGCGTGCTTATGAGTTGAGTAGTCTGGCTGAGGCAGCTTCACTTACATGAACTCAGTTCTCGGACATGTTTTTGAGAGAGTATGTCCCTCAGAGCCTCAGGGACGCATGACGCACGGAGTTTGAGCAGCTGTGCCAGGTTGCTATGACTATGTCAGAGTATGCAGTTTGTTTCAATGATTTCGCCCGACATGCACCGTCCTTGGGTGCCACAGTTCGAGAGAGGGTTCGTCGGTTTATTGAGGGACTCCACCCCAGTATCAGGATTAGTATGGCCCGGGAGTTGGAGATGGATATTTCTTACCAACAGGTTGTGAATATTGCTAGGAGATTGGATGGCATGCTCGCTCGGGATAGAGAGGAGAGGGAGGCCAAGAGGTCTCGAGAGTCTGGAACTTACAGTGGTACTCCGATCCCTACTAGGAGCCATGAGCCTTATTATGTACCTCCAGTGTCTAGTGTGCCTCCTGCACGGGGTGCTTTTAGCAGTCAGTCCAGCAGACCTGGCTCAAGACAGTCACAGTAGCCACGCTCTTCAAGAGCTTGTTTTGAGTGTGGCGACACTCGCCATATGGTGAGGGATTGCCCCAGACTTAAGAGAGGTGCACCTCCATAGAATTCTCAGCCACTGCGTGCTCCACCCGGTCCTCAAGCTATGATTCCAGCACCAGCTACCACCCCACCTGCTCAGACAGCTCGAGGTGGAGGTCGGGGAGGTCGAGGTCACCCTAGAGGGGAAGGCCAGGCCATATATTATGCCCTTCCGGCTCGTACAGAGACAGTTACTTCCGACTATGTAATTACAGGTATTGTTCTGGTCTGTCATAGAGA
Source organism: Nicotiana tabacum (assembly GCF_000715075.1). Classification (NCBI taxonomy): domain Eukaryota; kingdom Viridiplantae; phylum Streptophyta; class Magnoliopsida; order Solanales; family Solanaceae; genus Nicotiana; species Nicotiana tabacum. The sequence continues at coordinate 106,839,555 of NC_134096.1, read as the reverse complement.
TGCGTCGGTCTTATTTGATCCAGGCTCTATATATTCCTATGTGTCCTCTTATTTTGCTTCGTATTTGTGCATATCTCGGGATTCCTTGAGTTCCCCTGTTTATGTGTCTACTCCTGTGGGAGATTCTCTTGTTGTGGACCGTGTGTATCGTTCATTTTTGATTGCTCTTAGTAGTTTTGAGACCAGAGCCAATTTATTATTTCTCAGTATGGTATACTTTGATGTTATCTTGGGCATGGACTTGTTGTCTCCCCATTATGCTATTCTTGATTGTCACCCTAAGATCGTGTCGCTGGCTATGCCAGGATTACCGCAATTAGAGTGGATAGGTACCTTAGAGTATACTCCCACCAGAGTTATTTCATTTCTTAAAGCTCAACGAATGGTCAAGAAGGGGTGTGACGTGAATCTAGCTTATGTGAGAGATGTCAGTATTGATACCCCTACAATTGAGTCAGTCCTAGTAGTGAAGGATTTGCCAGATGTATTTCCAGCTGATCTTCTAGGTATGCCGCCTGACAGTTTTCCAGATGTTAGTATTGATACCCCTACAGTTGAGTCAGTCCCAGTATGGTCACTATGAGTTCCTTGTGATGTCATTTGGGTTGACCAATGCCCCAGCAACTTTTATGCACTTGATGCACAGTGTGTTTCGGCCTTACCTTGACTCTTTCACCATTGTGTTTATTTACGACATTCTGGTGTACTCCCGGACTTGGGAGGATCATGAGCAGCACGTGAGGACTATGCTTCAAACCTTGAGAGAAAAGAAGTTATATGCAAATTTTTCAAAGTGTGAGTTTTGGATAGACTCAGTGGCATTCTTAGGACATGTAGTATCGAGTGATGGGATCTAGGTAGATCCGAAGAAGGTGGAAGCAGTACAGAGTTGGCCTAGACCGTCATCAGCTACAGAGATTCGGAGTTTTCTTGGTTTGGCAGGGTATTACCATCGTTTTATAGAGGGATTCTCATCTATTGAAGCACCTATAACCAGGCTGACCCAGAAGGGTGCTCCGTTCAGGTGGACAGAGGAGTGTGAGGAGAGCTTTTAGAAGCTCAAAACAGCTTTGACTAGAGCCCCAGTATTGGTATTGCCTACAGGTTCGGGGTCTTATATTGTATATTATGATGCACCGCGGATTGGTCTCGGTGCGGTGTTGATGCACGACTGTAGGGTGATTGCCTACGCGTCTAGACAGCTGAAGGTGCATGAAAAGAACTATCTTGTCCACGACCTTGAGTTAGCAGCTATTGTTCATGCCTTGAAGATTTGGCGGCACTATTTTTACGGTGTTCCTTGTGAAATTTACACCAATCATCGGAGTTTGTAGCATCTGTTCAAGCAAAAGGATCTTAACTTGCATCAACGGAGGTGGTTGGAGCTACTTAAGGAGTATGATATCACCATTTTGTACCATCCGGGGAAGGCCAATGTGGTGGCCGATGCCTTGAGTCGCCAAGAAGAGAGTTTGGGGAGTTTAGCATTTCTACTAGTAGCGAAGAGGCCATTGGCGTTGGATGTTCAGGCCTTAGCCAGCCAGTTTGTGAGATTGGATATTTCTAAGCCGAGCTGAGTATGGGCTTGTGTGGTCTCTCAGTCTTCTCTTTATGATCGTATCAGGGAGCTTCAGTATGATGATCCCCATCTGCTTGTCCTTAAGGACACAGTTCAGCACGGTGATGCTAATGAGGTCACTATTAGGGATGATGGTGAATTCAGGATGCAAGGCAGGCTATGTATGCCCAATGTAGATGGTTTGCATGAGTTGATTCTCCAGGAGGCTCACATCTCGCGGTACTTCATTCATCCAGGTGCCGTGAAGATGTACCAGGACTTGAGGCAACATTACTGGTGGAGGAGGATGAAAAAGAACATAGTGGAGTATGTAGCTCGGTGTCTAAATTGCCAGCAGGTGAAGTGCGAGCATCAGCGGCCAGGTGGATTATTTCAGAAGTTAGAGATTCCGGAGTGGAAATGGGAGCGGATCACTATGGATTTCGGTGTTGACTCCCACGAACTCAGCAGAGGTTTGATGCAGTTTGGGTGATTGTGGATAGACTGACCAAGTCAGCTCATTTCATTCCTGTGATGAGTACCTATTCTTCCGAGCAGTTGGCTCGAATTTATATCAGTGAGATCGTCAGGCTTCATGGCGTACCGGTATCTATCATCTCTGACCGGGGTACGCAGTTTACATCACGGTTCTAGAGGGCCGTACAACATGAGTTGGGTACTCGAGTGGAGCTGAGCACAGCATTTCACCCTCAGACAGACGAACAGTCCGAGCGCACTATTCAGATATTATAGGATATGCTCCGTGCGTGTATGATAGATTTTGGAGGTTCTTGGGATCCGTTCTTGCCACTTGTGGAGTTTGCCTACAACAACAGTTATCAGTCGAGCATCCAGATGACACCGTATGAGGCTCTATATGGTAGACGGTGTCGGTCTCCAGTGGGTTGGTTCGAGCCGGGCAAGGCTAGATTATTGGGTACAGACTTGGTTCAGGATGCCCTGGATAAGGTGAAGGTGATTAAGGATCGACTTCGCACAGCCCAGTCCAGACAGAAGAGTTATGCGGATCAGAAGGTTCGCGATGTTGCATTCATGGTTGGAGAGCGGGTCTTGCTCCGTGTTTCGCCTATGAAGGGCGTTATGAGGTTCGGGAAGAAGGGCAAGCTGAATCCAAGGTTCATTGGTCCCTTTGAGGTGTTGCGGCGTGTTGGGGAGGATGCTTATGAGCTTGACTTACCTCCCAGTCTAGCCGGAGTTCATCTGGTATTCCATGTTTTTATGCTTCAGAAATATCACGATGATCCGTCTCATGTGCTGGATTACAGCTCAGTCCAGTTGGACAAGGATCTGTCTTATGTTGAGGATCCAGTGGCTATTTTGGACAGGCAGGTTCGAAAGCTGAGGTCAAAGAATATTTCTTCCATGAAGGTTCAGTGGAGGGGTCAGCCGGTCGAGGAGGCAACTTGGGAGACCGAGCATGATATGCTGTCATGCCCCAAACTTGGGAAGGGCGACCGGCGCTCAACCGAGTGAACCCGGCCAAGCAAGCCTATTAGATTTCCTTCTACCCAAACGCATCCATGAATAAAGAGGAGATGCACTCCATTAATCAAACACTGAAAATAATTTATTAACAACTCCCATTTCATTCCATTAGCAACTTCATTCATACTTTCCAAAGTATTACAAGTTTATAGATATAATGAAAAACATGTTTGCCAAATAGCAACATTTCTAGTTCAATTCCCAACATCATACACCACCCACAACTTTCTACGGAGCGTTTAAATATGACAAAAGAATAGTATGGAAGTGCCGGCAACAAGGCCCCGGCTATACCTCAAGACACAAAGTGTAACATCAAGTGACATCGAGTCCGGAATAGAGTAGGGCTCACCAAAACCTGCTGAATAGGGAGTAACTGCTAACGAGGACCAAAGTTGCCCGCTACTAAATCACCTGCATCCATTGAAGATGCAGAGCCCCCGGCAAAAGGGACGTTAGTACATATGGAATAGTACTAGTATGTAAAGCTAATTGTCCTCTTTCAAAATAGAATGCCAATGTAAGAAAGTGAAACCGTGGAAACAACAATCAACAATCAATGTTATTCAAATGCCAAGTTAAAATATAATAATTTCCAAAATATGAAGATAACATTGTGAAGTGTTAATCAAAATATGATGATAATATTATTTTTTGGTGGGAGATCTTTAGCACCGATATATCATTGTTCACAATTTCACCTTTTTCAATACCAATATTCACAATACCAATACCACCGCTCACAATACCAATATTCACAATAGCAATTCCACCATACTTTTAGCACGGAGTCCGATCACAACCCGATCGGCTAGGCTATCTCATTAGAGACATCAACCACAATCACTATCAATACCAATACCACCGTACTTTTAGCACGGAGTCCGATCACGACCCGATCGGCTAGGCCATCTTATTTGAAGACATCAACCACAATCTCAATCACAATCTATGTGCAAATATACCACAGTGAATCTAGCACGGAGTCCGATCACGACCCGATCGATTAGGCTGTCTTATTTGATGACATCAACCAAAATCACAACTTCAATTATAATTTCCAGCACAATCACCACCATGTGTGTGGTATGGTGTCCGATCACGACCCTATCAGCTAGGTTGTCTTATTCGATACATCAACCCTTTTATATCAATCAATCTTATCCCAATTAAGAGGAATGATTTTATCACATCAATCTCATCCCAAATAAGAGAAATAATTTTATCACATCAATCTCATCCCAAATAAGTGGAATAATTCACAAAAATAACATAGGTTCAAATGTATTTACCTCATCATCTTCCACATTGTATAAACCTCTACTAATATTTTCAACCAATAACAACAACAATATTTTCTTGGCTCTTTTGGCCATTCACAAGATTCTTTATTCAAGGCACGGTGGCCATATTTGTTATTCCACACTTTCATTTCTTCTCTCTCATGTATCATCATCATAAATATCAACATACATATAATATTCTAGAAATCACAACTTTACGTTCATTAGAAATAAACAATTTAAGCACAATAGATTTCTTTCCAAGAAATGGAGTAAAATAATTTGCAATTGATGCACAAGTTAAAATCATTAACAAATAATACACCATTTATTCTTGACATATTTTCCCCAAAAAGGGTAATACACAATTTTCACTCACGAATATGTAAGAACGCAAAACACATTGAAAATACTCATAAATTATAGTGTCTGTTAAACCAGCCACATATAGGCATGACTCGAGTTTATAAGCTTTTAGGAAATTCTATTTTCGAAGTCAATTCGGAATAGTTGAATCAAGGCTCATTTCATAACCTTTCTCACATCATTTCATTTCATTGGCACCATTGGCCACAAGTATAACTTTCACTTATATCAATCATCGCATTTCATACTTCTTTCACATCTTTTAATTCTATTGGCACCATTGGCCACAAGTATAACTTTCACTCTTGCACAATGTCCACACTTTATATCCCAATTCACTTATTTCACTTCCAACCATTTTTATAAGTTATCAACAGTAAGACATTTCCAATCAAGACTTTAGGTACACATATGAGCAATTAAGAGTCTTAAACATATTGAGTTTTCTCACACAATTTGGAATCATAACCTTCATTTGAAACACAACTCAAAGACATAGCATTTTAATACACATATCATTCTTGAACACATTCCCAAAGGATAACATAATGTGTTAGCATTTTGAATACTTAATTCTCGACACTTTGCTTATTCGGGACAATCGAATTTATTGGGAACAACTCGGAACATAGAATAAGGAACTTGAGACAACCATACTTGAAACTTATGAGAACATCATTGAATTCAATTCTAAGAGAGTAGTTTAGCCAACATACCTCGCTTTGAGCTTTTCTTAAATTACTACAACGTTCCGAAAATTCTAGAAATCCCAATTTATTTTGAGACATAACAAAATTGAACTATAATTAGGAAGATATTCATGCTCTCAGTTCATTTGAGCATTTTATCAAACACTAGGTGTGCAATTTAACTACAAGGTTCTTCTACAAGATTTCCTTCACTCCACAACCCATTCTTTACTTATCTGAGCTCAACAATCTTCTCACAAACCTTATTATTACAAGCATGTATAAATAATACTTTTACACCCAAGAATCATACTCCAAATCAACCATCTTTTACCCAAATTCGAAATTAAAAACTAGGGTATGGAACCTTACCTCTTAGATGAAGATCTTGTGAGATTTCCTTGTTGGATTTCGAAGCTTGGGCAAGATCTTGATAAACAAAAAACTCCATCTACTTTCTCTCTCTAGAACACTCTCACTTCTCTCTAAAAACCCTCAGATAATTGCCCTAAAATAAGCCCCAAAGCCTATTTATCAAAATGGGGTCGGGTTATGAAAATAGAAAAACTAACCCTCCGAAAGCAGGTCTGCTGTCACATAATGGACCGCAAAATGGGTATGCGGGTCGCAAAATGTGCCGCAAAATTGATTCCCAGAAATGGGCTTCACTGGACAGGTCGGTGACCAATTTGCGGTCGCATAACTACTTCTGCGATCGCATAATTGGTCGCAGAATCGCATTTTTCCCGCCTTTAGTAATTTGGTCATAACTTCTTGTATGAATGTCCAAATGATAAACGGTTTGAAGTGTTAGAAACTAGATTCAAATATCTTTAATTAAATAGGTAGATCATCACATAACTCCTTATATATATGTATATAGTCTCGTTCAAAGTTTGGTCTTGTGCGTACCCATTTCAAACTCTAGTCTATCATGAAATTTCCAACTTGACTTGGACTTAGGGATCTTTTTAGACCATAAACCATTCTTAATGCACCTCATACATATATTATCAGGATCAATTGATATCATTCATATAATAATCCTTATCTACACATAAAATAATACAATTAGCGCACATCAACTTTCTTAATAGGGCTTAAGTACTTTGAAATTCATTTTTGGGGTGTTATATATGCGCAGCCATTATCCTCATATTTTCAGCACTTCAGGTATGTCTCTATACTCATTCAAGGATGAACGATTATTTTAAAAGGGGGAGGATGCAACGACCCGGCTGGTCGTTTTGAGAGTTATAGCCCCGATCCCCTGTTAACTGCTTTCCCCATATCTTTTTCTCCTTATGTGACTTGTCGGGAGGTTGTTGTTGTGGTTTCGGAGTGATTTGGGATACTTAGTCCTTAAACGGAAACTTAAGTCTTAGGATTTTTTACTGTAGTTGGAACTGTGTGAAGACGACTCCGAAATGGAGTTTCGTCGGTTTTGTTAGCTACGTTGAGTGATTTTGGACTTAGGGGCATGTACGAATTGTGTTTTAGAGGTATGTAGCTGATTTAGGCTTGAATTGGCGAAATTCAAATTTTTGGAGACTTTAACCGGTAGTGGACTTTTTGATATGGAGGTCGGATTCCGATTCCGGAAGTTGCATTAGGTCAGTAAAGCTGAATATGACTTATGTGCAAAATTTGAGGTCAATCGGACATGATTTGATAGCTTTTGGCATCGGTTGTAGAAATTTAAAGTTTCAAGCTCATTAAGTTTTAATTGGAGGGTGATTCGTGTTTTTAGCATCGTTTGATGTGATTTGAGGGCTCAACTAAGTTTGTATGGTGTTTTAGGACTTGTTGGTATATTTGGTTGAGGTCCCAGGGGGGCCTCGTATGTGTTTCGGATGCTTAACAGATTGGATTTGGACTTAGGCTAGTTGTTGAAGATTTTCTGGTTTCTGGCATTTTCGCACCTGCAGAGGGGAGACCGCAGGTGCGGGATCGCACGTGCGGAAGGAGGAGCGCAGGAGCGGTTTGGTCAAGCTTGGTCTGTGAGCGCAGGTGCAAAATGGGAGCCGCATCTGCATATTCGTAGATGAGGAGGATTGACCGCATGAGCGAAAAGGGGTGGCCTGGGCAGAGTCGCAGATGCGATGGAAATTCCGCAGGTGCGGGGTTGCAGGTGTGACTGGTGGTCCGCAGGTGCCAGATCGCTGGGCAGAAAAGGAAAAATTTTGAGGGTTTGATCTCATTTTCAATTTGGGTCTTTGAGATCTCAGATTGAGGCGATAATTCAAGGATTTTTCAAAGAGAATTTTGTGGTAATGATTCTTTACTCATTTATGGTTCTATTTCACTAATCTATAGTTGATTTCATCATTTAATTAAGGAATGCGGTTGAGAAATTTGGAAAAAATGGGAGAAGTTATTCAACTAAAATTTTAAGTTTTAAAAGGCGATTTGAGGTTGGATCCGAGTAATTCTTATATGGTTGGACTCGTGAGTGAATGGTGTTCGTATTTTGTGACTTCTACTTGATTCCGAGATGTGGGCCTGGGTCGACTTTTTGGGGCGATTTTCTAACTTCTTGCTTTAGCTTTGATTTCATTAATTAGATTAGTATATTATTGTTGTATTTATGGTATGTAATTGATTTTGTCTAGATTTGGGCCATTCGGAGTCGGATATTCGTGGAAAAGGCATCGTTACCGATTGATTGAGCTTGGTTCGAGGTAAGTGGCTTGCCTAACCATGTGTGGGGGAAATTCCCTTAGGATTTGGTACTGTTGTGATTTGTGAGCGTCGTGTACGTGAGGTGACGAGTATGTACACGGGCTATTTGTTGTAAAACCCAATTTATTTTACTGAGTAGCAACCTATTTTTCCTTCAATTTGAGTTATATCGTTTAAATGAGTATTAGTCTATTTTCATTCTTAATTGAGCTATTCCAATATGTGTAGTTATCATGTTTAGTCTAATATCGCATGTCTACGTGCTTTAACTGCTTATTTGAACTCTGTGAAGCATGCCTAGTTGATTTCCTGCTTTTCCTTGTTCTTTATCAATATAACTGTAGAAATCTTGATGTTAACTTTTTTATTTATAGGTTTGAGCTGTGTGTTTACTTTTGAGACTACCAGGCGGTTCCTCGAGAGTTCTCCCTGCACATTTACTTTTGAGACTACGAGGAGGTTCCTCGGGAAATCTCCCTGTATATTTACTTTTGAGACTACGAGGCGGTACCTCGGGAGTTCTCCCTGAATATTTACTTTTGAGACTACGAGGTGGTACCTCGGGAGTTCTCCCTATATATTTATTTTGGGACTACGAGACGGTATCTCGGGAGATCCCCTGCTGTTTACCCCTGTGTGTTGTATTGTTGCCTTGTTGTGTTTCCTTTTGTTAAATTCTAGTATCTTATTATACTGTATATTCTCCTGCCTTATTTATTATTTACCAGTTGGCCTGACCTGACCTCGTCACTACTCGACCGAGGTTAGGCTTGGTACTTACTGGTTACCGTTGTGGTGTACTCATGCTACTCTTCTGCACATATTTTTTGGTGCAGATCCAAGTACTTCTTATCAGCCCCGCTATTAGCTGAGAGTGCTTGCTGCTGTTCGGAGACTTTAAGGTATATCTGTCGCGTTCGCAGACCTCGGAGTCCCCTTCTATTCTCCCCTATGTTAATTACCTTCGGTACTTCTTTTATTAGACTCTGGTGTATAGAGATTCTAGTTTCCTTCTGTAGCTTGGGACTTACGATGTTCCAGGTTTTTGGAAGATTTCGTATTTATAGAGTATTGGTTATTGTACATGTTGAGCGGCATTGTTACTAGTTATTTAGTTATCCACTGCTGTTAGTTTCCAAGTTTTAGTTTCGTTTTGTTATTTTCCGCAATTTCTTAGGCTTACCTAGTCGTAGAGACTAGGTGCCGTCATGATGTTATACGGAGGGAGTTTGGGTTGTGACATCTTGGCACTTGGTGGGAACCATTGTGGTGTACTCATGCTACTCTTGCACATGTTTTGTGTGCAGATCCGGGTACTTCTTATCAGCCTCGCTACTAGCGTAGAGAGCTTGCTGTTGTAAGGAGACTTCAAGGTACATTTGCCGCGTCTGCAGACCTCGAAGTCCCCCTCTATTCTCTCCAATGTCATTTTCCTTCTGTATTTCTTTTATTAGACTCTGGTGTATAGAGATTCTAGTTTCCTTCTGTAGCTTATGACTTACGATGTTCTGGGTTTTGGGAAGACTATGTATTTATAGAGTATTGGTTATTGTACATGTCGAGCAGCATTGTTACTAGTTACTCAGTTATCCACTGCTGTTAGTTACCAAGTTTTATTTTCATTTTGTTATTTTCCGCAATTTGTTAGGCTTACCTAGTCGTAGAGACTAGGTGCCATCACGACATTAAACGGAGGGAGTTTGGGTCGTGACAAGTTGGTATCAGAGCCCTAGGTTCATAGGTGTCGTGAGTCACAAGCCGGTTTATTAGAGTCTCGCGGATCGGTATAGAGACGTCTGTACTTATCTTCGGGAGGCTATGGAACTGTTAGTAAAAATTACACTTCTTTGATTCCTTGTCATGCGAAATTGTCGACTTCAAAATTCTAAACTTCTGCATTCTATTCTCTCACAGATGTTGAGGACACGTATAGGCGGATCTGATGACCAGGCACTCGCGCCCCCCTGCTAGAGCCGCGAGAGGCCGGGGCCGGGCTAGAGGCCGAGGACGTCCATGCGGTGCAGCCAGAGCAACCGTACAAGCTGCTAAATAGGAGCCCCCAGTAGCTACAGCTGGAGGGCAGACTCCTAAGATACATGTTGCTGTACTAGCCCTCCAGTAGACTATGGCCCTATTTCTGAGTATGTTCAGCACCTTAGCTCAGGCTGGATTGATTCCACTTGCTCCTGCCACGTCTTAGGTTGGGGGACGAGCACAGACTCACGTTGCCGGTACTCCAGAGCAGCGGGTTCAGGTCGATCAGGTTCCATAGATTTTACCGATACAACCGATAGCTGCAGCTCAGCCTAAGGTTAGGGCAGCAATTTCTGAGGCGGAGCAGCTCAGACTTGAGAGGTACAAGAAGTGCCACCCGCCTACCTTCAGTGGATTGGCGTCAGAGGATGCCCAGGGTTTTTTGAAGGATTGTCACTGTATTCTTCGTACTATGGGTGTAGCAGAGTCGAATAGGGTTCCTTTTATTACATTCCAGCTTAGAGGAGCAGCCTATCAGTGGTGGTATGCTTATGAGTTGGGTAGTCCGGCTGAAGCAGCTTCACTTGCATGAACTTAGTTCTCAGACATGTTCTTGAGAGAGTATGTCCCTCAGAGCCTCAGGGATGCATGGCGCGCGGAGTTTGAGCAATTGCACCATGGTGCTATGACTGTATCAGAGTATGCAGTTCGCTTCAGTGATTTGGCCCGACATGCACCAGCCTTGGTTGCCATAGTTCGAGAGAGGTTTCGTCTGTTTATTGAGGACTCCACCCTAATATCAGGCTTAGCATGGCCCGGGAGTTGGAGATGGATATTTCTTACCAGTAGGTAGTGAGTATTTCTAGGATATTGGAGGGTATGCTTGCTCAGGAGAGAGAGGAGAGGAAGGCCAAGAGGTCTCGAGAGTCTGGCACTTACAGTGATACTTGTGCCCCAGTTGCAGTTCGCCATGGTAGGGGTTATGGGAGTAGCCCCATTCATTCAGCTCTTCCAGCCGCCAGTGGTATTCCGGTCCCTTCTAGACCCCAGGAGCCTTATTATGCACTGCTAATGTCTAGTGTGCCTTCTGCATGGGGTGCTTTTAGCCGTCAGTCCAGCAGATGTGGCCCGAGCCAGTCACAGCAGCCACGCCCTCTGTGGGCTTGTTTGGAATATGGCGACACTCGCCATATGGTGAGGGATTGCCCGAGAGTTAGGAGGGGTCCACCTCCACAGACTTCTCAACCACCGCATGCTCCACTGGGTCCTCAGGCTATGATTCCAGTACCAGCTACCGCCCCATCTACTCAGCCAGCTCGAGGTGGAGGTCGGAGAGGTCAAGGTCACCCTAGAGTGGGAGGCCAGGCTAGATATTATGCTCTTTCGGCTCGTACAGAGGTAGTTGCTTCCGACTTTGTCATTACAGGTATTGCTCTGGTCTGTCATAGAGATGCGTCGGTATTATTTGACCCGGGCCCTATATATTCCTATGTGTCCTCTTACTTTACCCCGTATGTGGGCGTATCTTGGAATTCCTTGACTTCCCATGTTTATGTGTCTACTCCTGTGGGAGATTCACTTGTTGTGGACCGTGTGTATCGGTCGTGTTTGATTCCTCTTAGGGGTTTTGAGACTAGAGCCGATTTATTATTGCTTAGTATGGTAGACTTTGATGTTATCTTGGGCATGGACTGGTTATCGCCCCATTATGCTATTCTTGATTGGCACGCTAAGACCATGACGTTGTCTATGCCAAGTTTACCGCGATTGGAGTGGAGGGGTACCTTAGAGTACACTCCTAGTAGAGTTATGTCATTTCTTAAAGCTCAACGAATGGTTGAGAAGGGATGTGACGCGTATCTAGCTTATGTAAGAGATGTCAGTACTAATACCCCTACAGTTGAGTCAGTCCCAGTAGTGAGGGATTTTCTAGATATGTTTCCAGCTGATCTTCCGGGCATGCTGCCCGACAGAGATATTGATTTCTGCATTGATTTGTTGTCGGGCACTCAGCCCATCTCTATTCCTCCATATCGTATGGCTCCTCCTGAGTTGAAGGAGTTGAAGGAGCAGTTACAAGAGTTACTTGATAAGGGCTTCATTTGGCCCAGTGTGTCACCTTGGCTTGCTCCTGTCTTGTTTGTGAAAAAAAAGGATGGCTCTATGCGTATCTACATTGATTATCGCCAGCTGAACAAAGTTACAGTGAAGAACAAGTATCCATTGCCTCGTATTGATGATTTATTTGATCAATTACAAGGTGCCAGAGTGTTTTCCAAGATTGACTTACGTTCAGGCTATCATCAGTTGAAGATTCGGGAGCCAGATATCCCGAAAACTGCTTTCAGGACTCGGTATGGTCACTACGAGTTCTTTGTGATGTCATTTGGGCTGAACAATGCCCTATCAGCTTTTATGCCCTTGATGCACGGTGTGTTCCAGCCCTATCTTGACTCATTCGTCATTGTATTTATTGACGACATTCTTGTATACTTCCGGACTCGGGAGGATCATGAGCAGCACCTGATGACTGTGCTTCAAACCCTAAGAGAAAAGAGGTTATATGCACAATTCTCAAAGTGTGAGTTTTGGCTAGACTCAATGGCATTCTTGGGTCATATAGTATCAAGTGATGGGATCCGTGTGGATCCGAAGAAGATTAAAGCAGTGCAGAGTTGGCCTAGACCATCCTCAACTATGGAGATCCGGAGTTTTCTTGGTTTGGCGCGTTATTACCGTCAATTTGAAGAGGGTTTCTTATTTATTGCAACACATATGACCAAGCTGACCTAGAAGGGTGATCCATTCAGATGGACAGAGGAGTGTGAGGAGAGCTTTCAGAAGCTCAAGACAGTTTTGACTACAGCCCCATTATTGGTATTGCCTACAGGTTCGGGGTCTTATACTGTATATTGTGATGCGTCGCGGATTCGTCTCGGTGTGGTGTTAATGCAGAATGGTAGGGTGATTGCCTACGCGTCCAGACAGCTGAAGGTGTATGAAAAGAACTATCCTGTCCACGACCTTGAGTTACAAGCTATTGTTCATGCCTTGAAGATTTGGAGCCACTATTTGTACGGTGTCCCTTATGATATTTACACCGATCACCGAATTTTGCAGCATTACTGGTGGAGGAGAATGAAGAAGGACATAGTGGAGTATGTAGCTCGGTGTCTAAATTTCCAGTAGGTGAAGAATAAGCATCAGCGGCTATATGGGTTGCTTCAGAAGTTAGAGAGTGGAAATGGGAGCGAATCACTATGGATTTCGTTGTTGAACTCCCACGAACTCAACAGAGCTTTGATACAATTTGGGTGATTGTAGATAGGCTGACCAAGTCAGCTCATTTCATTCCTGTGATGACTACCTATCCTTCTGAGAAGTTGGCTCGAATTTATATCCGCGAGATTATCAGGCTTCATGGCGTACCGGTATCCATCATCTCTGACCGGGGTATGTAGTTAACATCATGGTTCTGGAGGGCCGTACAACATGAGTTGGGTACTCAAGTGGAGTTGAGCATAGCATTTCACCCTCACACGGATGGGCAGTCTGAGCACACTATTCAGATATTACAGGATATGCTCTGTGCGTGTGTGATAGATTTTGGAAGTTCTTGGGATCAGTTCTTGCCACTTGCGGAATTTGCCTACAACAATAGTTATCAGTCGAGCATTCAGATGGCACCGTATGAGGCTCTGTATGGTAGGCGGTGTCGGTCTCCAATGGGTTGGTTCGAGTCGGGCGAGGCTAGATTATTAGATACGGACTTGGTTCAGGATTCCCTGGATAAGGTGAAGGTGATTCAGGATCGACTTCGCACAGCCCAGTCCAGATAGAAGAGTTATGCGGACTGGAAGGTTCATGATTGTATTCACGGTTGGAGAGCGGGTTTTGCTCCGTGTTTCGCCTATGAAGGGCATTATGAGGTTCGGGAAGAAGGGCAAGCTGAATCCAAGGTTCATTGGTCCCTTTGAGGTGTTGTGGCGTGTTGGGGAGGTTGCTTATGAGCTTGCCTTACCTCCCAGTCTAGCAAGAGTTCATCTGGTATTCCATGTTTTTATGCTTCGGAAATATCACGATGATCCGTCTCATATGCTGGATTTCAGCTCAGTCCAGTTGGACAAAGATCTATCTTATGTTGAGGAGCCAGTGGCTATTTTGGACAGGCAGGTTCGAAAGCTGAGGTCGAAGAAGATTGCTTCCGTGAAGGTTCAGTGGAGGGGTTAGCCAGTCAAGGAGGCGACTTGGAAGACCGAGCATGATATGCGCAGCCGCTATCCTCATCTTTTCACCACTTCAGGTATGTATCTATGTTCGTTCGAGGACGAATGATTATTTTAAGAAGGGGAGGATGTAATGACCCGGCCGGTCATTTTGAGTGCATTAGCCCCGATCCCCTATTTACTACTTTCCCCGTACTTTTTTATGCTTGTGTGACTTTCCAGGAGGATGTTGTTGTGGTTTCGGAGTGAATTGGGATACTTAGTCCCTAAATGGAAGTTTAAGTCTTAGGATTTTGACCGTAGTTGGAACTGTGTGAAGAAGACTCCGAAATGGAGTTTCATCAGTTCCGTTAGCTCCGTTGGGTGATTTTAGACTTAGGAGCGTGTCCGGAATGTGAATTGGAGGTCTGTAGCTAAATTAGGCTTGAATAGGTGAAAATTAAATTTTTGGGAAGTTAGACCGGTAGTGGATTTTTTGATATCGGGGTCGGATTTCGATTTCAGAAGTTGGAGTAGGTCCGTAATATCGAATATGATTGTGTGCAAAATGTGAGGTCAATCGGACGTGATTTGATAGGTTTTGGCATCGGTTGTGGAAGTTTAAAACTTTGAAGTTCATTAGGCTTGAATCGATGTGTAATTCGTGTTTTTAGCGTTGTTTGATGTAACTTAAAGGCTCGACTAAGTTCGTATAGTGTTTTAAGACTTGTTGGTATGTTCAGTTGAGGTCCAGGGGGTCTCGGGTGAGTTTCGAATGGTTATCGGATCATTTTTGGACTTGGAAGATTTTCTGGTGCTGGGCTGGTTCTGGTGTAATCGCATTTGCGCAAGCTGCCGCAGGTGCGAGCCCACAGGTGCAAGCAATATGGCGCAGAAACGGAGTTGGGTAGATTGGTCAGGGGTCACAGGTGTGTGGAAAAGGCCGCATCTGCGATTTCCGCAGATGCGCAAGGCTGACCGCAGGTGCGAAGTGAGACCGCAGAAGCAGAGAGGATTCCGCAGGAGCACACTCGCAGGTGCAGCCCCTTCATCGTAGGTGCGGAGGTAGAGGGGAATAAGTGATTTGCGCAGAAGCGCTCATTTTTTCGCACAAGCGCACGTGCAGGTGCGAGCCCAGTCTCCGCAGGTGCGGAAATGCCTGGGCAGTGTTTAAAACCGAAGGGCTTCGTGATTTTTTTATCATTTTGGACTTTGCAAACTAGATTTAGGGTGATATTTGAGAGCCTTTTCGGGAGATTTCTTTGGTAATTTTGGTATGGGTGAACTCGTGATCGAGTGGGTGTTCATATTTTGTGACTTTTATCCAATTTGGAATTTTTTTTAAAAGTCTTGATTTCATTAATCAGATCAGCCTATTATAGTTGTATTTATGATATGTAATTGTTTTTGGCTAGATTTGGGCCATTCGGAGTCGGATATCGTGGAAAAGGCCTTGTTACCTATTGATTGAGCTTGGTTCGAGGTAAGTGGCTTGCCTAACCTTGTGTGGGGGAAATTCCCTTAGGATTTGGTACTGTTGTGATATGTGAGTGTCGTGTACGTGAGGTGACGAGTACGTACATGGGCTATTTGTTGTAAAACCCGATTTATTTTACTGAGTAGCAACCAGTTTTTCCTTTAATTTGAGTTATACCATTTAAATGAGTATTAGTATGTTTTCATTCTTATTTGAGTTATTTCTATATATGTAGTTATCCTGTTTAGTCTAATATCGCATATCTACGTGCTTTAACTGCTTATTTGAACTCTCTGAAGCATGCCTAGTTGATTCCTTGCTTTTCCTTGTTCTTTATCAATATAACTGTAGAAATCTTGATGTTAACTGTTGTATTTATCGGTTCTCCCTACATATTTACTTTTGAGACTACGAGGCGGTTCCTCAGGAGTTCTCCCTGCATATTCACTTTTGAGACTACGAGGAGGTGCTCGGGAGTTCTCCCTGCATATTTACTTTTGAGACTACGAGGCGGTTCCTCGGGAGTTCTCCCTGCACATTTACTATTGAGACTACGAAGCGGTTCCTCGGGAGTTCTTCCTGCATATTTACTTTTGAGACTACGAGGCGGTTCCTCGGGATTTCTCCCTGCATATTTACTTTTGTGACTACGAAGCGGTACCTCGGGAGTTATCCCTGTATATTTACTTTTGTGACTACGAGGGGGTACCTCGGGAGTACTCCCTGTATATTCATTTTGGGACTACGAGACGGTATCTCGGGAGATCCCCTTTGATTTACCCCTGTGTGTTGTACTGCTGCGTTGATGTGTTTCCTTTTGTTAAATTCTAGTCTCTTATTATATTGTATATTCTCCTGCTTTATTTATTATATACTAGTGGGCCTGACTTGACCTCGTCACTACTCGACCGAGGTTAGGTTTGGCACTTACTGGGTACCATTGTGGTGTACTCATGCTACTCTTCTGCACATATTTTGTGTGCAAATCCAGGTACTTCTTATCAGCCCTGATACTAGCGTAGAGTGCTTGCTGCTGTACGGAGACTTCAAGGTAAGTCTGCCGCGTCCGTAGACTTCGGAGTCGCTCTATATTCTCTCATATGTCATTTACCTTCTGTATTTCTTTTATTAGACTCTGGTGTATAGAGATTCTAGTTTCCTTCTATAGCTTGTGACTTACGATGTTTTGGGTTTTTGGAAGACTGTGTATTTATAGAGTATTGGTTATTGTACATGCCGAGCAGCATTGTTACTAGTTACTCAGTTATCCACTGCTGTTACTTACCAAGTTTTATTTTCGTTTTGTTATTTTTCGCAATTTGTTAGGCTTACCTAGTCGTAGAGACTAGGTGTCGTCACGACGTTATACGGAGGGAGTTTGGGTCGTGACACTCTCCATCGACAAGAACTATAGCAAATTTCTAAGCTGACTTTCAATATTATCCTTCCAACCATGTTGTAATCAATTCCAATAGTATCCATTCTAGGTCCAATGACCTCATCTCATCCAACACGACCACTCTAGTGACATGACACATCAATACAATCTAAAGCCACAACTCGTGCACCAATAAGCAACATTCCAAATGTACTCAATCATGGAAAATGACTCGGACGATAGAATTGTCCCACAAGCTCCTCAAGTACCACCACAACGCAATGCTAAGAACCTATCACACACTGTAGAACCAAAAACACACGAATCTAACACAAGGGATCATATCTCAACATAACTCCGCTGCAATACGTGACCCCATCCAAACACTGGTGCATATGAAATACCTCATCCACTATGCTCAAAATCAATAATCACGCGCAATTCGACATCAAGTACCCAAAGTGCATTACCATAACCACGGAGAAGCCAATGACACAATGCCACCCAAAACTCGAAAGGACATAACCAATACGCAATCAATCATGCAATATTCAAATACTCATCTCGCTCAAATTCCACTATAAGGCCCCAATAGAACCGCATCATGTGTGCCTAAAACCAACGAATCACAACTCCTCGTAGCATACAAGAGTAACTCACAGATAACTTCAGAACACGAATAAGCTCAGCAAGAACCGAATGGCACATCCCTCAACAATAGCATTATGGAGCCAACCAATGCAACTCAGTGTAGAATACACATCCTAATTGGGGCTACCAATGGACCCCAAATCGACTTTGGTCACTCACAAATAGATAAATAACCCTCCAAAAGTCCACAATGACTGAATCATAACACATACTATCATCTAGCTAGCTTCGTCCACAACCTCACAGTCCACAACAATGAAACAATCTGCTCCTGAGAACTCTCAGCCTCTAAATCCATAAAACACACGAATCACCATATTTGATACCATATCAGATCCCAACTCCACTGCCCGAATGCCTAACACATCTATCATACACGATCATCCCACGAGGAATACTTCTAAATTTCTTTTATGCCACCTAGCAAAATTTGAATATCAGTAGTTGATCAACCAGGAGAGTGCCGCAATACCAGTGAAGTATCCATAAATCAAAACACATTGCCCCTTCTGAAATGGATACTCTCATCAAGCCATACCAAATAGTAATATCATTTACCTAGTCATCTCAAACCGTCCATGCTTCCTAAGAATTTTATGACCTTTCATTCAAAACAAAACTGTGATCTCGCTCATGTAAATCTCAATCCCACACAACACACCACATATTCCATGCCATCATATGAAAAATACAAGAACTTCATAGTCCACTATGAGTCACAAGTAACTACATACTCAATTAGCCAAGGACCTTCCATTTGATTTCATCCAGGAGAAAATCACTATACACCACATGCTCCTAACGCTAGTAGGAAATATACTCCTCGAACCATGGTAGAAACCATTGAGAACTCTTCGAAGCCCATTTGCACAAAACCAAGCTATCGGAACCGAATCTCTCTAACTCAACCTAGCCACGCAGGTCGCAAAAACCCAAGAGCATTGCCACGAAACACCTGTAGAGACTAGCCACATCATAAGTACCCAAAGAACCGATTATATCCATTACTGTGCTGATCCAACCTACTACCAAGTTATCCTAACTCTCCGAGTTCTTTTCAAATAACCTTCAAATTGATAGTTCTCCTTGCCATAATACCGCGATCCTCAACCAAAACTCACCACATAAGAGACCCTAGTATAAAACCACAACGCCCTAAGGCCCATAAACTGCTGACTTCCCTCTTAAGCACCCCAAAGAACCACAATTGAGACACCCACTCTAAAGAGACCTTATGTGAACCTAAAATTATTTCCTTCACCCTCCTGATACTGAAATGCATAATCCACAATGATATAAAAATTCCACAAGTCTCGACACCATCCAATGTAAATATCAGATCCTAGCCGTTTACCAATACGAAATTCTCAATTGTTACATATAATTCTTGAATCTATTAGAACAATTCTCGAGAGTCATCCACTCGGCTCAAATCTTAATTGCATCGCCCCAAACAGGCCAAATGCCTGGTGCCCCATTGGCACGACGACACCTAAAGGAGTAACCCCACCTTAATGCAACTAAGCAAATTCCTACTCAATGCACACTACATCCTTCACGAATAACCATTCAATCATTCCATGATTCTCATATACCCATAGAGTGTAATACAACCCGTATCTAGAAATTCCCTTACCTGAGTCATCCTCAATCTCAACCCCTGCAGTCATAACTGATTCACCAGTATACCTCAAACTGAAACCAATACAATACATAATCGTGCAATCAACTCATCGATAGCAGACTCCCCCACTTGGCTCAAAGCCATGGAACAAAATAGTCAATAACATCACGATACCCATACTCTATTACTGCCAAAATCCCGCACTGAAATTCAACTAAATCCTTCGTAAGCTCATGTAACACAAACCATATAATACCTCAAATCGTCTGCAAATCTCGCATTCATCCTCGTGATAGTCAAGTCAACTGTTAAAACCGATCCAAACTCAAATCGCACAAATATACCCCACTAGTAGAAAAGAAAGCCTCCACACAACATTATAAAAACTCACACATCCGTCGATTACCTCGCAGGTTATAACCCACCTGCTTAGCCTCAAACTGACATCTCTTTATACCCTTTCACAGCCACAACTACTAAGTAATCACTTAATCTCCCTGAGTCTGATCTCGACAATAAGACATGAGAACCTATTTCGCTCTAGCATTAAGTAACAGAAAAGATCCTTCAATACACTCATAACTCGGAACCATACGTTGCATCAAGACAGAAACCAAACACCTAATAGTCCTTTCTACATCTCAAGTTAACTCTTTTCGTCACATTCAAACAATCTGAACACATCTCCCAGTCACATCATACTCACGACATAGCCACCCAATCACAAATTCCACTAATAGGGACACCACCATACATATAAGTCCCAAAAGCACATGCGCACACAATCGAAATCTCCGTGCTCAAGCTACAGTCAAAAACCAGCCTCAAGTCCTCCAGACTGGCCCATCATCAGCACGCCAAAATCACGTCTCGCACCTCAACCATGGAATCACAAGTTGTCGATGCACAGCTGATACCGAGCGCTCATGTACGCATATGAATGCGTGGAAGGGATTCAAAGAGTTACGCTTCAGGTTGAATCAATGTCGTATGATAAGGAAAGAAAGATGGGAAGTATATTCTAAATGTCCTGTAGCCTCTCGAAGATAGGTATGGACGTCATCATACCGATTCGCAAGACTCTACTAGCCACTTGCTCATGACTTGTAGAACCTATGAACCTAGAGTACATCTTCAATTCTGGCTCCAGTCGATCATAGCAACGTCAGCAGTCAATATCTGCACGCAAGGTGCAGAAGTGTAGTATGAGTACAACCGACTCCATATACTCAATAAGTAACAAACCTAATCTTAGGTTGAAAGTAGTGACAAGCTAGAACAAAGGTCGGGTCCAATATCAATATCCCACAACAATTCATAATAGCATAGTACAAGTAATAAAAGGAGTATCTCAGAAATAAAAGGCTCAGATCGTTCACAGTTCCAGAAAATAGGCATGTTTTTCAAGTATCTCAGTGAAAAACCAAATCTTTTACAGAAATTGCCAAAAATATTAGTAAGTTTGAAAATTGTGATTTTTCCCCACAATCCTTTCAACAATAAATAAGACGTTTCATTTTCCTTTCAGATAGCAAGTGTAAGATGTCTTTCTATGCCCATATGTCAAAATGTTTGAGAAGTCATAAATGACGTGATACTATACAGCATGAGAAAAAATGCATCTCTATGCCTGTATGTCAAGTGTGCATGCCAAATGCGATGCAAATTAGTGATAAAGACCATATGCATACTCTCAGAGTACCAATTCACTCAGCCCCCACAGTCACTCAGTCCTCCCAATCACTCAGTTCTCACAGTCACTCAGTCGTCCCAATCACTCGACACTCGGCACTCGCACTCAGTAGGTACCTATGCTCACTGGGGGTGTGTACAGACTCCGGAGGGGCTCCTTCAGCCCAAGCACTATAATCTGCACGGACAACTCACATGCTGCACGGACAAATCACGATCCCATAAATATCCTCACAATCAGGCCCTCGGCCTCACTCAGTCATCAACCTCTCCAATCTCTCGGGCTCTCAATGTCAGGAAATATCAGCCCCAAAATAATGATGTGATGTATCAATATGTAGCAACAGAGACTGAGGTATGATATGAAATGAACATGACTGAGTATGAAATTACAATGTAAGCAAATAATTCAACAATAATAACGACCTCAATGGGTCCCAACAGAGTAAGCACGTAGCCTAAACATCATTTTTAACATGAATCACAGCTCAATAGCTCTAGTACGTAGATTTTATGGTTACAGATAAGATCAGGTAGCTACACAGTACCACAGAAATAACGGAATTACAACTTACACGGTGCACGCCTACATGCCCGTCACCTAGTATGTGCGTCACCTTAACACCAATCATATAACACGTAATTGGGGGTTTCATACCCTCAGCACAAAGTTTAGAAGTATTACTTGCCTCGAACAAGAAAATCCCAATACCGAGCAACCAAGCTAGGGCTGTTCAAAACCGAACTGAAACCGTTAATCGAACCGAACCGATAGCTTATTGGCTTATTGGTATCGGATTAATGGGGTAATGGATGGTGAACGGATTGAGATTTTATAATTAACGGCTTAACGGTTTAGGGGCGGATTACTCAATTTTCTTTTCGGATAAACCGTTAAGAATTTTTATATTTACACTTTTAACCCTATGTATATAAACTTGTTACTAGGGTAGTTAGACTGGGGCATGCACACTTTGGTTTGAATTCAGCAATAGCTTATACTTTATGGTAAATAATTCTATCGGGGTGACCTCGGCAACATCATAAATCCTAATATGGCAGAGTATAGCGGTCAATTATTTCATCAACATGACAGAAAGTAACTAAATTTTGCTCATAAAGTCTAGTTGGAAATGAAAAAAGTCCAACCCATTTTACTATTTCTTTTGTACACTCCAACAAATCAGATAATCAGTCCTGCCCTACCACCCTAATCTTTTGTAGAAGAATGTCTATATATTCCAAATAATTGTACTGGGTAGGACGTATCTTCTAAAGATTTAAATTTTTTTCATCAGCATTTGTTAGATAATATATACAAAAGTAAAGTATTATTCTGTAAGTGGTTACTGGATAACTTACCTTTTTCATTTATCTTTTCGACCCAAAAGCAAAATCTTGTAAACTTGTAAACATTGGAGTCTGTAAAATATTAAAAAGTTTTAGCCTCTAGATGAAAATGAAGAACGCAAAGGCTCCAATATCACAACAATAATTAAGCTTCAAATATTAGCAAGTTAAATTTTTGCAGTCCAATGAAAAAAAGGGAATAGGTATTGATTGTTCAAGCAACTACTCCGTAATATTATTATACGATATTGATTGTTCCTACAGTGACAGATAATTTATTAATTTTTTTGGCCGTTTGGTATTGATTGTTCAAAATATTTTTATTTGGTATACCCGATAAACCGTCCGATAATCGTCAATCCGAAACCAATCCGCCTGTTGTCTTATTGGATGGCTAGTGGATGACTACATTTATAATCCAATAACCGATAAGCCGAACTGTTAAGCGTAATTATCCGCCCGATCCGCCCGATAAGCACCCCTAGTTTCAACAAAATATGCAACTTTATAGTTGCTACGGGATGGGTTCCGACCTCCTAACGGCTTGAAACTAACCAAAAATAACTCAAGTACATCAAACAATGCTAAAGGAACCAATTCCGATTAAAAAAGATCAAATCTTGAATCAAAAGCCCAAAATCGGTCAAACGCCCAACCCGGGCCCGCACCTCAAAACCCAACAAAATTTACAAAATCCAACAACTCATTCAATTACGAGTCCAACCATACTAGTTTCACTCAAATCCGACTCCAAATCGATGTTCAAAACTCAAAAATTCACATTATGAAACTTTAGGCCAAAACCTCCAATTATCTCTTTGAAAATCATCAACCAAAAGCTAGAATCGAAGATAGATTCATGAAATATAACCAAAACCGAGTAGAGAACACTTACCTCAATTCATATGGTGAAATTTGCTTTAAGAATCGCTTCAATCCGAGCTCCATGGCTCCAAAAATGCAAAAATGTCTGAAACCTTCAAAATAGAGTATTATATACACTACCCAGGTGTCCTCTTTCGCGAACGCGGGAAAACCATCGCGTTCGCAATGTAAAAAATATCAATCACCCAAAAATACTCTACGCATTCGCGGCACAAGCCTCGCGAACGCGATACACACCGGGGATAGAACTACGCGAATGCGGTTCCAACTACGCGAACGCGATGAAGAAAGGCTTCCAGCTCCAGCTCCCAGCTCAACCCTACGCGAACGCGATGAAGAAAGGCTTCCAGCTCCAGCTCCTAGCTCAACCCTACGCGAACGTGATCCCTCATACGCGAACGCGAAGAAGACTTGCCCCAACTCTACGCGAACGCGGACCAATATTCGCGAACGCAGTGAAGAAATGCCACTGCCATAAAAAATACACCACGCGTTCGCGATACATGCCACGTTAACGTGATGAAGGGCTGAGACACCAGAAACCAGTAGAACATAGTAGCGCCAAAATGAAGGAGAATAGCCCGAAATCAATCTGAAACATGCCCGAGCCCCTCGGAACCCCGTCCAAACATACCAAAAAGTCCCATAACATAATACGGACCTACTCGAGGTCTCAAAACACACATAACAAAATCGAAATGATGACTCACACCTCAATTCGAAATCAATGAACTTGAAACTTAAAACTTCCACAACTGATGATGAAACCTATCAAATCACGTCCGATTGACCTCAAATTTTGAACACAAGTTCCAAATGACATAACGAAGCTATTAAAACTCCCAGAACCACAATCTGATCCCGATATCCAGAAAGCCAACTCTCGATCAAACTTTTAAACTTTTCAAACCTTCAAATTTCCAATTTTTGCCAAAACCTTCTAGAAACATCCAAATGCAAATTCGGGCATATGCCCGGGTCCAAAATCACCATACGGACCTACCGGAACCATCAAAACTCCGTTCCGGATTCAAATTCATAAAAAGTCAAGCATGGTTAACTCTCCTAATTTAAAGTTCAACAATGAAATCCATTCTTCCAATTCGATTCCGAATAACCTGAAAACCAAAACTGAATATTCCCATAAGTCATAATACATCATACTACTCATGCCCGTAAACTAGCGAGTGAAGTACAAATTCTCAAAACAACCGGTTGGGTCATTACATTGGGCCTATTTCTATCGCATGGCACATGACTGTCGAAGTAGTAAGAACAAAAATGGGCAGTTTTCTTTGCAAGATAGGCTTCGCATATGGATCCTTCAATCATATTCCTCTGTTTGACAAAACGTTTATACTTGCCGATAGTCCTGCACATTGTCATATTAGACGATAACGTTAAAGCAACTTACAAGAATAAATCAAGGTTTGAGCATTACCTCTCAAATGGATACATCCACCTGCATTGAACCGGCCCTCCAAGTCGCGCCTCGTGTACAAGGTGAATTGGAAGGTGTTCCATCACATCAAATGAACCACATGGAAAAATCCTTTTCAGCTTATTACTTATTACAGGAATGTTCCGATTCATTTGAAATAGGTTTTCTTCCCTTAATGTGGTAGAACATAAGTCTTTGAAGAACAAACTTATCTCTGTGATAGGTTTCCAGATATTTTCAAGCAAACCACAAAATGTAATAGAGATTAATGTTTCCATGAAGATATGACAGTCATGACTTTTTATATGAGTCAGCTTTCCTTCAACCATATCGGCACATTTTCTCAGGTTCGAAGCATAGCTCTCGGGCATCTTTAGGTTTGCAACACACTCACAAATCTGTCGTCTTTGTTCCAAAATGAATGTGTAGCTGGACTTGGGCTTGAACACCTTAGCATTGTTCGCACACTGCAAATGTAATTCAGGTCATCTGCAATATTCTTGTAAGTCCAGTCTAGCCTTCGGGTTATCTTTTGTCTTATTCTTATCATCCATCACTGTGTTGAACAAATTGTCAAAATAGTTTTTCTCAATATGCATGACATCAAGATTATGTCTGAGAAGATTATCCTTCCAATATGGCAACTCCCAAAATATGCTTTGTTTTGTCCAGTTATGAGTAACACCATATCCAGGAAATCTAGAAGATGGGGCGTCGGTAACTTTAGTGAAGTTCTGAACCCTCTCCCAAATTTCCTCACCGAACAAAATTGAAGGTGGAAAATCATGTTCAACTGTATTCTTTTTTAATGTATTCTTCATCCTTCTGAACTCATGATCAACTGGCAAAAACTGACGATGACAATCAAACCATGACTGCTTTCGACCATGTCTTAAAGTGAACGCTTTACCATTTTCCATGCAGTAAGAACATGATAACTTTCCAGTAGTCATCCACCCAGACAACATTCCATACGTAGGAAAATTATTAATGGTCTACATTAAGTTAGCACGCAAGTTGAAATTTTGCTTAGTTGATATGTCATATGTCTCAACTCCATCATACCATAATTATTTTAGCTCATCAATCAGAGATTGCAAATATACATAAATCAAACTCTTTGGATTGCGGGGACCGGGAATAACACAATTTAAAAAATTATATGGACTAGTCATACATATTTCAGGCAGAATATTATACGGCATAATAAAGATCGGCCAGCATGAATATGGTATTGCAGAAATAAAAAATGGCGTGAAACCATCAGTACACAAACCCAACCGAGCATTCCTCGGTTCACTAGCATAATCCGGATACGTCCTATCAAAATGCTTCCAAGCTTCCCCATCTGAAGGATGACGTATAATATCGGGCGGCCTTCTATTTTCATAGTGTCATCTCATATGAGGAGCGGAACTCATCGATGCGTACAACCTCTTTAATCTAGGAATAAGAGGTAAATAATGCATCGACTTCACAACAACATTTTTCCCGCTGGAAACCCGCTTAAAATGAGGTTTTCAAAAAATTTACAACTTTCTAAATCTGCATCACCCTTACAGTAAAACATGCAACCATCTTCACAACAATCGATTGTCATAGACGAGAGTCCTAACTTAGAAAAATATCTTTTAGCATTATAGAAATCTTCAGGTATGTTGAAAGTTGGGTCAACTAGTTCACTCATAAGACCAATGAAAGAATTCATTCCCGCTTGAGAAATATTAGTATCTGATTTGATATTTAATAATCTAATTGCAACAGACAACGCAGGGCGGGAAAACATAAATTAGTATTTCCGACCAATATCGGTCAATATTTTAATAATTACATGATACTACTGAAAAACTGCCAAAACGCGTCAAGAAAAACCGACCGAAATCGGTCGAAATCCAACAAAAATCGACCGACTTCCGACCGTTTTCAATTGGTCGATAAAATAATGGTCGCAAAAAGTGAGCGACCGAATTTGGTCGTTATTTGCTGACCGAAGTCGGTCGGTAACTGTCAACACAGTTTGACCAAGTTGTCTGACACAAATTAATTTTACCGTCCGAATTCGGTTGGTATTGTTAAGAATATTTTTTATTTATTTTTATATTAGCGACCAAATTCGGTCGAAAATTTAATTATTTATTTTTTTAAAATTATTCAATTTCGATCGAAATCGATCGGTATTGTTAAAATATCTAATTATTCATTTTTATTTAAAATTGTTAATTCCGACCGAAATCGGTCGGTATTATTTAAATAATTAAAATTTAAAATCAAAAATTTTGACCGAAGTCGGTAGGTAAATTTGATTTTTAGGGAATTAAAATGAACATTTCCGACCGAAGTCGGTCGGTTTTCTAGGTAATTGTTTGGCAAAAAATAGTTGTTTTATAGCTGCACCACCTACCAACAACCAATCACCTATAATGGCAGCATTACATTGTTGTCATTCAACCAATAACAATAACAATAACAACAATAACAACAACAATAACAACTATCAAAACTATATTAACAAAACATTAGCACCATCTCCATCTCCATCTCCACTAAACTATATTAACAAAACATCATACCCAACAACAAAACGTTTCACAAGTTAAAAGTTCAAACATCATTCAATGAGTGTTTTGTACTACATTATTTCCATCTTCACTATTAGAACCTTCATCGTTGGCATGGTACGAAGGATTAGCATCTGGGGAAGGCTCACGAGACCGGGGAATCGGGAAAGCACCACTAGCAAGGAGATTAGCTAGCTGGCCTTGAAGGATATTAAATTGTTGGTCCCTCTTTTCTAGTAAACTTGAAGGGTATCAAATTGTTTATCTCTCTTTTATTCTCTAGCCTTTGTCTCTTCAAGCTATGCTTCAGCTTTGCGATCTTCTTCTCCATAGACGAGAGAGTCGACCTATCAATTGCCTTGCCCTGGGCAAAAGTCCCTATACCTTGCAATCCAGCCCTGCAGCGCCAAAATGATCTCTCTGGAAGGCCGTATGCTATCCCCTTTTTAGGACCACCGAGAATATCTAACCATATCTTCTGCGCTTCTTTGTCTGAAATGGGTGGTCGCTCGGCTTGCTCATTCGCTGGCAAGCTCTAAGTGTACTCCTCCACATTAGTCTTGTAGCGACCCTTTATTTAGAAGATAGAAAATTATTAACTATATAATATTATAAACATTAATTCAAGTTATAGTAGTTGTAAAACTTACATATGTAGTCTCCGCCCGGTCCTCGACCCATCTACTTGGATCCGTAGGTGCCTTCTTCTTCCAGATGTGAGTCTCCATGAAGAACTCATCATGAGTCATCTTCCTTCCATATTGTTTTTCCTACAAATATAATGAAACATGTTAACTAAATTAAAATATATAAATATAGTTTGATAAAAATAGATGTAAATATTTTAAGGAATTACCAGTAGTCTCCTCGTAGTCCTTACGCTCCTTGCACCCACACAGTGCAAGGAGCCACCCTTCTCAGATGCTCGAGCCTTCTTTCCATGTTCACTCCTCTTCTCAAATTCCTCGGTGGTCCACTACCTCAGCAGATCCTTCCATATATGTGGTAGAATCCATGAAGGCTTCTTGCTCTTCTTTCGAGCAGAGCTAAAGGAATCAGATAGTCTCTTATGGCATTTGAACACAAAATTTGCAAGAATTTCACTATTATGCCGGTCCTCCCAGGCACACTTAGTCTACAAATGAAGTGTGTAACGTTAGATAAAAATATTGTTAATATAATGCTTAAATAGATAAAAATTGTATTAAAACCTTAAATTGGTTGAAAATTTGCTCCACGAGCTCAGGTGGAAATTCACTCCAAGTCTAGGGTACATCATACAACCGGCCAAGAGCTTCAGTGATTATCTTTGTAGTCCGATGATTAGGTATGAACCTGCAACATAGCAATTACATTAAATAAACAAGAGTAGCTATTATAATTCAGCAAAAATAAAGAAGTAATAAATAAATCTTACCCATTGCCCTCAGGCCTGATGATCATCCTATGATAACGATCATACCGCACTTCCTCTGGATCATCATCCTCCGATGAATCTGAAGCATACGTAGAAGGGGGCATCTGGCTTAGCGCAACTATCCTGAAGGCGAAGTCTAGAAATGCTAGGAGACGAACTCCATGGAGAGGGAGATGGGGTCGCTGATGAAGATGGTTGCGATCCACACCCCTGTAGCGATCTAGACCCCTGCTGCGATTCGGCTGGCTGAAATCTAGATGGATGTGATCCAGCTGGTGATAAAGCAAATGGAGCATATGATGGGCATATCACCACATGGCCTTGTGACTGCTAACTCTATGGACCCATGTAACTATATGAAGGATCATGTGGAGGAAGTGGAGTATAGCCCTGTGGCGGAGAATGCTAAGAATATTGCTGGCCGGGCGAATGGTAGGTAGTATGATGAGTAGATGGATGTGGTAGAATATATATGTGCCTAGAAGATTGCTGCCGGCCATCAACAACGGAGGGATACAAGTGTGGAGTGGAAGGAAGCGAGGGTGTAGCACCATCATCATGATCAATAGGCCCCTTATCCTTACTAGACCTACCTCGACCCCTACCGGTCATCTGCATAAATTAAAGAAAATGTTAGAATTGAGAATATAAATCTATATAAGTTGAGAGCACTTGAAAAACTAACATGCTAGTCGTCTTCGAAGTATCCTTCCTAGTCCGAAAATTCTTCCTCTTCACTTATTTCATTTTCATTAGGTGATTCTTCATCCTCATTTTCTATGATTGTTATTTCCTCTATATAAACTTCTTCTAATATGCGTTGAGGATACTCCAAGTCATTTTCTAACTGATCATCCACCATTTGGTTAACACTTGAGGTATTATTTTGGTAAGTAACATCTAGCACATTCTCAACTTCCACCCTACCAACATGTTTAGTTTTGATTACAACCAACCAATCAGCCTTATCCCTCCGCAATGGATATGGAGCATAATACACTTGCCTAACTTTTTCTACAATTATAAATGGATCATAGCGATCATACTCCCTCTTTTTATTAACCTCAATTATGTTGTACTGCGAGTGTACATTTGTACCTCTTCTAGGTGTTAGGTCAAACCACTTGCATCGAAAAAGTATGATCTTCTTATTTGGCCGACCTGAATATGATAATTCTAGAATCTCCTTGATCACACCATAATAATCATTTTCCCCATCCTGGTTGCCTTCAGCACCTTTGACACACACCCCACTGTTATTGATTTTTTTATACTTGGAGCATTCCTCGGTGTGAAATTTGTAACCATTCACAAAATACTTAGACATAGTTGTAACCATCAGTGCAGGTCCCCAAGATATATCTTTCAAAAATTGATTAACACCGTTGTTTGGATTATTAACCTATATGTAGTGTTAAATAAATCAAAAGTGAGCAAGTATATTCACAAGTGACCAAGTATGTATATTCATATGTGATAAAGTATGTAAGATGCACTTACACACTCTTTAAACTATGCCTCAAATGTAGAATATACATCATCATGGCCAAATTGACTCACGAAGTCACTGAGTGACACATTGAAAATTTTGTTAGTTGCATCAACCAAATTAAATAGTAGTTCATGTAAATTAATCTTACATCAACACTTACTTAAGGAATGGTTGAACTTTCGAGCAATTTAGCAACGCATGATTTGAAGCTGATTTGTACTCCATACTACTTAGGCCCTTTTTTGTTCGATCTTTAGAGCCTCGGCCTGGTTGATTGAATATGGATATTGATGGATATAATGGATCAATCTCAATCATGATATTGTGCCGATTGGACCTATTTCTAGCACATGGCACATGACTGTCGAAGTAGTAAGAACAAAAATGGGTAGTTTTCTTCGCAAGATAGGCTTCGCATACGGATCCTTTAATCATATTTCTCTATTTAACAAATCGTTTACACTTGCCGATAGTCCTGCACATTGTCATATTAGACAATAACGTTAAAGAAAATTATAAGAATAAATCAAGGTTTGATCATTACCTCTCGAATGGATACATCCACCTGCAATGAATCAGCCCTCCAAGTCGCGCCTCGTATACGAGGCGAATTGGAAGGTGTTCCATCACATAAAATAAACAACATGGAAAAATCCTTTCCAGCTTATTACTGATTACAGGAATGTTCCGATTCATTTGAAATAGGTTTTCTACCTTTAATGTGGTTGTAACGACCAGGCCAGTCGTTTCGAGTATTACAGCCTCGTTCCCCCATTTACTGCCCGCTTTATGCTTTACCTTTTTTGTATGACTTTCCGGGTTAATTGGTTGGGGTCCGGAAGGATTTCGGAGTGAAATGAGACACTTAGTCTCATAATTGAAAATTTAAATTGAAAAAGTTCATCGGATGTTGACTTATGTGTAAACAACCTCGGATTTGAATTTTGATGATTCCAATAACTCCGTTCGGTGATTTTGGACTTAGGAGTGCGACAAAATTGTGATTCGAAGGTCCGTGGTTAATTTTGGCTTGAAATGGCAAAAGTTAAATTTTTGGGAAGTTTGACCGGGGGTTGACTTTTTGATATTGGGTCGGAATCCGATTCTGGAAATCGGAATAGGTCCGTAATGTGAAATGTGATGTGTGTGCAAAATTTGAGGTCAATCGGACGCTATTTGATAGGTTTCGGCATCGGTTGTGGAAGTTGAAGTTTCAAAGTTCATTGATTTTGAATTTAGGCGTGATTCACTGTTTCGATATTGTTTGGTGTGATTTGAGGCCTCGAGTAGGTCCGTATTATGTTATGGGACTTGTTGGTATATTTGGTTGAGGTCCCGGGGGCCTCGGGTGAGTTTCGGACGAGGTTCGGATCAATTTCGTTGCAAATTGAATTGTTGAAGGTTGTTGGTTCGGGTGTTTCCGCACCTGCAGAAATGGACTCGCAGGTGCGACAAAGGCATCGCAGATATTTATACTATGGCACATGAGTTGTCCATGCCGATCCAGATATTGATATTATGGCACATGAGTTATTCGTGCAACACGTGAGTTATCCGTGCGGATTATAGCGCTTGGGCTGAAAGGATCCCCTCCGGAGTCTGCACACCCCCTGTGAGCGTAGTCGACTATAAATAGGGATCGGGCTGCACGCCGCAGCAGGTATGGTACAACGCTGAGTGTTTGAGCGTGCTGAGCATAGTGAGAGAGAATGCGAGACAGTGAGATTGAGTACTCTGAGAGTGTGAGTACATGAGCTCATCATCGAGATGCATTGCATTTGACATGCGTACTTGAGATACATGCATAAAGGTGAATTTCCTTCTTCTACCCAGTTTTGGAGACATTTATAATTTTACATGTATCTTGACATCTAGGCATAGAGAAGTACTTTCCTCATGCTATCTGAAAATGAAACATCTTACTATTTGTTGAAAGGAGTTTTGGGAAAAACCATAGTTTTCAAACTTACTCGTATTTTGGCTTTTTCGGTAAAAGATTTGGGTTTTCACTGAGATACTTGAAAAGAAATGCCTATTTTTCTGGAACTGTGAATGAACTGAGCCTTTATTTCTTAGATACTCTTCTATTATTGTACTATGCTGTTATGACCTGTTGTGGAATATTAGTGTTGGACCCGACCTTTTTGTTAGCTCGTCACTACTTTCAACCTAAGGTTGGGTTTGTTACTTATTGAGTGCATGGGGTCGGTTTTACTCATACTACACTTCTGCACCTTGCGTGCAGATGTTGGTTGTTGATGTTGCTGTGTTCGATGGGAGCTGGATTGAAGATGTACCTGCATCCCGGTTGTAGCTGCCTCTTGTTCGTGGTAGCCTTAGATCTATAAAACCCTATTTATGTACTTTTCAAACAGACTATGTATTCATTTCATTTCAGCTTTGTAAACTCTATTCTTAGAAGCTCATGATTTGTACTACCAGTCCTTGGGAAATATATAAAATTCAGTAAATTACTATCGTTTATTTGTCCTGTTAATATCATTGGAATTGGATAGTTACTAGTTGGCATACCTAGCGAGTTGGGTTAGGTGACATCACGACTAGTGGATTTGGGGTCGTGACAGATTGGTAGCAGGGCTCTAGGTTCATAGGTTCTACAAGTCATGAAGAAGTGTCTAGTAGAGTCTTGCGGATCGGTATGATGACGTCCATACCTATCTTCGAGAGGCTACAGGACATTTAGGATATACTTCCCATCCTTCTTTCCTTATCATGCAGCATTGATTCAGCTTGAAGCGTAACTTTTTGAATTCCTTCCACGCATTCGTATGCGCATGTGAGCGCTCGGTATCGGCTGTGCGCCAACGGCTTGTGATTCCATGGTTTAGGTATGAGATGTGATTTTGGCATGCTGATGATGGGCCAGTCTGGAGGACTTGAGGACGAGTTTTGACGGTGGCTTGAGCACGAAGATTTCAGTTGTGTGAGCACGTGTTTTTAGGACTTATATGTCCGGTGGTGTCCCTATTAGAGGAATTTGTGATTGGATGACTATTGGGTGAGTATGATGAGACTGCGAGATGTGTTCAGATTGTTCGAATGTGACGAGAAGAGTTTACTTGAGATGTAACAAGGACTATTGGGTGTTTGATTTTTGTCTTAATATGGCGTATGGTCTCGAGTTATGGGTGTGTTGAGGGATCTCTCATGTTTTTTAGTTGTGGAGTGAAGTATATTCGCATGTCTTGATTGATGAGTTCAGAATCAAGAAGGTTAAGTGATTGCGTAGTAGTCGTGACTATGGAAGGGTATAGAGATATGTCAGTTTGAGGAAGAGCAAGTGGGTTATCTCCTGCGAGGTGTCCTGAGGTTGTGTGGTCCTTATGATGTTTTGTAGAGAGTTCTCTTTTACCAGTGAATGATATATGTTGCAATTTAAATTTAGATCGCTTGTGGAAGTTGGCTTGACTATTACAAGGGTGAATACTAGATTTGTAGATAATGTGAAGTATTAGATAATGTGAAGTATTAGATGATTTGTAGATAATGTGAAGTATTTGGTTGAATCTCACTACGGTATTATGGCAGTAATAGAGTATGGGCATTGTTAGTTATGTGTTTTGATCTATGGCTTTGAGCCAAGTAGGGGAGTCTACTATCGACAAGTTGATTGCACAATTATGTATTGTATTGGTTTCGGTTTGAGGTATACTGATGAATCAGCTATAACTGCAGGGGTTGAGATTGAGGATGACTCGAGTATGGGGATTTCTGGATACGGGTTGTATTACACTCTATGGGTATATGGGAATCATGGAATGATTGAGTGGTTATTTGTGAAAGCTATAGTGTGTATGGAGTAGGAATTTGTTTGGTCGCGTTAAGGTGGGGATTACTCCTTTTGGCGTCGTCGTGCCAATGGGGCACCAATCGTTTGGCCCATTTGGGGCGGTGCAATCGAGATTTGAACAGAGTGGATGACTCTCGAGAATGGTTCTAATGGATCCAGGAATTATATGTAGCAAATGGGAATTTCGGTTTGGTATATAGCTAGGATCTGATATTTGCATTGGACAGTGTCGAGACTTGTGGCATTTTTATATCATTGTGGATTATGCATTTCAGTATCAAGAAGGTGCAGGAAACAGTTTTAGGTTCACATAAGGTCTCTTTAGAGTGGGTGTCGCGGTTGTGGTGCTTTAGGGTGCTTAAGAGAGAAGTCAGCGGCTTATGGACCTTAGGGCATTGTGGTTTCATACTAGGGTCTCTTGCGTGGTGAATTTTTATTAAGGGTCGTGGTGTTCCAGCAAGGAAAAGTATCAATTTGAAGTCAATTTGGAAGGGACTTAGAGAAATAGGACAGCGTGGTAGTAGGTTGGATCAGCACAGTAATGGATATAATCGTTTCTTTGGGTACTTATGATATGGCTAGTCTTTATAGGTGCTTCGTGGCAATGCTCTTGGGTTTTTGCAACCTGCGTGGCTGGGTTGATTAGAGAGATTCAGTTATGATAGCTTGGTTATGTGCAAATGGGTTTCGAAGAGTTCTCAATGGTTTTTACTAAGGTTCGAGGGGTATATTTCCTACTGGCATGAGGAGCATGTGGTGTATGGTGAATTTCTCCTGGATGAAAGCAAATGGAAGGTTTCTGACTAATCGGGTATGTATTCTGCTTGGGACTCAGAGTTGATTATGAGATTCTTGTACTCTTCACAGGATGGCATGGTAGATGCGGTGTTGTGTGGGATTGAGATTTGCATGTGCAAGGTCACAGGTCAGTTTGGAGGGAAGGACATAAATTCGTAGGCAGCATGGACGGTTTCAGGTGACTAGGTAAATGATATAACTAATCGGCATGGCTTGATGAGAGTATACAATCTAGAAGGGGCAATGTGTTTTGATTCATGGATACTTCACTAGTACTGCGGAACTCTCCCGGTTGATCGACTACTGATATTCAAATTTTTCTATGTGGCACGGAAGAATTTTAGAAGTATTCCTTGTGGGATGATCGTGTATGAGAGATGTGTTAGACATTCTGGCGGTAGAGTTGGGATCGGATATGGCGATTCGTGTGTTATATGGATTTGTAGACTGGGAGTTCTCAAGAGCAGGTTGTTTTATGGTTGTGGACTGTGAAGTCATGGTCGAAGTTAGCTAGACGATAGTATGTGTTATGAATCAGTCATTGTGGGCTTTCGGAGGGTTACTTATCCATGTGTGGGTGCCCGGAGTTGATTTGGGGTTCATTGGTAGGCCTAATTAGGGTGTGTATTCTACATTGAGTCGAATTGGTTGGATCCATACTACTATTGCTGAGGGATGTGCCATTCAGTTATTGTTGAGCTTATTCATGTTCCGATATGTTCGGTGAGTTACTCTTCTATGCTACGAGGGGTTGTGATTCGTTAGTTGAATGCACCCATGGTGCAGTTCTATTAGGGCCTTATAGCGGAATTTGCGCGAGAAGGGTATTTGGGTGATGCATGAGTGGTTGCGCATTGGTTATGTTCTTTCGGGTTTGTGTGGAAGCGTGTCATTTGCTTCTCCATGGTTATGGTAATGCACTTTGAGTACTTGATGTCAGATTGCGCGTGGTTATTGATTTTGAGCATGGTGGCTGAGGTATTTCATATGGATCAGTGTTTGAATGGGGTCGCGCATTGCGGCAGAGTTATGTCGAGATATGATCCTTGGTGTTAGATTCGTGTGTTATGGTTCTACGGTGGGTGATTGGTTCTTAGAATTGCGTTGGGGTGGTACCCGTCTAGCTTGCAGAACAGTTCTCTTGTTTGAGTCATTTTTGTGATTGAGTACATCTAGAATGTTGCTTATTGGTGCACGGATTGCACAGGTAGTGGCTTTAGATAGTATTGGTATGGCATGTCAGTAGAGTAGCTGGTATTTGATAAGATGAAGTCTTCTGATCTAGGATGGGTGCTATCAGATTTGATTCTGGTATATTTGGAAGGATAATATCGAAAGTCGGCTTAGAAATTTGCTATGGTTCTTGTCGAAGGAGAGGGAGCTCCACGACCGGTGGATCTGATGAATGGTTACGAGTTTCTGCGTGGTTCTTTCATCATCGGTAGTGTACAAAGGTTTTAGAATGGAGTCTTGTTTGGTATGAGGTTTATTACCGGCATTGGGTTGTTTTGAGCAGCTACTGTGATTAGAAATCATTGCTTCGAGCATTTGAGCTATGTGGAATTTGAGTTTTGAGTGTTTGAGTTATGGTTACGGCTTTTGGTACAACTTGTTCAGACTTATACAGTGTGTAGGTTGCGGGATTCAGATCTTATAAGAAATTCTGGATGTTAGAAATTGGATTCCAAGGCTTGTGGGCGAGGTTAAATTAAGAAATTTTAGTTATGTGGTGTTATCAGACCTATATAGGATAGGGTGACGTGGGGTCACCCCCGGGTACGTGTGTGGTAAGATGGAATAGTGATGTGGTGGCTTGGAAACAACTCTCGGCACGTTCGAGGACGAACGTATGTTTAAGTGGGGGAGAATGTAATGATGCGGTCGATCGTTTCGAGTAATACAACCTCGTTCCCCCATTTACTGCTTGCTTTATGCTTTACCGTTGTTGTATGACTTGCCGGGGTAATTGGTTTGGGTCTAGAAGGATTTCGGAGTGAAATGAGACACTTAGTCTCATAATTGAAAACTTAAGTTGGAAAAGTTGACCGGATGTTGACTTATGTGTAAACGACCTCGGATTTAAATTCTGATGATTTCAATAGCTCCGTTGGGTGATTTTGGACTTAGGAGTGCGTCCGAATTATGATTCGGAGGTCCATGGTTGATCTTGGCTTGAAATGGCGAAAGTTGAATTTTTGGGAAGTTTGATCGGAGGGGTTGACTTTTTGATATCGGGGTCAAAATCTAATTATGGAAATTGGAATAGGTCTGTAATGTGAAATGTGACGTGTGTACAAAATTTGAGGTCAATCGGACGTAATTTGATAGGTTTCGGCATCGGTTGTGGAAGTTGAAGTTTCAAAGTTCATTGATTTTGAATTTAGGTGTGATTCATCGTTTCGATGTTGTTAGGTGTGATTTGAGGCCTCGAGTAGGTCCGTATTAGGTTATGGGACTTGTTGGTATATTTGGTAGAGGTCCCGGGGGCCTCGGGTGAGTTTCGGACGAGGTTCGGATCAATTTTGTTGCATATTGCATTGTTGAAGGCTGTTGGTTCTGGTGTTTCCGCACCTGCGGAAATCGGCTCGCAGGTGCGACAAAGGCGTCGCAGATGCGAGATGAGAGCTGGATGAGGAGGCCCGCAGAAGCGGAAGCCAGGGCGCATATGCGCATGCGCAGAAGTGCGACCGTATGTGCGGTCCTATACATCGGAGAAGCGATCAAGGCTGGCCAAGCTGTTCTCGCAGAAGCGAGATTTTTCCCACAGAATCGAAGGTCACTTAGGCGACCTCTTGTCCGTAGGTGCGAATTGACTGGACAGAACCCTTTAAGTTCGGGGGTTCACGATATTTCACCCATTTTCGGATTTTGGAGCACGGTTTAGGCGACCTTTGGAGCAATTTTCTTCACAAGGATTGGGGTAAGTGTTCTACACTTGATTTTGATCTTATTCCATGAATCTACCTTCGTTTTCGGTGATTGGATTGTGAATTTTAACGAAGAAATTGGGGATTTTGGCCTAAAGTTCATAAT
The DNA here is from genome assembly GCF_000715075.1 of Nicotiana tabacum. Lineage (NCBI taxonomy): Eukaryota > Viridiplantae > Streptophyta > Magnoliopsida > Solanales > Solanaceae > Nicotiana > Nicotiana tabacum. The sequence continues at coordinate 106,801,685 of NC_134096.1, read as the reverse complement.
ATGAATTTCTGAGTTTTGAACATCGAATTGGAGTCGGATTTGAGTGAAACTAGCATGGTTGGACTCGTAATTGAATGGATTGTTAGATTTTGTGAGTTTTGTTGGGTTCCGAGGTGTGGGCCCAGGTGTGATTTTTGGCCGGTTTTGGGTTTTGATAAAGGATTCGATCTTTATCATGTGGAATTGTTTCCTTGGGCTTTATTTGATGTATTTGAATTGCTTTTGTCTAGTTTTGAGCTGTCTGGAGGTCACTATGTGCGTGATGGCATCTTTGGAGCATCGCTTTGCTTGCTTGGCATTGGTATTGGCTCTTTCGAGGTAAGTAACTCTTCTAAACTTAGAGCTGAGGGTATGAAATACGTGTTATGTGATTGGTATTGAGGTGACGCACATGCTAGGTGACGGGCGTGTGGGCGTGCACCCTATGAATTGTGACTCCATTGTTTCCATGGCACTGTATAATGGTCCTATTTTGTTGATATTTGTGTTATCACCATGTGATAAAGTAACTGAGCTGTCAATAATGCTAAATATCATGTTTAGGCTTTATGCTGATATTGTTAAGACCCATATTGGTCGTTTCTTGCTGTCATCTCACTGATTTTATTGATATATCGTACTCAGTCATATTCATGCATTCATATCATATCTCAGTCTCAGTTGTTATTTATCGATACATCATATCATTGTTGTCGGGCTAGTTTCATGACATTGTGAGCCCGTGAGTGAGACTGGAGAGATTGATGACTGAGTGAGGCCGGGGGCCTGTTTGTGAGGATATTGATACTATAGCAGTTATTCGTGCGGATCCAGATATTAATACTGTAGCACGTGAGTTATCCGTGCAGCACGTGAGTTGTTCGTGCGGATCTAGATATTGATACTATAGCACGTGAGTTGTCCGTGCAGATCCAGATATTGATATTATGGCACGTGAGTTGTCCGTGTGGATTATAGCGCTTAGGCTGAAAGGAGCCCCTCCGGAGTTTGCACACCCCAAGTGAGCGCAGTCGACTATAAATATGGAACGGGCTGCACGCCGCAGCGGGTATTGTACAACACTGAGTGATTAAGTGTGTTGATCATAGTGATAGAGAATGCAAGATAGTAAGATTGAGTACTCTGAGAGTGTGAGTACATGAGCTCATCATCGAGATGCATTGCATTTTACATTCGTACTTGAGATACATGCATAGAGATGCATTTCCTTCTGCTACCCGATTTTGGGGACATTTATGATTTTACCTGTATCTTGACATGTAGGCATAGAGAAGTACTTTCCTCACGCTATCTAAAAATAAAACATCTTACTATTTGTTGAAAGGAGTTTTGGGAAAAACCACAGTTTTCAAACTTACTCGTACTTGGGCTTTTTCGGTAAAAGATTTGGGCTTTCACTGAGATACTTGAAAAGATATGCCTATTTTTCTGGAACTATGAACTAACTGGGCCTTTTATTTCGGAGATACCCTTTTGTTATTGTACTATGCTTTTATGAACTGTGGTGGAATATTGGTGTTGTACCCGACCTTGTTGTTAGCTCCTCACTACTTTCAACCTAAGGTTAGGTTTGTTACTTATTGCGTACATGGGATCGGTTGTACTCATACTACACTTCTGCACCTTGCGTGCAGATAATGACTGTTGATATTGCTGTATTCGATGGGAGCTGGATTTGAAAATGTACTTGTGTCCTGGTTGTAGCTGCCTCTTGTTTGTGGTAGCTTTAGATCTGTAAAACTCTGTTTATGTACTATTCAAACTGACTATGTATTTATTTCATTTCCGCTTTGTAAACTCCATTCTTAGAAGCTCATGATTTGTACTACCAGATCTTGGGGAATGTATCAGATTCAGATTCAGATAATTTCTTTACTTAATTACTTTATTAATTGTTATTGGAATTGGTTAGTGGTTAACTGGCTTACATAGCGGGTTGGGTTAGGTGCCATCACGACTAGTTGGATTTTGGATCATGACAGGTGGTATCAGAGCTCTCGGTTCATAGGTTCTACAAGTCATGAGCAAGTGTCTAGTAGAGTCTTGCGGATCGGTATGATGACGTCCATACCTATCTTGGAGAGGCTATAAGACATTTAGGATATACTTCCCATCTTTCTTTCCTTATCGTGTGGCATTGATTCAGTTTGAAGCGTAACTCTTTGAATTCCTTCCATGCATTTGTATGCGCATGTGAGCACTCGGTATCGGTTGTGCGCCGATGGCTTGTGATTCTATGGTTGAGGTACGAGATGTGATTTTGGCGTGTTGATGATGGGCCAGTCTAGAGAACTTGAGGCCGGGTTTTGACGGTGGCTTGAGCACAGAGATTTCGGTTGTGTGAGCACATATTTTTGGGACTTATATGTCTGGCGGTGTCCCTGTTAGAGGAATTTGTGATTGGATGACTATGGGGTGAGTATGATGAGACTGCGAGATGTGTTCAGATTGTTCGAATATGACGAGAAGAGTTTACTTGAGATGTAGCAAGGACTATTGGGTGTTTGATTTCTGTCTTAATATAGCATATGGTCTCGAGTTATGGGTGTGTTGAGGGATCTCTCATGTTTTTTAGTTGTGGAGTGAAGTAGATTCTCATGTCTTGTTGATGAGTTCAGAATCAAGAAGATTAAGTGATTGCGTAGTAGTCGTGACTGTGGAAGGGTATAGAGAAATGTCAGTTTGACGTAAAGCAGGCGGGTTATCTCTTGCGAGGTGTCCTGAGGTTGTGTGGTCCTTATGATGTTTTGTAGAGAGTTCTCTTTTACCAGTGAATGATATATGTTGCAATTTGAGTTTTGATCGCTTGTGGAAGTTGGCTTGACTATTACAAGGGTGAATGCGACATTTGCAGACGATTTGAGGTATTATATGGTTTGTGTTACATGGGCTTGCGAAGGATTTAATTGAATTTTAGTGCGGGATTCTGGCAGTAATAAAGTATGGGTATCGTGATGTTATCGACTATTTTGTTCTATGGCTTTGAGCCAAGTGGGGGAGTCTGCTATCGACGAATTATTTGCACGGTTATGTGTTGTATTGGTTTCGGTTCGGGGTATATTGGAGAATCAGTTATGACTTGCGGAGGTAGAGATCAAGGATGACTCGAGTAAAGGAATTTTTGGATACAGGTTGTATTACGCTCTATGGGTATATGGGAATCATAAAATAATTGAGTGATTATTCGCGAAGGATGTAGGGTACATTGAGTAAGAATTTGCTTGATTGCTTAGGAGTGTAGACTACTCCCTTGGGTGTTGGTGTATTAATGGGGCACATGTCGTTCAGTCTGTTTGGTCGATTCAATTGAGATTTGAGTAGAGTGGATGACTCTCGAGAATGGTTCTAATGGATTCAAGAATTATATGTAGAAATTGAGAATTTCGGATTGGTATATGGCTAGGATCTTATATTTGCATGGGATGGTGTCGAGACTTGTGACATTTTTATATCATTGTGGATTATGCATTTCAGTATCAAGAAGGTGAAGAAAACAGTTTTAGGTTCACATAAGTTCTCTTTAGAGTGGGTATCTCGGTTGTGTTGCTTTAGGGTGCTTAAGAGGAAAGTCAGCGGCTTATGGGCCTTAGGGCGTGGTGGTTTTATATTAGGGCCTCTTGTATGGTGAATTTTGGTTAAGTATTGTGGTGCTCCAGCAAGGAGAAGTATCAACTTGAAGGCAATTTGGAAGGGACTTGGAGAAATAGAACAGCGTGGTAGTAGGTTGGGTTAGCACAGTTATGGGTATGATCGGTTCTTTGGGTACTTATGACGTGTCTATTCTCTACAGGTGTTTCGTGGCAATGCTCTTGGGTTTTGGTAACCTGCGTGGCAGGGTTGAGTTAGAGAGATTCGGTTCAGATAGCTTGGTTACGTGCAAATGAGTTTCGAAGAGTTTTCAATGGTTTTTTACCAAGGTTCGAGGGGTATATTTCCTGCTGGCGTGAGGAGCATGTGGTGTATAGTGAATTTCTCCTGGATGAAATCAAATGGAAAGTCCTTGACTAATTGAGTATGTAGTTGCTTGTGACTCGGAGTGGACTATGAAGTTCTCGTATTTTTCATATGATGGCATGGTATATGCGGTGTGTTGTGTGGGATTGAGATTTACGTGAGCAGGATCACAGTTCTGTTTGGAAGGAAAGGTCATAAAAAATTTGTAGGCAACATGGACGGTTTCAGATGACTAGGTAAATGATATTACTATTTGGTATGGCTTGATGAGAGTATACATTTCAGAAGGGGTAATGTGTTTTGATTTATAGATACTTCACTGGTATTGCGGCACTCTCATGGTTGATCGACTGCTGATATTCAAAATGCTAGGTGGCACGGAAGAATTTTAGAAGTATTCCTCGTGGGATGATCGTGTATGAGAGATGTGTTAGACATTCGGGCGGTGGAGATGGAATTAGAAATGGTGATTCGTGTGTTCTATGGATTTGGAGATTGGGAATTCTCGGGAGCAGCTTGTTTCATGGTTGTGGACTATGAAGTCATGGCCAAAGCTAGCCAGATGATAGTATGTGTTATGATTCAGTCATTGTGGGCTTTCGGACGGTTATTTATCTATTTGTGGGTGGCCGGAGTTGATTTGGGGGTCCATTAGTAGGCCCAATTAGGATATCAATTATCACCAAATTTGATTACTATGGCTTATAGGTTAGAAAGTCAAGAGAGAAATGTTGATTTATATCCAATTTTTTATTATTTCAAATCCCACTGTTTGAATCTAGGATGACTAGATAAGTCGGAGTTTGAAAATGACCTAATGTATCTCATAGTCGGCAAACTTATTAGATTACATTATGCACGTGTTGAAAAGCCACTCATGTTAGTCAATAAGGAAAAATCTAGCCCATATTTATAATGATAGGAGTAAATCTCACTACTAAAAAACTGTCAAAAAGCGTTCAAAGCATTCCGACCGACAAAGCATACCAACCGACATTGGTCTGAGCTAAGGCCTCCTGAAGGCCTGGTACACGCATTCAGAATCTGAGCTAAGGCCTCCTGAAGGCCTGGAATCACAATGGGCACGGGTGGTGCCTGAGCTGGTCCCACAGGCTCATCCACAACTGGAGCATGCTCCTGAACTGGGGCAACTGGCGGATCTGCAGGTGCTGCCCTAGCTGCGGTGCGAGCTACACCTCTGCCCCTAACGCGGCCTCTACCGCGACCTCGACCTCTCGCGGCCCTGACTGGTGGTACCAGTGGCTGTCCATCCTGCCCCGTAGTATGCATCCTCACCATCTGTGAGAGAATTAGAACAACAAAAATTTAGTTACTAGAATCAAAAGATTCGCACGACAAGAATTCAAGAATGTGAAATTTCCTAAGGGTTCGGCAACCTCTCGAAGATAAGTACAGATGTCTCTGTACCGATCCGCAAGACTCTACTAAACTTGCTCATGACTCGTGAGACCTATGTAACCTAGGCTCTGATACCGACTTGTCACGACCTAAAACCTAACTTGTCATGATGGCGCCTATCGTGATACTAGGCAAGCCGCCATCTCCAAAACACTTTCAATATTTAACAGAAATGAATTAATATATTTAAAATAACAGAGTCTTTCATAAAACGGGATAAAACCCAAAGCATAAGTGCGTAAAAATAGCCTGACATCGGGGTGCCACTGAGTACGTAAGCATCTATACCGGGAGCAGTCTAATACAACATCTAAGGAATAAGAACTGAAATGAGAATAAGATAATGAAGGAGAGCCAAGGCCTACGAACGCCATACAGCTACCTCGATAGTCTCCGGAATCAGCTGCTCAAATATCAACACCCGCTACGATCGGGAACACCTGAATCTGCACACGAAGTGCAGGGTGTAGCGTGAGTACAACCAATTTAGTAAGCAACAAAAATGAATAAGGAACTGAGAAGGTAGTAACTAGCTATATAATTACCGTTCATTTTTAATAATTCCAAAAAAGATTAGACATGTTTTCACATCCGGCAGTTTAAGTCCTATCAGTTTTATACAATTAAAGTTCAGGTAATCCAGATATATAATCTTTCAGGAATTTCACAACAATGACAGATAGCAACTAAGTGCATCAACAAATGAAAAAGCAAGTACATCCTCTCCGGGCAATAGTCACTCAACTCGTCACAACAGCTCAAATCACTCGGCTCTCAGCCCTTAGGACTCACACTCAATAGGTACCTACGCTCACTGGGGGTGTGCAGACTCCGGAGGGGCTCCTTTCAGCCAAGCGCTATATCCGCACAGACAACTCACGTGCTACAGTATCAATATATGGAACCACACGGACAACTCACGTGTTACAGACAACTCACGTGCCATCATATCAATACCTCAAAGACAGGCCCTTGGCCTCACTCAGTCATCCACTTCTCTAGTCTCTCGGGGCTCTCGAAAATCACAAAGATCGGCCCAAACAAAGATAACATAGTGTATCAACAAGAATCAAGAAGAGGCTGAGATATGATACGCAAGTAAAATCATGACTGAGTACAAGGCAGCAATTAGCAAATAATTCAACAAGTACGCGACCTCTGCGGGTCCTAACAGTACCATCACATAGCCTAAGCATGATTTCTAACATGATTTGCAGTCAAATTTCTATAACACAGGGAGAGCATATAGCTAGCAACAAGTTATTCAACTTTACAGTTTCACGGAATGGACCAAGTCTCAATTCCTACGGTGTACGCCCATACGCCTATCACCTAGCATGTGCGTCACCTCCAAATTATTCACATAATCCAATAATCCGGGGTTCCATACCCTCAGAACCAGATTTAAAACTGTTACTTATCTCAAATCGCGCAAAATCCTACTCTGCAATGCCTTTTCCCCTCGAATCAATCTCCAAACGCCCCGAATCTAGCCGCAAGCAGTACGATATAATTAATATAGGGTAAAAGAATCAATTTCACAAGAAAAATACGAAATTATAAGCCAAAATCCAAAGTAGACTCAAACCGGGCCCCGGGCCCCGGGCCCACGTCTCAAAATTCGACAAAAGTCACAAAATACGAACACTCATCCACTCATGAGTCCAAACATACAAGAATTACTCCAGAATTACTCCATTCCTGAGTCGTCTTCATACAATTCTGACTACGGTTAAAATTCTAAGACTTAAACTTTTGTTTTAGGGACTAAGTGTCCCAAAATACTCCGAAACCAAAAACAAGACCTCTCGACAAGTCACATAAGCAGAAACAGATACGGGAAAAACAGTAAATAGGGGATCAGGGCTAATACACTCAAAACAACCGGCCGAGTCGTTACAATAAAATTTAATAGATGAATTTCGAAATTGAATAAGGAGTGCAATTACGAATTTTTAGTGGAATAATTCGTAATTAATTATGGTGGATATTAATTTTGAAAATTAAAAATTAATTCCATAATTGGAAGCCTTATTAATTAAATTATGTGGTCCCCACTGTGCCAAAATAATAGGAAATAAAGGAATCCTTTTTCTGGTGGAAAGAAAAACCTAACAGGTTTTGGAAAAGGGTTTTAACCCTTAAAACTTGTGTTATAAATACATAAGGTTTTCCACCTAGAAGAAGAAGAAGGTGGCCGAAATTTTCAGCCTTTTTCTTAGAAAATTTCGCCCACACGAAATTACTATTTCCGAATATTATTTGGGTAACACAGTAGAAGACCGTGGAACGTTCGCGAATCTTTATCATGTTGATGATGGAGATTTGATTGAGTTGCTGTGAAATTATTGGAGGCTCACGTGATAGAGGAACTTTGTTCACGCTTCAAAAGGTAACCCGTGAAATCCCGTTTATACTAGTTACCTAGATTACATGTGATTTTGATACTGGATTGCTTCCACCGCTTATATTAATTTATCAGACATACCATCTCTTGCCTTTCTGACCCCAATGACTATCTGAATGTAGCGCTCCAATATAATCTAAAAAGAGGTACTGCTCGAACTAAGGAAGGTTACGTGTTAACTTGATGTAAATATATTTATACTCAATGCGCAGAAGTTTAACCCTAGTTAGTTTTATGTAAACTAGAAGGAATGTGCATGGGATCTGACTCTAGAAAAGGATCACAATTACTCATGAGAATGATTAAAGAAAAATATCTGACTCCATGGCAGTATGAGAATTCATGGCTAAAATGCATTACTTGATTCCTTATGCTTGCATTTGGAATACACATTCAAAGAGAGCATGTGAAAGACTTTGAGTAGTCAATCCAAAATCTTACTGCAATGGGTAGAGTACTAGTCCATAATTATTTAAACCTCTTTGAAATCTTTTACACAATCATTTAAATTTAACATTGTCTATCACTTTCCCGCACTTGTTATTCGATCCTTGAATTTACATGTGGATTTACTTTTTCTTGGATAAAGTTTAAGAGAATAGACTCAATAGGAGTGGGCTAGAGTACAAGGAGACAGATTAGACTCAATATGCTAAAAGGTGAGCACAATAAAGTTTAAACTCCTCTACAAATTCTTACATAATTGAATTAGATCAGCTGCTCGCTAATATTGTATTATAGAATATTGTGAAATTGAACTACTAGAAATTTGTAGATCTCCCACGGACGTTCCTTCGGAACATTATCGGCAATCTGGGATATTAGACGAAAATTTGTGGACGAGCACATTTTGCACAGATTCCGCAGAAAATATTTGTATTTCTAGTATAGACCATTAATTGCAAAGAATCAGAAGATGATACTATTTCAGAATTTCTGGCTACGCTATTGTGCAGAAGCATGCTATATATTCCTGTGTAGTCAGCCCTAACGGATCGGATCCCTCGTCAAACATCAACATCAATTAGTGATAACAGTTCATACCGACTTACGTACTTCAATTGGAGTAGTAAAAAACTACATAGCCAACATAGACTCTCTCTTTTTCTTTCCTTTATGTCTACTATTACTTTAGTCTATCATGTAAATAATAGAAAAATAATAAAGAACAAGTGGGAATATTTTATGTATTATATTTTGTGCAACGTGCAAAAAATAGACATGTGGTGAAATAATTCACAGAGAGACGACATATTAATAGGATTTACAGCTTCAAATTGTCGACGACGACAAAGGAATTGGTGGTCTAACTTTTGCAGGCTGCGGCTACTGTGAGCTTGGATTCTGATGCCTTGCTGACAAATTTCTGGAGAGTTCTGGTCTATTCATTTGTTCGCTTTTTTTCATTCAACTCTATCCATAAATCTTGACACCCAAAAAAACACAAAACAAAAGAAAAATGTTTTGCTCTTATAATTGTATGATTTTTGTATCCGTACATTGTAATCTTTTAGACAACTAGAGAAAATTAGTCCACCCCTTCCCAAATATTACTCCCTACCAAATAAATAAGAAAATTATGTTCTACACTTTATCATTGTTAAAAAAAATATTTACACACTAGGTTAACTAATTTTCACAGACGCTTACATATATTATACTAGGGTCATTCTTCCGTATTTTCTTTCTTCTATTGTTTTTTTCTTCTTCTTCTTTTCTTAATAATGATCCTCAAAATCAATTTCATATTTTTGCCAGGGAAAGCTAAGTATACATATGGCCCCATATTGAAGAAATAAATAATCTATTTACTATTTTTCCTTTAAAATAGTGCAGCTGTGCAGGAGACACATATGTTGTTCGTGTACGGGCCAATAATTGAAGAAACAACGGGGCTAAAAAGATTAAAGCATAGAAACACTAAAAGAAAGAACATAAGAAAGAAAGCACAAAAGGACTTATATATATAAAGAAGAAATTTCTTTATTTTCAAGAAAGATCTTTTTTATCTTAGTAAATCAAAACACATTGTGTATCAGACTATTAGTAAGTTAGAGGTTTGCCCTCCTGTACAGGTTAACCATTTTCAGGTTTATTTTTCCCAGTAAAGCTGAAGTGAGAGAAGCCAAAGCAGGTATATATGTATAAAATTCTCAATTTGGGTGGATTACTATAATGATGTTGTAATATTAATTAAATTTTTGTTCAGTTGATCCTCATTGTTACATGGATCAAAAGTCCAGTGAAGTTTTGGCATCGTAGTAGAACCAGGTGGACAATAATTTGATGGGCAAGAAATAAATGGATAATTAAAAATATTTATTCTTTAGATTTTTGTCATACTTATTACTCCTTTGATTAGTCCCAACCTTGAAAGGTTTTTATGATATACGTAATATGTATGAGGCTGTTGCTTTTCTGTATTGATGAGAAAATCATTATATTGAGAGTGCACCTTAGCGTATGATTGCTATTACTGACATCGATATCCATTATTGTGCATATGCTTATATTTTCTCAAAAAAGTGATGAGTGATGACCAGTACTGTTAGTAGGGGTGGCAAAGGGCGGGGTAGCAAAGTTGGTTAGATCAATAAATAGGTCATTGTCCAACTCAGTCCAAATTGTATTTAGGTTAAGATGGATTGTGTCAAGATGGACTAAACAATGGGTCATAACCCAACCCATCCAACTTGACCCATGTTTTAGAACTAGGAATGGCAATGGGGCAGTGCGATTGCGGGGCGGGGCGAGTTTGAGGTCATGCGGGGAGGTGCAGGTTTGAGATCATGCGGGGCGGGGGCGGGGGCAGGGGCGAGGCAGCTTAGAACATTTTTTTAAAAACTAAAAGCGATAGCGGGTTGAAAATCATGTGAGATGAGTTCTTCAATTTCAAGCAAATTTGCCACTGAATATACTGTTGGGAGCATTGCTTCTTATACTTTTCTTTAAAATGAGATTTTGGATATTTAGTATTTTAAAAGGCTGCGGTTATTATATTAACTTGAAAAATCTGGTTTTCTTTTCCTTTTTTTTTCTTTTCTCATTCATGTTTTTTTCCCTTTTTTCTGTTTTGAAATAAAGGTGTTACTGTTAAATAAAAGAACAATAAAAAGAAACAAAGTCAATCTAGTAGCCAAATCTGGAAGTATGAATTTTATTAAGACTAAATAATAGTAATATATAATTAACATACCTAAAATATAAGTTCAACGAGCAATAAAATAGATGAGAAGATTTGATAATTAATTTAAATAATCAAACTTCACTAAATTAAAGTTGCACAGAAGTCAAAAGTTCAGATGAAACATAGAGCTTATAGAAGAAACCGGAAGTTTTTTGTTAGGTGGGACGAGTTGGGGTTGGTTGAAAATAAAAAAAATTGTTATGCGGGGCGGGGGCGGGTTGAAGTTTTGTGGGTTGAATCTAAACCCGCACCGCAACCGTCCCGCCCCACAGCCATCTCTATTTTAGAATCATGTTCATCTTGCATAAACAAAGTTTTTTACCTTTTATACACCTATGTAAAAAAAGGTAAATAAATACTATTAGTATTTTGAGAATCATAAAACAGAAAATTGAAAATACATAAAACATAAAAAAATATTTTTTTTGGGGGGAGGAGGGAGTGGGGGGAGGGTTGGGTGGGTGGTACAGAAAAAGAAAAAATCATAAAACAGAAAATTAAAAATACAAAAAAAAAAGTAAAAAAAAAATGTGCGGGAGTTTTAGGGGGAGGGGGGTGGTACAGAACCAAACTATTTTGTGCAATCAAAAAGTAGAAAATGGGAAAATATTTTCCGAAAAATATTTTTCGTCATACCAAACACACCCTAACACTTAAATACCTTGATTTTCATTTTTAAACTTAGATACAAAAACTAATGATGTGGCAACTAAGTAAATTTCTAGATAAGTTGGGTTGAGATTCCTTTGTTTTGGGGTGAGCTTCATGGATTATATTTGGGCTACTTCATGGGGTCAGAATGAGCTATAAAAATAATTGATTAAATTGGGTTCAGTCCAAATAGACCCATGAGCTAAAATATTGTAACTCAACCCATTAATCTTTGAGCGAGTTGGATGGGTTTAGGCTCAAATTGTCACCCCTAACTTAGCTTTGTCGATAAGCTAGCAGTGTTAGCTCTGTCGATGAGCCACTTCACTTTCATTTTTTAACATAAGATGGTTAAATATTCTTATACAATAAGATACCAAGTATTATCTCACACCGTAAGGTCTGAGAGTACACAAACCTTATCTTTATCTTGTAAAAGCGAAAAGACTATTTCTTATGAAATTACAAAAAACGACTAAAAAACAAACAAAAAATGTTAAAGAATGGCCCCAAAGCGAAGGAGACAGTGCCACTACAGAAATTAAAATGGAAGCTAAGATATCAAGAAAAGAAACAGTGGTATAACCATTTGGCATGATAAAAGGGGCAAAGAGTGAAAGGAACCTATATATTTGGATATTTGGCCAAACCAAAAGACAGTGCAATAACATTTGTCTTAAAATTGGAAAGGACGAATCTCCTAATGATTGACCGCCAAATCAATGAGGGCGTTGTGACTAATATTTACTACTTCCTCCATTCCTCTCTCCGTTACAATTTATGTGAGCATGTTTAATTGAGTATGAAATTTAAGAAAAAATGAAGACTTTTAAAATTTGTGGTCCTAAACAAATTAAAAAAAGGGGTCAGAGTATTTGTGTGGTTATAAAAGCTTCTCATTAAAGGTAGAATTGTAAGTTTAAGCTAAATAGTTTCCAAATTTAGAAATGAATCATTCTTTTTGGAACTAACCAAAAAATAAATACGTTCACATAAACTAAAACGGAGGGAGTATATAACATGACTCCTCCATGATTCCTCTGCATCTTCCACGATTTCGTTGGAGCCTTTTTCTTGATATTTCTCGACACTATGGGTCGTTTGTTTAGAGATACGCTATGCGGGATTAATAATGTTGAGATTGCAATGCAAAAATTATTAATACAGAAATTATAATATAGAAAATTAGTAATGGAAGGATTAATAAGGATTGATTTGGTCATTTTAGTTGTTTTAATTTAATTTTAGTACTGTTAATTAACATGAATATTATCTAAGGTGAATTAGTAGATATGACTATACTTATAGTGCAATTTTATTCATGATAACTATCTACTTTCTTTTTTTAGGGACCAGCCAATCATCAATATATATATATATATATATATATATATATATATATATATATATATATATATATATATAAAATAAAGAGAGAGAGAGAGTGCTATGTCAATATCCACCTATTCTTAATAAATGAACCCGTCAAACATCAGTTGGGGGTTTAATTAGAGCCGTCACTATAGTCAGAGAACGGCTGATTGGTTGTAGAGATTAGACGAATTAATAACCGGATAATTTGGATGGTCATATAAGAAAAATAATCCCCGTATAGTTTTATGCAGTGTTTGGCTGGCGTTGCTAAATAATATTTGTTTTAAGTAATATAGGTGAGAACTGACATATTATTTCATGCGAGACACAGATTTGAAATAAGAATGTATATTAGCATAGATTAAAAGTTTTAAAGGCAAATTTTTTTCTTAAAGTAAGTGATCTTTACATAACAATCCCTTCAATATTATTAGTTATCATATACATTCTCTTCATTATTATTAGTTACTGAATGATAGTTCCATTATTACTATTCATCGCTAGAAATATTCCTTCATTTTAATTTCTTCGCAATCACTATTTTAAACCAAACAATCCCTAACGTGCAGTAGAATTGTACATAAATAAAGAAGGTAGAGGGGGAGGGGTAATTTATATTTTGTTTGGCCAAGCTAGAAAAATCGGCTTATTTTTTAGAAACACTTTTTTTTTAAAAGTACTTATGATGAGAAGGAGTTCGTGTTTGGCTAATTAATTTAAAAAATATTTCTAAGCAGCAATTAGTGTTTGACCAAACTTTTAAAAAGCGTTTCTAAATGTATTTTTCTCAAAAGCGCTTCTTAAAAAAGTGCTTCCGGAAAGAAACTATTTTTTTATTCTTCTCCAAAACTGATTTTGCCTCTCCTCATAAATATTTTTTTCTCCTAAAAACTTGGTCAAACACTTCAAATTTAAAAAAAAAATACTTTTTAAAAAAAAAAAAAAAATTGGAAAAAAAAAAAAGCATTGTTTTTGAAAAGCGACGGAAGCTTGACCAAACATGCTGTTAGTTTATATTATATACTCCGGACAATACGTCGGCAAACCAGAATTGTGGGCCTATTAGTCCCACTAGACTGTGTCCCCTACTGGAGCTAAACATGGAACTTTCCTTATTTAATTTTGGGACCCAATTCTCCTTTTTCCATAATGTAGCTTTAAGTTCTATAGTCCCCCAACAAGAGGACTGATTTTTCTTTTCTGAAATGCGACACCAATAAAAAGCTTAGTCAATAAAAAGAAAAGCGATGTATTTCGTCACATCATTTTGCTTATATATTATTTCTCTATTTTATTTTATGTTTTAGCACAAAATTTAAGAAACCAAGAGAGATTTTTTAATCTCGTACTCTTAAGTTATATATATATATATATATATATATATATATATATATATATATATATATATATATATATAATATTAAAATGTCGTCATATAGATCATTGAGAAAACAGAAAAGGACCAAAAATACCCCTAACGTATTGAAAATGGTTCAAAAATGGCCTCCGTTAACCTTTTGGTCTAAAAATACCCTTAACGTTTTATTTTTGGCTCACATATACCCTTAACGTTTTATTTTTGGCTCACATATACCCTTGAAACTAACAAAACATGGATGATAAATTTTTGGCTCACCTTCCATCAATATACCATATATTCTTTTATATGTATTTTATACCACATATATAAATTATATATATACATCATAATACATGTATTTTATGCCACATATATAAATTATATATATACATCATAATACATGTAAACAAACAAAATATATCATACATATTCTTTAAAGTTGTGTATTTTATACTTTATATATACCACTATTATATAATTTATCACATATACTATTATAATAGAAAATATATAAGAACCATCGGTCGAAATTATAACATGTTAAAATAAAGGAGCGGCTCCGCTCCATTAGATGCCAATATAGATTTGAATAACTAACATGTGTCCTTGTTAATTTTTAAAGGATGAGATTTTTTTATTTATTAATTCTCTATTATTATTATGGTTAAGTTTCTATTGATAAACAAAAAAAAATGTGTGAATGGCCCGTCAGCATCATGTTCTTCCCCAGAAATTTTTTTTTATATATATATATATATATATATATATATATATATATATATATATATATATATATATATATATATATATATATATATTCACTTGCTAAATAAATATATATACTCACCCGATCATAAGGGGGGGAAATCAATTTAATTTAATAGATATATTTATGGGGAAGAACATGATGCCGACGGGCCATTCACATATATTTTTTTTGTTTATCAATAGAAACTTAACCATTAGAGAATTAATAAATAAAAAAAATCTCATCCTTTAAAAATTAACAAGGACACGTGTTAGTTATTTAAAGCTATATTGACATCTAATGGAGCAAATTGTAATGGAGCGTATATGTGAGCCAAAATTAAAACGTTAAGGGTATATGTGAGCCAAAAATAAAACATTAAGGGTATTTTTAGACCAAAAGGTTAACAGGGGACATTTTTGAGTCATTTTTAATACGTTAGAAGTATTTTTGACCGTTTTCCGTATTTTTAAACATAGCGTATAGAATGTTAAAATTAAAAAGATATTAAATAAAAAAATATTTTTTTGGAAAATAAAAATATATATAAATTGAAACAGATGGGTACCTTGTTTTCTCTCTTGAAGACTTTTAATACTCATGGCGGATATTCCTTTTCTGCAATAACTCCTCAGTCCTAATCAGGTGCTATAAACTTGACATGCCTAGATTGATGAGAAATTGTTGATTAGACTTAGCGGTAAACAAGAATAATCAAGAATTCTCTTGCTAATCCCATTTCGTTTTGGGGAAGACGTATAGCAACTGCATTACTAGCTTCTATTCCAATTCCTTTTAAACAAGACTATAAAAGATACATCACCCATTTTTCACCTCTATATGTTTACCCGTAAAATGATATAATTAAATTTGTAACGTGGTTTATAGACAAACGAACTTATTTGATCCAAAAATAATAAAGAAATAAGATTAGAAGTGAGATTTAGCAATTGAAATTAAATAAGATTGACAAGCCTAGTTCCGAGAGCAATGCCTCCGAGAACAAAAGTAAAAGCAATGATAAAGAGCCAGTAAAGTTATTTAATTGAGAGCAAAAGTAAAATAGACATATGTTTGCCAAGAATTTCATGTCTTACAATGTCTATTGAGCCTCCTATTTATAGCTCTTCCAAGGGAAACAAAATCCTAAGATCAAACTCCTCTTGAATGATAATAAAAGAGTCATCGATGAATATGTAACGGCGGGCCATGAATGCAAATAACCTCTGCAATGGTCGCTTATTTAATGTTAGAGAATATTCCCTCATTGAATGCTATCTGATGGCAAACCCTCAATCCCCTCTATTAAATATACTCCCTTCGGAATTTACGCGGTGTCGATTACATTCGTTGTGTCTGGTATTGGTCGTTGCCTGATTTGCCTTTTTTTTGTTGGGAATAAACTCTCACAGAAATAATATTCACGGTAATAAAAATGGAATAATAACGTATCACCGAGATATGGTAATTAACAAGAATAAAACAGTGACAACGACACCAAGATTTTTACGTGGAAACTCCTTTTGAATAAGGGAAAAACACGGTCCCGAGAGGAGCAACTAATATCATTATAGCAAAGAATTTTACAATTTGTAGGTTCGAGTAAAATACTCCAAAGACCACTACAACACTCAAAAGAAATAACCCTCTTTTGATATTCCACCTAACTATAATATAGCTCACTCTCTATTTTTCTCACAGACTATTTTCTTATACCATGTATGTGATGCCTCACTCTTTTTTTCTCTCTTTGTTGGTATATCTCACAAATGAAGAAATACTTCCTTATTTATAGAGGTAAAGAACCTCTCAAAGATGTCATAGGTGACATCAAAAAATAGTGAACCAACCTTGTCTTCCTTCCCTTTTTGACTTTCCTTGCCATACAAATATTTCTTTGACAAACTTGGATTTGGACGGTGTAGACTTTGCCAAAGTAAGTTGTCTTCCTTTTCACCTGGGATGGACCCTTCATTTTCTTGCCCTCGATTCCACGTCTCATACTATCATTCGACTATCTATTATAAACCAATTTTACCCTATACAGATTAACCCCTTGAACTTGGCCAAAGTGTGTTTGTATGTTTCTTGTGTTTTAAACCTTAATGCACAGCTATTGGAAGTAAACTAAGAGCAAAATTAAAGCAGTATTTTCTTAGTTCATGCACCTGTGCTAATTTTGATTCTTCGGGTGTACGATGATGGACTATAATGCTGATTACATGTCGAATAGAATCAAATCAGAAAGTTATTTCAACCACCATTAAAAGTCAGAACTTTTGGGGCCAATTTGTCTTTCTTTACCAGAAAGTTATGAGTATATTTCAACCACCATTGACGGCGAACCGAATTATTTGCCAATGAATTTGGCCAAACAGTTTAGAGTACTAGTGTTGTCAATGTAAGGAGCTCTATGGAAAAGGGAGATGAAATATCTTAATTATCAATAGATTTAGGATTTTTCGCGCTTTCTAATTCTGCTGTGATTTCAATTAAGATCAAGTAAATGATGACGTGATACCCATGACACTTTCCTAGTACTAAAGACTAATTCAAACTGGAGTTATCAGGCTTTAGATATTTGCTTCATAAATTTTCTAGGTTATAGAACGTTTATATATTGGAGGTTGGCACATCACTACTAGATATTCGGCAAAAACCGAGCACGGTCGACCGACCAATTTTGATCGGTCAAAAAACCGCCTAAAAATTCAACCAATTTTCAAAATATTTTTTTTTAAATTTTTTTACGAAACCGACCAACTTTGGTCGGTTTTCTTTGGCGCAAAAAAGCGGGAAACTATTTTTGAGTCCCGCAAAATTTATTTTTCAAGAAACCGACCAACTTTGGTCGGTTTTTTATTTAAAATAAATTAAATTTAATATTAAAAAAATCGACCAATATCGGTCGGTTAATTCGGCCGGTCATTTTAGAAAACCGACCAACTTTTGTCGGTAATTTTATTTTTTAATAAAACCGACCAACTTTGGTCGGTTATTTTTGTGCGAAAATACAATTAAAGAATATAAATAAAATAAAAGATAGTCTTAAAATAAAATGCACCAATGGTCTAGTGGTAGAATAGTATCTTGCCACAGTACATACCCCGGTTCGATTCCCAGATGGTGCATTTTTTAATTACATAATTAAAATACCGACCAACTTTGATCGGAAAAAACCAACCAACTTTGGTCGGTTTTTTCGGCAAAGTTGGTCGGTAATTTCAGACCAACTTTGGTCGGTATACCCTTCCGATCTTCAAAATACCGTCCACACGTAAATGGTCGCGTTTTGGACGGTTATTAGCCATTACCGTCCAACTTTGGTCGATTTTTTGGACGATTTTGCCCAGATTTCTATTATTGGGTGCTGATCTTGTTCGGATCATTTACTTGATTTTTTAGCTTGATTATCTGTACACCTACAAATTTTGAAACTAAATTTTCTTAGCATTCAATACTTTCTTCCATAACATTGTATTTGCCTCGACTTCTCAACATATAACTTGCTCATCTCAAAAGTTCCAATCCTTGTTTTGCCATAGCACCCCCCCCCCCCCCGAAGCACCTTCGGCACAAGGAACCAAAAAACTCCTTTGGTTTCTGTATACGGTTGAAATCGGGCTCATGAAATATCCCGGCTTCCGACGAAATAAGCCAAGCTCGACACATGATGACAGGGGACCGAAGTCGGGGCAAGAGTCTCATCGAATCATGGTTTGAAATCAGTCCTAGCCTTGAACGACTTCGAAGAACATTGTCGGGCAATCAAGCATGAACAATGGAGGATCGTTATGTCCTGGACCGACCAGATATACCTCTCCTGCTGAGGCCCAAACAAATTGCTTACCACCGGAGCCATTGAGACCACGCCCCCGTATTCGGTTTAATCCCCAAGACCTCGAAAAAGCCTTGCCAAACGGTTGCACACGACTAATGAAGGGCTGTGATATCCGCGTCCGACCGGATATCATGGTGCGGATCTCAGCCCATATCGGCAGCTGATCAGTGATTAACAAAAAAGAAGATTCTTACCTTTTTTAGAATTGTACTAGGGATGAAACTCTCCCACTATATAAAGGAGATAATTTTTATTCAAAGAGTACACTGTAACACACATTCCAAAGCAATATATTATTATTTTTTCTCTTATTAGCTCTTTCTCTTGTTCATCAGTGCTGACCATATTGAGCCCGGATCGAGGGAGAATACTTCATTAAGGCTGAAACTATCCTCCTTGTGTGGTTTGAATTCATTTTATTTTTTGTTTGTTCAATTTAACTTAACTTATCGCTTTGTATCAAATTAATCCGCGTATCTTTAAAATCACTTACAAATTTAATTGTTATCCAATTTTGAGGGTAAACAATTTGGCGCTCACCGTGGGGCTAAGGATAATATAGGCGATTTGATACAAATTTTCATAACACACCCTGCTTCACACATGTTCTTTGAAGTGTCTTTGATTTCAGGTCTGCGTTGAAAATGTCGAACTCCCAATCAGCCCTTCTAAACACGGATGCTGAGTCTGGTCACAGGCGAGAACAACAATATAACGCCCGGTAACGAGGTGCCCCCAGCCCATCCCAACAGAATTCTGGTCGCGTATCCAATCGACGCCAGCTCACATGTGGCAATAAACACGAATTTGCCCACCGATCCTGAGAACAACATCTGCGGGGGAGTCCGGTCGGCAGATCAAAATGCTCGTGACGGTGAAGGAGATGGGATCAGCTTACGGGTGATCTTCGAAATATTGTAGGCTCAGCAGGCAGCGAAGCCCAACTGCAGAATCGAAGTCACGCTCCCAGTAGAGTTGAGCCCGAATCATCTCGGGAAAACACTCGCATAAATGAACCAGCCGTAGATAGGCCAAATGAAGTTGAACCCGGAACCAACCCAGAGATAATAAAGATGATCAAGGAATTGAAAAAGCGGGTGGAAACGGGAGAAAAGAAAATCGAAGACAACAACAAGAAAGTGGAGACTTACAACTCCAGGGTCGACCAAATCCCCGGAGTGCCACCGATATTGAAAGTCCTAGACTCCAAAAGGTTTGTTCAGAAACCTTTCCCTCCGAGTGCATCCCCTAAGTCGATCCCTAAAATGTTCTGCATTCCTGAAATTCCTAAGTACAACGGGACAACTGACCCAAATGAACATGTGACCTCATACACGTGTGCCATCAAGGGGAATGACTTAGAAGATGATGAGATCGAATCTGTCTTCCTGAAAAAGTTTGGGGACATCTTGTCAAAAGGAGCTATGATATGGTATCACAACCTACCTCCTAATTCTATGGACGCATTTGCTATACTTGCAGATTCCTTCATAAAAGCACACACCGGGGCTATCAAGGTCGAGATCAGGAAGTCGGACATTTTCAAAGTGAAACAGAGGGATAATGAGATGCCCGAAGAATTCGTATCCCGGTTTCAGATGGAACGGATGGACCTGCCTCCGGTCAAAGAAGATTGGGCCGTTCAGGCCTTCACCCAAGGACTTAATACTTGAAGCTCGCTGGCTTCGCAGCAGTTGAAGTAAAATCTAATAGAATATCCGGTCGTAACTTGGGCCGATGTGCATAACCTATATCAATCAAAATTAGAGTCGAAGATGATCAGCTCGGGGCCCCTTCCGTGTCTGTTTATCCCGTCCGAGCCAGTGACAGACCCAAAAAAGACATTGATCGTGAACCAAGGCCAAATAGGGATCTATATCAGTCGTATGTCGGTGATCGTCAGAGTAACGGATCTGAACGAAACCCTGTGACAAATGAAAGGAGAAATGATCAGAGTCAAAATAACCGGAGTCTCATGAGCAAAAACGGTTTTAACAGACCCATCAGGCCTAAGGAAGCACCGAGGTAATCAGAGTACAACTCCAACGTTGATGTTGCTGTTATCGTAACCGCCATCAGATGCATCAGAGACACCAAGTGGCCTCAACCTCTACAGTCTGATCCAGCCCAAAGGGATCCTAACCTAATGTGCAAATATCATGGCACTCATGGCCACAGAACGGAGGACTGCTGATAATTAAGAGAGGACGTAGCCCGGCTATTCAACAACAGACATCTCCGAGAGTTCCTGAGCGATCGAGCCAAGAATCATTTCAGGAATAGAGATGCTAATAAACAGATCGAGCAGAGGAATCTTAGCACGTCATTAACATGAACATCGGCGGGGTCGACGTTCCCAAGGGCTGATGCTGAAGCGCACTAAAGTATCCATCACAAGGGAAAAACGGACTCGGGATTACATGCTAGAGGAAACCTTGTCTTTCAACGACGAGGACGCTCAAGGGATCATGTAGCCCTATAATGATGCACTGGTAATATCTATACTCACAAATAAATCTCGAGTTAAACGTATGTTAATTGATCCAAGTAGCTCGGCCAATATCATCAGATCGAGGGTCGTGGAACAGCTCAGTCTACAAGATCAGATCGTGCCTGCAGTCCGAGTTCTAAACAGATTTAACATGGCATGTGAGACCACTAAAGGGGAGATAACATTACCGGTGAACATCACCGAAGCCATTGAGGAAGCCAAGTTCTATACAATCGAAGGAGACATGAGGTACAACGCTCTATTCGGGAGGCCATAGATCCACAACATGAGGGCGGTACCCTCGACTCTACACCAATAGTTGAAATTCCCAATGCCAGGAGGGATAGAAAGAATTTATGGAGAACAACCGGCTATAAAGGAGATGTTTACGGTCGACGAGGTGGTCTCGGTATTCGCACTTATAACGACAAAAGGCATGGGTTCGACTACCAAGCAAGAATCCAAATAGAAATTACCTACACCGGCCCCGACTCAACCGAAGAAGCAGGGGACTGATGAAGATAACGATTACGGGGTTCCCATGTCTTTTATAGCCCCCGATGATTCCGATGTTACCAAATCGACAGTCTAGGAATTGGAGAAAATCTTACTGATCGAGCACTTGCCCGATCGAAAGGTATACCTGGGCAGGGGGTTGAGTCCCGAGCTTAGGAAAAAACTCATTCAATTCCTTATAGCTAACATAGATTGTTTCGCTTGGTCCCACCTTGATATGACAGGGTTCCCGCCGAAAATCACCACTCACAAGCTAATCTTGGACCCGAATTTCCACCCGATCAAGTAGAAGAGGAGACCCCAGTCCGAGGTCAAACATGCGTTCATCAAGGACGAGGTATCCAAACTCCTTAAATAGGGTCCATCCGGGAGGTTAAGTATCCGGACTGGTTAGCAAACATAGTAGTAGTCCCTCAAAAGGGAAACAAATTAAGAATGTGCATAGACTATAAAGACTTGAATAAAGCATGTCCCAGGGAATCTTTTCCTTTTCCCAACATCGATCGCATGATCGATGCAACGGCCGGCCACGAGATCCTCATTTTTCTCGACACTTATTCCGGGTACAACCAAATTCGGATGGACCCGGGCGATCAGGAAAAAACTTCCTTCATCACTAAGTGTGGCACCTACTGTTATAACGTGATGCCATTCGGACTAAAAAATGTCGGTGCCACTTTCCAACGTCTAGTAAATTGGATGTTCGAAGAACAGATAAGAAAATCAATGGAGGTTTATATTGACAATATGTTGGTTAAGTCCCTGCGAGCAGAGGACCATTTGAAACACTTGCAGGAAACCTTCAGCATATTGAAGAAGTACAATATGAAGCTGAACCCGGAGAAATGTGCATTCAGAGTCGGGTCCGGGAAATTCCTCGGGTTCATGATATCCAACCAGGGAATCGAGATTAATATCGATAAGATCAAGGCCATCGAAGATATCACTATTATGGACAACGTCAAGGCCGTTCAAAGGTTAACCGGACGCACAGGCGCTCTGGGGAGATTCATCTCAAGGTCCTCCGACAAGAGCCAACGGTTCTTCTTACTGTTGAAGAAAAAGAATAACTTCTCATGGACCCCGGAGTGCCAACAAGCCTTGGAGGAACTCAAGTGATATCTCTCGAGCCTACCTCTGCTTCATACTCTGAAGACAGACGAATAGCTATATTTGTACTTAGCAGTATCCGAGATAGCGGTTAGTGGAGTCCTGGTCCGGGAATAGGAAGGTACGCAATTTTCAATTTATTATGTTAGCAGGACTCTAGGCGAGCCCGAAACTAGATACCCTCACCTAGAAATATTGGCGCTCGCTTTGCTAAGCGCCTCTTGGAAGCTGAAACCGTACTTTCAATGTCACCCCATATGTATTGTAACTACTTACCCATTGAGGAATGTAATGCATAAACCCAAGCTCTCTTGATGATTGGCCAAATGGGCCGTAGAGATCAGTACGATATCGAATATCGGCCCCAGACCGCCATTAAATCTCAAATTTTGGCAAATTTTGTGGCCGGCGTAAGGTGGAAAAGGAGTTGTTGCTAAACTCGGGGACCTCTTCAGGAATATGGACCCTCTTTATAGACGGTGCCTCGAACACAAAAAGGTCCGAAATTGGCATGTATTGAAGCCACCAACATGCAATGTATTTAGACAATCTATTAGGACTGTAAAATTGACTAACAATGAGACAAATATGAGGCCATGATTGCAGGACTCGAATTGGCCAAAACCATGGGGGCAGAGGTGATCGAAGCTAAGTGTGACTCCCTCCTTGTGGTGAAACAAGTTAATGGGACGTTCGAGGTCAGAGAGGAATGAATACAAAGATAGCTGGATAAGCTGCAGGTAATGTTACATCGGTTCAAGAAGTGGACTCTACAACATGTACCTCGGGATCAAAACAGTGAGGCTGATGCCCTTGCTAATTTGGGATCGTCGGTCAATGACGATGAGTTCAGTTCAGAGGCGGTCGTGCAACTCATGAGATTGGTAGTTGAAGAAGGTCACGCCGAGATAAACTCAACAAGCCTAACTTGGGACTAGAGAAACAAATATATAGAGTATCTGAAGACCGGAATAATGCCCTCGGATCCTAAAGAATCGAGGGCTCTGCATACGAAGATGGCCCTGTTCAGCTTGTCTGGAGATGGTACCTTATTCAGAAGAACATTTGATGGCCCACGCGCAATATGTTTAGGACCGGGAGATACCGAGTATGTTCTGAGAGAGGTTCACGAAGGTACCTGCAAAAATCATTCGGGCACCGAATCATTAGTTTGGAAAATAATCAAAGTCGATTACTATTGGATCGACATGGAAAAGGACGCGAAGGAGTTCGTACAAAAATGCGACGAATGTAAAAATCATGCTACGATGATTCATCAACCCGAGAAGCTGCTGTATTTGGTCTTGTCACCCTGGCCATTCATGAAATGGGGGATGGACATCGTCGGCCCCCTTCCTTGGGCACCGGTAAGGCCCAATTTATATTATTTATGACTGACTATTTTTTTAAGTGGGTGGAAGACCAGGCATATGAGAAATGCAGGGAGAAGTAAGTCATTGATATCATTTGGGACCACATAATATACCGGTTTGGAATGTCAGCCAAGATCGTGTGCGACAATGGGAAACAGTTCATCGACAGCAAAGTAAGCAATTTCCTCGAAGACCTTAAGATCAAAAGGATACTATCAACACCCTACCACCGTAGTAGGAACGGGCAAGCAGAGTCCACCAGTAAAACTACACTCCAAAACCTCAAAAAGAGATTGACCGATGCCAAAGGAAAATGGAAATAAATTTTGCCCGAAGTCCTATGGGCATACCGTATGACCTCGAAGTCTAGTACCAGGGCCACCCCGTTCTCATTCGTTCACGGCGTCGAAGCTTTAATACCGGTCAAAGTAGGGGAACCGAGTCTTAGGTTACGATATGCGACCGTAGGGTCAAACGACGAGGCCATAAATATGAGCCTGGAAATGCTAGATGAAAGTCGCGAGGCCGCCCTCGTACGGATAGCCGCCCAAAAGCAAAGAATTGAAAGGTATTACAATCGAAGAGCCAACCTTCAACACTTCGTTATCGGGGACTTGGTGTTAAGGAAGGTGACGTTGAGCACCCGGAACCCGAACGAGGGGAAGTTGGGGCCGAATTGAGAAGGTCCATATCGAATTATCGAGATCATCGGCAAAGGATCATACAAACTCGAAGCAATAAACGGTGAACAACTACCGAACAACTGAAATGTGGCCTACCTAGAACGACTGGAAGACGTCCGAGATCCATAACCAAAATATAAGTCCTTCAAAATTTCTAAACCGGTTCGAAGGCTACCTTCGACAAAGTTATAAAAAATCCTAAGTAAACATTTTGGGGTAAGCTTTCGGTCATACAAAGCCCCCCACCAGCCTTAAGAAAAATAGTATCGAAAACGAACAATGTTCGAACCATCGAATTGTCACGACCCAATTTTCCCTCTGTATGACATCGTAATGGCACTTAGTCTCTATGACTAGGTAAGCCTAACATTTTGCGGAATAAATGAAATGAAAGCATAAACTAACTATAACAATAACACTATAACTGAGTACCATGCCACTTGGCATGTACAATAACCAACTATTCAAAAATACATAGTAATCCCAAAACCCGGAATATCGTGAATCACAAACTACATAAGGAAAATCTAGTGTCTCTATACATCAGAGTCTATCAAAAGAAAATACCGAATATAATGGACATGGGGAAGAGTAGAAGGGGACTCTGAGGTCTGCGGACGCGGTAGATATACCTTGAAGTCTCCAAAGTTGTCCCGGCTCACTGAGAGTGCGGTTGATAAGGAGTACCTGGATCTCCACATGAAAAACATATACAAAAGAGTAGCATGAGTACACCACAATCGGTACCCAGTAAGTGCTAAGCCTAACCTCGGTCGATTAGTGACGAGGTCAGGTCAGGGCCCTACTAGTATATATAAAATAACACAAGATAAAATAAAATACCGCAGTAAAATAAAGACTGAAATGTAACAAAAATGAAATCATTGAAGACAACAGCCAGTACACAAACGAGTCTTAAGGCTCCCAATGATAAACACACGAATGATAAACACGATCTAAAATAATAACATCTCCCTCTGGTGTGGACACATACACCAGAGCACTCAAAGAATAACGAGGCACGACCAAATAGGAAGCAAAATAGGATGACACATAGAAGTAAGTACATCCCGGATCAAATAGAACTAAAGCATCCCTACTGCAAACTGAAACAATACATGTAATAATGGCATCAGATGACTCAGCCTCAGGCATGGCAGGAACAGCGTAACACCGGGGCTGGGCCCCATCACCTTGAACTACGTCCTTGGGACGACCTCTAGCTGGCTGGTCTCCACCTCTAACGACCTGATCTCTACCTCTAACAGTATAGTCCCTACCTCTAGCTGCCTGACCCCTGCCTCTGGCTGGCTGAGCAGGTGGAGCAACAACTAGTACCAGAACCATGGCACGAGAACCTTGATGCTGTGAGCTGCCCGATGTCCGAGGGCAAAATCTAGCAATGTGCCTCGGATCACCACAAGTATAGCAAGACCTCGGCTGCTGTGACTACTGGCTGTGAAACTGACTCTGTCGACCTGAGTAACCACCCTGAAAACTCTGGAGCGGAGGTGCACTAATAGGGGCTGGTGGTGCACTGTAGGCTAGCCTGTCGAAATAATGCATCTGAGGGCCACGACCACCTGAGGCATCATGGGATTCCTGGAGTGCTGAATGAAACAGTCTGGGAGGATGGACTCTACCACAAGTACCCCGGCCTCCAGATGAGGCTCCACTGAATCCACCGAAGTGACGAGGCCTCTTGTCATACCCCTAACCACTCCCCTGAGCTAGAACCGTCTCGACTCTCCTGGCAACATTGGCAGCCGCCTGAAAAGAAATCTCACTCTCAGTCTCCTTAGCCATCTGCAATCTGATAGGCTGAGAAAGTCCATTAATAAACCTCCTCACCCTATCTCTCTCGATAGGAAGTAGAATAAGAGCATGACGGGCCAAATCTCCTTAGCCTGCTGGAGACGCTCGAACTGACGGCGATGCTCCTCTCTCAATGTGATAGGGAGAAGCTTCTCTAGGAAGAGCTGAGAAAACTGGTCTCAAGTAAGAGCAGGCAACCCGGCTGGCCTGGTCAACAGATAATCTCTTTACCATTTCTTGGCAGAACCATTCATCTGAAATGCAGCAAAATCGACCCCGTTGGTCTCCACTATACCCATGTTCCATAGAACCTCGTGACAGCTATCGAGATACTCCTGGGGATCCTCTGAAGGAGCACCCCTAAAGTGAACTGGAAAGAGCTTGGTGAACTTGTCCAATCTCCATAAATCCTCAGAAGACATAGCTGACCCATCTTCGGCTTGTGCCGCAACAACCGGCTGAACTACTCTGATTGGCTGAGCTTCTGGAGCCTGATATTGGGGAGCTATCTGCTCCGGAGCGGGAGTAGTAGGAGTCTGGGCTTCTCCTCTAGCCTGAAAGACGACTGGTGCCATGGGAAATGCGCCAGTCTGGGTCACACTCTCCATAAGGCCCACCAAATGGACCAAAGCGTCCTAAAGTACTGGGGTGGCAATGAACCCCTCCGGAACATGAGCTGGTCTAACAGGAACAGTCTGGGCTGGAACCTCCTCGCCCAACTCTACCCGAGGCTCCACTGCTGGTACTGTTGTACGAGCTCTGGGCTGAGCCCTGCCCCTGCCTTGGCCTCGTCCTCTGCCCCTCGTAGGGGCTGCCACTGGGGGCTCTGGCTGCTGCGCAGCTGGGGAAGCGGTACATGTTCTCACCATCTACGAGAGAATAAGAGTAGAAGAGTTCAATCAGTATTGAGAAAACAAAATCGTACAACAGAGATAAATAGAAGTGAAATTTGTTCCTAAACTTCAAAGCCTCTGGAAGATAAGTACAGACGTCTCCGTACCGATCCTCCAGACTCTACTAAGCTCGCTCGTGAATCGTGAGACCTAGGCAACCTAGTGCTTTGATATCAACTTGTCACGACCCAGAATTCCCACCGTCGGGACCGTGATGGCACCTAACATTTCACTGGCTAGGCAAGTCAATGTTAGAGAATCATTAAACCAATCCCTTATCCATTCAGTAAATAACAACAAATTAGATAAGATAAAATGTAGTGAGTGCGGAATAATATAAAAACTACATTAATTACTACCACCCGGATTTGGAGTCACAATTCACGAACTACTAAGGTTTAGCTACAAGTAAGGTGTCTTAAGGAATGCAACTGTTTGAATGAAAGAAACAGTAAAATAGAAAAGATAGACAGGGAATTCAAGGTATGTGAATGCCGATAGGTCTACCTTGAGTCTCCGGATAGCGGGTCCAACAGCTAAAATCTCGATCAACCCGAGCCGGAACCAAAATCTGCATAGAAAGTGCAGTATTTGTACAACCGACCCCACGTACTGGTAAGTGTCGAGTCTAACCTCGGCGAAGTAGTGACGAGGCTAGGACAAGACACCTACAAATAAACCTGTGCAATATATATCAATATATAAAACAATAACAACATCTAAAGAAGCAAGGCAAGAAATATTGGGAAGGGGACATGCTGAGGGGATTACATGGCAAGGAATCACAACAGGAATGAGAACATGATCAATCGATATATCTTAAACAGAAAGAGACAAGTAAACACAATGCATCACCCTTCGTGCTTTTACTCTCAACCTCACCATACGAAACAATAGAAATGACATGGCATCACCCTTCGTGCTTTTACTCTCAACCTCACCATAAGAAACAATAGAAACGACATGGCATCACCCTTCATGCATTAACACTCTCCCTCATCAAGACAATGAACAACAACAACAGGGAGATAGAAATATCAAGAACAAGTCTTACTTCAACATTCAATTCCATGTTACTAACCTCAACTTTGAGTCATTACCCAATCAATACCAAACATAATAAGAATTGTTCAACATAATGAATAGCTAGTTTAATCATGAACAATATGATCAAGGAATACCACGATTACAATAATACGACTCACTAGCATGTTATGACTCGACAACAACGCATAGGTACTCGTCACCTCACCTATACGTTGTACTCAATATACAAACATGTAGCAAATAAGCGAATAATACCTAATCCCTCAAGCCAAGGTTAACCACGACACTTACCTCTCTCCGAAGGCTACTCAATACTCAATCACAGCTTTTTCTCTAGAATCCACCTCTAAACCACTCGTATCTATTTAAAATTGACTCAATAATATCAAATATTGCTAAAGGAATCAATTACATTGCATAAATTTAGATTTCCCAAACTTTCCCCAAAAAGTCAAAAACCGAACCCGAGCCCGCTTGGTCAAAACTCGAGGTTCGGACCAAATTCCATTTATCCACTCACCCCTGAGCCCGGATATATAATTGGTTTTGGAATCCGACCTCAATTTGAGGTCTAAATCCCCAAATTTTGAAATCCCTAGTTTCTACCTAAAAATCCCCAACTCCACCATGAAAACCTTAGATTTTAGGTTGAAACCCTGCTAGGCTTACGCGATCGTGAAACCCTCACTGCGTTCGTGAATGCTATGCCCCTGAACTTTGCGTTCGGGAGCCCGTGCACACGTTCACGTAGAAGGAAAGTCTGACCCCTCCCCCATGTCCCAAATGCTACGCGTTCGCGATGAGCCGGTCGCGTTCGTGAAGGGTAAATCCCCCATCACTCTGTGTTCACGACCAGGCCTTCGCATTCGCGAAGAGAAAAAATTCACCCTGACCAGCTTACGCTTCGCGTTCGTGAGAGTATTTTCGCGAACGCGAAGAAGAGCACACTAGAACAGCTGCTGCAGCAAAAATACCAGATTTTCTAAGTCTAATCATCCCGTAGCTTATCCGAAACTCACCCGAACCCTCGGGGCTTCAAACCAAACATGCACACAAGTCCTAAAACATCATACGAACTTGCTCGCGTGATCAAATCGCCAATATAACACCTAAAACTACGAATTGAACACCTAATCGAATGAAGTTTTCAAGAAAGCTTTAAAACCTCTATTTTCACAACCGGACGTCCGAATCACGTCAAACCAACTCCGTTTCTCATCAAATTTCACAGACAAGTCTTAAATATTATAATGAACCTGTACCGGGCTCCGAAACTAAAATACGGACCAGATATCCACAAGGCCAAACATAAACCAAATTCTTAAAACCATTAGATTTTCAATCTTTCAATTTTTAACAAAAATTTATATCTCGAGCTAGGGACCTCGAAATTCAATTTCGGGCATACGCCCAAGTCCCATATTTCATTACGGACCCACCGGGACCGTCAAAACACGGGTCCGGGTCCGTTTGCTAAAAATATTGACCGAAGTCAACTTAAATTGATTTTTAAGGCAAAAGTTCTCTTTTTATCAGTTTTTAACATATAAGCCTTCCGGAAGAACACTCGGAATGCTCACGCAAATCGAGGAAGTTTAAGATGAGGTTTTTGAGACCTCAAAACACAGAATTAGATTCTAAAATATAAGATCACAATTTATTCCGCAGAAGCGGTTCTAGACAGAAACATTAAGGACGAAAAATGGTCATTTTGCCATTTTTGTTTTGGATTTTTGGAGCTCGGATTTAGGCGATTATGGAGGGATGTTTCACAAGCTTGGTTGGGGTAAGTGTTCTATATCCAAAAGTGACTATATTTCATGAATCTATGGTTATATTCATCATTTAATTCGAGTTTAATGGAGGAAATTGGGATTTTAGTAAAAACTTGTCAAAACGGAAATTACAGTTTGGAGGACGATTTGTTATTGGAGTTCGATAAAATTGGTATGGTTGAACTCGTATCGGAATGGGTGTTCAGATTTCATTAAATTTCTGTCAGGTTCCAAGAGGTGGGCCTCGCGTTGACTTTGGTTGACTTTTTAGAATAAAATTTTAAGTCGACGTTTTATTATCCGAAATTATTTTCGATGAATTTTAATGAAGTTATACAATTAATTTGGATAGATTTCAGCTCTCCGGAGGTCAATTCAAGCAAGAAGGCAATTTTGGAATATCGGCATAACTTCAAAAAGGTAAGTATCTTGCCTAATGTTGAGTAGGGGAATTTTCCCTTAGGCATCGAATCTTATGTGACATTTGTGAAATGTGAAAAGCCGTGTACGTGAGGTAACGAGTACGTACTCAGGCTTATATGTGCAAATTTTATTGGATTAAAGTCTTAGGCATTATTGTGTAGTAAATTGAATAATTGTTGGCATCTATTAAATCATCTATTTTCCATGCCTAAACCCTCGTTTGTTGAATTTGGTTATATATGAC
Organism: Nicotiana tabacum; assembly: GCF_000715075.1. Lineage (NCBI taxonomy): Eukaryota > Viridiplantae > Streptophyta > Magnoliopsida > Solanales > Solanaceae > Nicotiana > Nicotiana tabacum. Next base: position 106,770,374 of record NC_134096.1, on the reverse strand, counting down.
AATTTGATATGATTGTTACTTGAATATTTATGTAAATTCCATGACTTTGTTGATTTGATATTTACTGAAAATAATTATATTATGGATTTTCCATGTGTAAATAATTAATGAAATAAGTTTAAACTAAGGCGTTAATATAATTATGAAGAATTTGGATTAATGAAGCAGTTGCCTTATTGTAATGACCCAACCGGTCATTTTGAGCATTTGCACTTCGCTTGGTAGTTTACGGGTATGAGTAGCTCCATATGATACATTATGACTTATGTGAATCGTCGGTTTTGATTTTCACGTTATTCGAAATCGAATTGGAAGAATGGATTTCATTGTTGAAGCTTTAAATTGGAAAGAATTGACCAAGTTTGACTTTTTAGCATTTGACCTCGAATTGAAATTTTGATGGTTCTGTTAGCTCCTTTGGGTGATTTTGGACTAAGGAGCGCGTCTGGATTGTGATTCAGAGGTCCGTAGTGGAATTTGGCTTGAAATGGCGAAAGTTGAAATTTTGGAAAGTTTGACCGAGAGTGGACTTTTTGATATCGGGGTCGGATTTTGATTCCGAAAGTTGGAGCAGGTCTGTAATGTCAAATGTGACTTGTGTGCAAAATTTGAAGTCAATCGGACGTGATTTGATAGGTTTCAGCATCGGTTGTGGAAGTTGAAGTTTCGAAGTTCAATGATTTCGAGTTGAGGTGTAATTCATCATTTCGATGTTGTTATGTGTGTTTTGAGGCCTCGAGTAGGTCCGTGTTATGTTATGGGACTTGTTGGTATATTTGGACGTGGTCTTGAGGGGCTCGGGCGTGTTTCAGATTGATTTTTGAGCATTTTGGAAAATTTGGCTAAGGTTCATTGCTGCTGGTTCTGGTGTGACCACACCTGCAGATGGTTTGCGCAGGTGCGGTGGTTGTAGAAGCGACAGTGGGGCCGCAAAAGCGGCGAGTGGCGCAGAAGCAAAGGTTGTTGGCGCACCTGCGCGTGCGCATAAGCGGGGGTTATCCGCAGGTGTGGAAGGGCCAGTCTCCATGGGCTTCGCAGATGCGAGGCATCATCCGCTGAAGCGGAGGTCACATATGCGACATTTTAACCGCAAATGCAGAATAGCTAGGCAGAGTTATAAAAATCAATGTTTTGATTCTTTCTTCATATTTTGAGATGTGGGACTCGGATTGAGGCGATTTTTGAAGCAAATTTCATCACAAATATCAGGGTAAGTGTTCTCTACTCAGTTTTGATTGCATTTCATGAATCTATCTTCATTTTTGGCAATTGGTTGATGAATTTTAAAGAGAAATTGAGGGTTTTGACCTAAAGTTTCATAATATGAATTTTTGAGTTTTGAACACCGATTTGTTGAGTGAAACTAGTATGGTTGGACTCGTAATTGAATGGGTTATTGGATTTTGTGAGTTTTGTCGAGTTTCGAGGCGTGGGCCCGGTATGAATTTTGGCCCATTTTGGGCTTTTGATTAAAGATTCGACCCTTTTCGATTGGGATTGGTTCCTTTAGCATTGTTTGATGTATTTGAGTTATTTTTGGTTAGTTTTGAGCCGTTCAGAGGTCGGAACGGGCATGATGCATTTTGGAGTATCGCTTGTCTTGCTTGGTATTATAATTGGCTTGTTCGAGGTAAGTAACTCTTCTAATCTTGGAGCAGAGTGTATGAAACCCCAAAATACGTGTTATGTGATTTATTTGGAGGTGGCGGGCGTGTGGGCGTGCACCATGTGAATTGGGACTCTTTTGTTTCCATGGCACTGTATACTGGTCCTATTTTGTAAATATCCGTGTTATCACCATGTTATAAAATAATTGAGCTGTCAATCATGCTAGATATCATGTTAAAGCCTTATGCTGATATTGTTAGGACCCATAGTGGTCGCTTCTTACTATAATCTCACAGATTTCATTGATATTTTGTACTCAGTCATATTCATGCATTCATATCATATCTCAGTCTCAGTTGTTATTTATTGACACATCATATCATTGTTCCGGGTCAGTTTTCATGACATTGTGAGCCTGTGAGTGAGACTTGAGAGATTGATGACTGAGTGAGGCCGAGAGCCTGATTATGAGTAACAGTTATGGGATCGGGTTGCATGCCGTAGCATGTTATATTGATTTATGCCTGGATCTGGCTTATGATAGCGCTTGGGCTGTAAGAGCCCCTCCGGAGTCTGCACACCCCCAGTGAGCGCGGTTGATTATATTGAGGGATGGATCTTCCCTGGACATGGATCTTGTCCGAAGAATTTATATACCTGGAGATGGATCTTCTCCATGCGGCCGGATTGGCCTTCCTCGGTACTAAGTGACTGATGGTTAGTGATGTATATATTCCGGGATGGATCTTCCCTGGGCCGTATGGGCCATATACAGTACCGAGTGGTTGAGCATGATGAGTGGAAAGTGTGAGACAATGAGATTGAGTACTCTGAGAGTGTGAGTACATGATTCATCTCTGAGATACATGGCATTGGCATACGCACATAATATATGGGCATAGAGATGCATCTTTCCTCATGTTGTACGGTATCATGCCATCCATGACTTTTTTACACACATTTATATGTGGGAATAGAGAGGTATTTCACTTTTTATCTGGAAAGAAAATGAAACATCTTATTTATTATTGAAAGGATTTTGGGAAAAATTATTGTTTTCAAACTTATTCATTTTTTTGGCAACTTTGGTAAATGATTTGGGTTTTCACTAATGTACTTGAAAGGCAGAACCATTTTCAGAAACCATGATTTTTTCTATTGGTGTGGACCCGACCTTGGTACAAGCTCGTCACTACTTTCAACCTAAGGTTAGGTTTGTTATTTATTGAGTACATGGGGTCGGTTGTACTCATCCTACACTTCTGCACTTTGCGTGCAGATGTTGGCTGCTGATGTTGCTGTGATCGATGGGAGCTGGATTGAAGATGTGCCTGCGTCCCGGTTGTAGCTGCCTCTTGTTCGTGGTAGCTTTAGATTTGTAAAGCTCTATTTATGTACTTTTCAAACAGACGATGTATTTATTTAATTTCCGCTTTGTAAACTTTATTCTTAGAAGTTCATGATTTGTACTACGAGTTCTTGGAAACTGTATTAGTTTCATATAATTTCTTCTGAATAATTGTCTTATTAATATTATTGGAATTGGATAGTTGTTAATTGGCTTACCTAGCGGGTTGGGTTAGGTGACATCACGACTAGTTGGATTTTGGGTCGTGACAGATTGGTATCAGAGCTCTAGGTTCATAGGTTCTACAAATCATGAGCAAGTGTCTAGTAGAGTCTTGCGGATCGGTATGATGACGTACATACCTATCTTCGAGAGTCTACATGACATTTAGGATATACTTCCCATCTTTCTTTCATTATTGTGCGGCATTGATTCAGCTTGAGTCATAATCCTTCGAATTCCTTCCACGCATTCGTATGCGCACGTGAGCGCTCGGTATCGGCGGTGCATAGACGGCTGGTGATTTCCTGGATGAGGGCGAGATATGATTTATGTGTGTTGATGATGGACCAGTCTGGGGGGACTTGAGGCTGGGTTTTGACTGTAGCTGGAGCATTGAGGTGTTGACTGCGTGAGCTCATGCCTTTGGATTTATATGTCCGGTAGTGTCCCTATTAGTGGAATTGATGGCTGGATGGCTAGTGATGAGTATGATGTGACTGCGAGATGTATTCATATGATTTGAATGTGACGAGAAGGGTTTGCTTGAGGTGTAGAAATGGCTATTTGGTGCTTGATTTCCATTTTGATTTGACGTATAGTCTAGAGTTATGGGTTTGTTAAAGGACCCTTTCATGTTATTTAATTGAGGAGTGGAGTAGATTTTCATGTCATGATATGAGTTCAGACTCAGGAAGACTAAGTGGTTGCGTAATAGTTATGACTGTGGAAGGGTACATAAAGATGTCAGTTTGAGGCTAAGTAGTTGGGTTATCTCCTGGGGATGTCCTGAGGTTGTATGATCCCTATGTTGTTTTGTTGAGAGTTCTCTTTTACTAGTAAATTATATGTAGTTCAATTTGAGTTTGGATCGATTGTGGAAGTTGGCTTGACTGTTATGTGGATGAATGCAAAATTGCAAATGATTTGAAGTATTATGTGGTTGGTATTACATGAGCTTAGGAAGGATTTAGTTGAATCCTAATGCGGTGTTATGCCAGTATGGGGGTGGCTATTGTAAGTTATCAGATGCTTTATTCCTTGGCCTTGAGCCAAGTGGGGGAGTCTGCTATCGACGGGTTGATTGCGTGGTTATGTGTTGTATTGGTTTTAGTTTGAGGTATACTGGTGAATCAGTTATGGCTTACAGAGGTTGAGATCGAGGGTGACTCGAATAAAGGAAACTTTGGATAAGGGTTGGGTTATGCTTTATGGGTATATGAGAAACATTGATGATTGAGTTGTTATTTGTAAAGGATGTAGCGTACATGGGGTAGGGATTCACTCGGTTGTTTAGAAGAGTGGATTACTTCCTTGGGTGTTGTTATGCTAATGGGGAACAGGTCGTTCGGTTTGTTTGATCAATTTAATTGAGACATGAGTAGAGTGGAAGACTTTCAAGGATGGTTCTAATGGATGCAAGATTTAAATGTGGCAGTTAAGAATTTTGCGGATTTGTGCATGGAAACAATTGGAGGGTTACACTTGATGGTGTCGAGACTCGCAGTATTTCTACATCATTGTGGATTCTATATTTCAGTATTATGAAGGTAAGATGAACAACTTGAAATTCACAGAAGGTCTCTTCAGAGTGGGTATCTCGATTGTGGTACTTTTGTGGTGCTTAAAAGAGCATTCAACGGCTTATGAGTCTTAGGGCAGTTTGGTTTTATGCTAGGGTCTCATGTGGTGAGTCTTGGGTTGAGGATTGAAGTATTATGGCAAGGAGGAGTATCAATTTGAATGTAATTCAGAAGGAACTCGGAGGATTAGGACAGTTTGGTAACGGGTTGGATCAGCATGGTAACATATGCGATTAGCTCTTTTGGTGCTTATGATGTAGTGAGTTTCTACAGGTATTTTGTGGCGATACTCTTGGGTTTAGATGACATGCGTAGCCTGGTTGAGTTAGAGGGCTTCAGTCCTGATGGTTTGGTTTTGTGAAAATGGGATTCAGCGAGTTCTTGATGGTTCCTACCATGGTTAGAGATGTATATTTCCTACTGGCGTGAGGAGCATGTGATGTATAGTGATTTTCTCCTGGATGGGATCAAATGGAAAGTTCTTGGCTAATTAAGTATGCAGTTGCTTGTGACTCGGAGTGGATTAGGAAGCTCTCGTTATTTTCGTATGATGGCATGGTATGTGCGGTGTGTTGTGTAGGATTGAGAATTGCATGTGTAAGGTCACAGTTCAATTTTGAAGGGAAGGTCATGAGTCCTTATGCAACATGGACAGTTTCGGACGACTAGGTAAATGATATTACTATCTGGTATGGCTTGATGAGGGTATACATTTCAGAAGGGGCAATGTGTTTTGATTTATGGATACTTCATTGGTATTGCGGCACTCTCTTGTTTGATCGACTGCTGATGTTCAAATTTTGCTTTGTGGCACAGAATAATTATAGAAGTATTCCTCGTGGGATGATCGTGTATTGGAGAAGTGTTAGATATTCATGCGGTGGAGTTGAGATTAGATATGGTGATTCGTGTGTTCTATGGATTTGGAGATTTGGAATTCTCATGAGCAGATTGTTTCATGATTGTGGACTGTGAGGTTGTGGCCGAAGCTAGCCAGATGGTAGTATGTGTTATGATTCAGTCATTGTGGATTTTTGGAGGGTTATTTATCTATTTGTGGGTGACCAGAGTCGATTTGGGGGTCCATTGGTAGGCCTAATTAGGATGTGTATTCTACACCGAGCTGGATTGGTTGGCTCCATACTGCTATGGTTGAGGGATGTGCCATTTGGTTGTTGTTGAGCTTATTCGTGTTCTGAGATGATCTTTGAGTTACTCTTCTATGCTACGAGGAGTTGTGATTCGTTGGCTGTATGTACATATGATGCAGTTCTATTTGGGCTTTATAGCAGAATTTGAGCGAGATGAGTATTTGGGTATTGCGTGATTGATTGCGCGTTGGCTATGTTCTTTCCGAATTGTGGTATTGTGTTATTTGCTCTCCGTGGTTAAGGTAATGCACTTTGGGTACTTGATATCGAATTTCACGTGGCTATTGATTTTGAGCATGGCGGCTGAGGTATTTTATATGGACCAGTGTTTGGACACGGTCACGTATTGCAGCGAAGTTACGTTGAGATATGATCCCTTGTGTTAGATTCGTCTTTTTTGGTTCCACGATGTGTGATAGATTCTTAGCATTGCGTTGTGGTGGTACTTGTTGAGCTTGCGGGACAGTTCTCCCCTCTGAATCAGTTTTCTATGATTTGAGTATATTTGGAAGGTTGCTTATAGGTGCACGGATTGCACGGGTTATGGCGTTAGATTGTATTTATGTGGCATGTCACTAGAGTGGTCGTGTTGGATGAGATGAGATCAATGGACCTAAATGGATACTATCGGAATTGATTACAACATGTTTGGAAGGATAATATCGAAAGTCGGCTTAGAATTTGCTATAGTTCTTGTCGAATGAGAGGGAATTACATGACTGGTTGATCTGATGAATGGTTATGAGTTCTGCGTGTTTCTTTCATCATCGGCAGTATATGAAGGTGTTAGAACAAGGCTTTGTTTGATAAGAGGTTTATTACCGGCATTGGGTTGTTTTGAGCAGCTACTGTGATTAGAAATTTTCGCTATGAGTGTTTGAGTTATGTGGTATATCAAGTGATTTCATCTTGAGTTATGGATATGACTGGATTCAACTTATTCAGACTTAAACAGTGTGTAGATGCGAGATTCTGATCTTATCGAAAATTTCGGATGTGGAAATTTGGTTCTAAGGCTTATGGGCTAGGTTGAATTATGAAATTTCAGTTATGATGTGTTATCAGACCTATATGGGATAGGGTGACTTGGGATCACCCCCAGGTATCTGTATGGTAAGGTTACACGACGATTTGATGGCTTTTGGAACAACTCTGGGCACGTTCGAGGATGAACGTATGTTTAAGTGGGGGAGGATGTAACGATCCAACCGGTCATTTTGAGCATTTGCACTTCGCTCGGTAATTTACGGGCATGAGTAGCTCCGTATGATGCATTAGGACTTATGTGAATCGTCGGTTTTGATTTTCAGGTTATTCGGAATCGAATTGGAAGAATGGATTTCATTGCTGAAGCTTTAAATTCGAAAGAGTTGATCAAGTTTGACTTTTTAGCATTTGACCTCGGATTGGAATTTTGATGGTTCCGTTAGCTCTGTTGGGTGATATTGGACTTAGGAGCGCGTCCAGATTGTGATTCGGAGGTCCATAGTGGAATCTGACTTGAAATGGCGAAAGTTGGAATTTTGGAAAGTTTGACCGGGAGTGGACTTTTTGATATCGGGGTCGGATTCCGATTCTAGAAGTTGGAGCAGGTATGTAATGTCAAATGTAATGTGTGTGAAAAATTTAAGGCCAGATCGGACGTGATTTGATAGGTTTCGGCATTGGTTGTGGAAGTTGAAGTTTCAAAGTTCAATGATTTCGAATTGAGGTGTGATTCATCGTTTCGATATTGTTATGTGTGTTTTGAGGCCTCGAGTAGGTTCCTGTTATGTTATGGGACTTGTTGGTATATTTGGACGTAGTCCCGAGGGGCTCGGGCGTGTTTCGGATTGATTTCAGAGCATTTTGGAAATTTTGGCTAAGGTTCATTGCGGTTGGTTCTAGTGTGACCGCACCTGCGGTTGGTTTGCGCAGGTGCGGTGGTCGCAGAAGCGACAGTGGGGCCGCAAAAGCGGCGAGTGGCGCAGAAGCGAAGGTTGTTGGCACACCTACACGTGCGCAAAAGCGAGGGTTATCCGCAGGTGTGGAAGGGCTAGTCTCCATGGGCTTCACAGATGCGAGGCATCATCCGTAGAAGCGGAGGTCGTAGATGCGACATTTTATCCGCAAATGCGGAATAGCTGGGCAGAGTTAAAGAAATCAAGGTTTTGGTTCTTTCTTCATATTTTGAGATGTGGGACTCGGATTGAGGCGATTTTTGAAGCAAATTTCATCACAATGATTGGGGTAAGTGTTCTTTACTCAGTTTTGATTACATTTCATGAATCTATCTTCATTTTTGGTAATTGGTTGATGAATTTTAAAGAGAAATTGGGGGATTTTGGCCTAAAGTTTCATAATATGATTTTTTGAGTTTTGAACACCGATTTGGAGTCGGATTTGAGTGAAACTAGTATGGTTGGACTCGTAATTGAATGGGTTGTCGGATTTTGTAAGTTTTGTCGGGTTTTGAGGCATGGGCCCCTGTATGAGTTTTGGCCGATTTTGGACTTTTGATTAAAGATTCGACCATTTTCGATTGGGATTGGTTCCTTTAGCATTGTTTGATGTATTTGAGTTGTTTTTGTTAGTTTCGAGCCGTTCGGAGGTCGGAACGCGTGGGATGGCATTTTGGAGCATCGCTTGGCTTGCTCGGTATTGGAATTGGCTTGTTCGAGGTAAGTAACTCTTCTAATCTTGGAGCTGAGGGTATGAAACTCCAAAATACGTGTTATGTGATTTGTTTGGAGGTGACGCACATGCTAGGTGATAGGCGTGTGGGTGTGCACCATGTGAATTTTGACTCTATTGTTTCCATGGCACTCTATACTGGCCCTATTTTATTGATATCCGTGTTTTCACCATGTGATAAAGTAATTGAGCTGTCAATCATGCTAGATATCATGTTTAAGCCTTACGCTGATATTGTTGGGACCCATAGTGGTCGCTTCTTACTGTCATCTCACAGATTTCATTGATATTTCGTACTCAGTCATATTCATGCATTCATATCATATCTCAGTCTCAGTTGTTACTTATTGACATATCATATCATTGTTCCAGGTCAGTTTTTATGACATTATGAGCCCGTGAGTGAGACTGGAGAGATTGATGACTGAGTGAGCCGAGAGCCTGATTATGAGTGATAGTTATGGGATCGAGCTGCACGACGCAACATGCTATATTGATTTATGCCTGGATCTGGCTTATGATAGTGCTTGGGCTGTAGGAGCCCCCCGGAGTCTGCACACCCCCAGTGAGCACAGTTGATTATATTAAGGGATGTATCTTTCCTGGACATGGATCTTGTCCGAAGACTTTATATACCTGGAGATGGATCTTCTCCATGGGGTCGGATTGGCCTTCCTCGGTACTGAGTTACTGATAGTCAGTGATGAATATATTCTGGGATGGATCTTCCCTGGGCCGTATGGGCCATATACAGTACCGAGTTGTTGAGCATGATGAGTGGAAAGTATGAGACAGTGAGATTGAGTACTCTGAGAGTGTGAGTACATGATTCATCTCTGAGATACATGGCATTGGCATGCACACATGACATATGGGCATAGAGATGCATTTTTTCTCATGTTGTACGGTATCACGTCATCCATGACTTTTTCACACACATTGATATGTGGGCATAGAGAGGTATTTCACACTTGTTATCTGGAAAGAAAATGAAACATCTTATTTATTATTGAAAGGATTTTGGGAAAAATTATTGTTTTCAAACTTATTCATATTTTTGGTAACTTCGGTAAATGATTTGGGTTTTCACTGATGTACTTGAAAGGCAGAACCATTTTCAGAAAGCATAATTTTGCTGACCATTTCTATCTCTGAGTTACTTCTTGTATTATTTGCTTTAAGTTGGTATGGATTATTGTTGGCTATTGGTGTAGACCCGACCTTGGTACAAGCTCGTCACTACTTTCAACCTAAGGTTAGGCTTGTTACTTATTGAGTACATGGGGTCGGTTGTACTCATACTACACTTCTGCACCTTGCATGCAGATGTTGGCTGCTGATGTTGCTGTGATCGATGGGAGCTGGATTGAAGATGTGCATGCGTCCCCGTTGTAGCTGCCTCTTATTCGTGGTAGCTTTAGATCTGTAAAACTCTGTTTATGTACTTTTCAAACAGACGATGTATTTATTTTATTTCCGCTTTGTAAACTCTATTCTTAGAAGCTCATGATTTGTATTACCAGTTCTTGGGAAAATGTATTAGTTTCATATAATTTCTTTTGAATAATTGTCTTATTAATATTATTGGAATTGGATAGTTGTTAATTGGCTTACCTAGCGGGTTGGGTTAGGTGCCATCACGACTAGTTGGATTTTGGGTCGTGACACCTATACTGAGTATTTTTCTATCTTTGTTGATTGTTTTGAGGTTATATATACGTTGTGTGGAGCCTTGGGCTATTTTTGAGAAATTTATTGATTTTACTATATCATTGGAATTGCTTGTGGTAGTTGGGCAAATTGTGATAGGAATTGATTGTGTTGTGTTGTTGTGATAATATTCCGTGTAAATTGTTGTGTGATTTGAGTTATTATGATGAGGATATAAGGGTGGCATTTCATTGTTGATATTATGTGGGTATAAGGGTGGAATTTCACTTTGGTTATGCGTGTTGGGATATTGTCTGGGCGGAGAGATAAGGGTGGCTATAGGAGCGATACGGGTGTCTATTGATATTGTCAGGGCGGAGGGATAAGGGAGGCTATTATAGGAGTGATAAGGGTGGCTATAGGAGAGATAATGGTGACTATTGTCAGGGATGATACATGATGACGTGGAGTTATTGTGTTGGTAATTTTTATATGATGATATAGGGTTAATGCATTGGTAATTTTCATGTGATGTTGTAATTTTCTTTGTGTTTATTTTTATATCTTGTGCAATTTGTCTTGTTGTTGATAAATTAATAATAGTATGATCTATGTTGAAATTGGGAGCCTGTGGCTATTGCCAGGCGGATTATGAAATAAAATCTGGGCACGAGGTGCCGTGAGGAGATAATGATGATATTGGCACGTGAATTGTCCGTGCAGTTGTGATATGAAATGTGGGCACGAGGTGCCGTGAGTAAATGATGATGATATTGGCACGTGAGTTGTCCGTGCGTTTGTGATAGAGAAATTGGCACGAGGTGCCGTGAAAATATGAAAGTGGGCTAAGACCCGTATTTTTATGATTTTGAAATGAGGTGTCACAGGGTGACTTTTATTCGAAAGATATTTATTTGAAAGAATTATATTTGAAAGAGATTTACTTGAAAGAATTATATTTGAAAGATATTTATTTGAAGGAATTATATTTGAAAGAGATTTATTTGAAAGAATTATATTTGAAAGATATTTATTTGAAGGGAGTATATTCGAAATATATTTATTGGAAAGTATTATATCCTAAAGATTATTATTTGAAAACATAAATATATAGGCGAAAGATTTATATTTGAAGGACTTGTTTAATTGGTCGTTCTTGTATTCATTATTGTTGAGCAATATTTATGGTGTTCTTGTTGTCTTGCTGTGTATATCACTGGTTGATTATTATTGCCATCATTGTTATTTGTTTCCTATTATTTTTGTATACTATATTGCACAGGTTATTAGACTAGTGAGTGTCTTGACTGTACATCGTCATTACTCCATTGAGGTTAGTTTTTATACTTACTGGGTACCAACTGTGGTGTACTCATACTACACTTCTGTACATTTTTGTGCAGAGCCAGGTATTGGAGATATCGGCCTCGGACAGAGTTAGAGTGTGATCGAAGGATTCAAGGTAGAGCTGCTTGGTCATCACAGTCCATTGGAGTCTTTCCATTTATTGTACTGTTAATTATTAATCAAACAGTATTGAGTATTCGATCCTTGAGATCATTTCATGTATTCAGTTTAGAGTTCGTGATTCAGTATTACCAGTCTTGGGAGGTTGTTTGTAATTATTTCCGCTGTTGGGTTCGATTATCCATTTGAAAAAATAGAAAAAAAATTGGCTTGAATTGTAATTATAATCTGCTTACTTAGTCTTAGAGACTAAGTGCCATCACGATACCTGTGGTGGGATTTTGGGTCGTGACATGTCTAAATACCATCCCAGAACTGGTGTCACAAGTGCACGAGCTACTAGAATAAAACAAATAAAGGTCTGAATGAAAATGAAGTTGCCTGAAAGAAATACACAGCTACGATAAAGTGGAAGGGGATTTCAGAATTGCAAACACCATACAGTTATACCTCAAGTCACCTGCGAATAGCTAAATCCGAGTAAATTTACTGTACGCCGCTGGGACCAACTCCGGTATCTGCAAAAGAAGTGCAGAGTGTAATATGAGTACAACCGACCCCATGTATCCAGAAAGTGCCGAGCCTAACCTCGACGAAGTAGTGACGAGGCTAAGGCAGGTCACTTATATTAACCTGTACGCAGTAATAATAATAATAACAATAATAGAAATAAAACAGGTATCTAATTTCAATAGTTGAAGCCAACTCGGTAGTCATAATCAATTATTATTTCAATTAGTTTTCGTTGCGGCGTGCAACCCGATTCCAATATATCTTTTCAATCAATTATATTGCGACATGCAACCCGCTACCCCCAATATATTCATTACAATCAATTCTGTTGCGGCGTGCAACCCGCTCCTCCAATATATTCACTTTCATTTCTGTTGCGACGTGCAACCCGCTCCTCAAATAATATAATTTACAAATTCTTATAAAAGAAATTACTCCAATAAATGCAAAAATTAATATGAAATTATAAGACAATAAACATACAATAATTATGATTTATTTAGAAATAAGTGATGACAAGTAGCAATAAATTGTAAAAATTAAGGAGGAAATATGTAATTTAATAATTAGTATGCTAAATGTCAAGTGGGAATTAAGTCACATAAATCAAATAAGCATGAAGCAATTATAGCATGGACTCAAGGCATAATATTAAGCAAGGAATATGAGAGAAATAATTAATATAATAATTAATTCATAATTTTAAACAATTTATGATTTTCAAATAATTAGGAAAATAATTAATTTGATGACGTATAGACACTCGTCACCTCGCGTATACGTCGTTCACATGAATTTCACTTAACAAATAATTCAAGTGTTCTATTCCCTCAAGTCAAGGTTAACCACGACACTTACCTCGATTTGCAACCGAATTTAAGATTCAAATAAACCTTAGCCTCGCGAATTCGTGTCCGAAAGCTTCAAATCTAGTCACAAACAATTCAATATACTCAACACGAATCATAGGAATTAATTCCATATGAATTTACTAATTTTCCGGATTAAAATCCAAAATTCATTTTAAAAATCGACAGTGGGACCCACGTCTCAAATCCCTAAAAAACTCATGAAATACGAACACCCGTTCCGATACGAGTTCAACCATACAAAAATTATCGAATTCCGACATCGGATTGACCATCAAATCTTCATTTTATATTTTTGGAAGATTTTATAAAAATCTGATTTTTCTTCTATAAATTCATGGATTCATGATGTAAATGAGTATGGAATCATAAAATATAATCAATATAGGATAAGGAACACTTACCCCAATGTTTTCCCGTGAAAATCGCCCAAACATCGCCTAAAACGAGCTCCCCAACTCTATTTTTGTCAAAAATGGTAAAAAACCCCGTTTATAGAGCCTTTGCTGTTTTCGAGTGCCACATGTAGCGCGGGGGGCTGCCTGTGGCACAGTTTCCAGAACCCCAACATTTCCCAGTGCCAGGGCTAGCGCCCCACGCTACCCTGAGTGTTGGCAGCTACGGAAAATCTTCCTGACACGGAAATGGGCATAACTCTATAATACGATGTCTGAATTAGACTATTATTTTTGCTATGGCTCCAAAATTTCAATATGGATCTAAGGAGTCAATAAAAAGGTAATTTGGAGCACACTTGATTAATGTGATACCACTTATTCTTGAAGAAACGACGTCGAAACATTCTAGTTTCCGTTAAATGATGATAATTTGAGCTAGGGACTTCCGAATCCAATTTTGGGCATACACCCAAGTCACAAATCACTATACGGACCTACTGGAACTGTCAAAACACTGATCCAAGTCCGTTTGCTCAAAATGTTGACCAAAGTCAACTCAGTTGAGTTTTAAAGCTCTATTTCACATTTTAATCCATTTTTTACATAAAAACTTTCCGAAAAATTATACGGACATTGCACACAAGTCAAAAAAAGTTAAATGATGCTATTTGAGGTTTTAGAACACATAAATAATATTTAAAATTAAAGATGACATATTGGATCATTATATTTTCCATCTCTAAAACAAATGTTCATCCTCGAACGGAATTAGAAAATTACCTAAGCTGGTAAAAAGGTGTAGATATCTACTCTGCATATCCAACTCGGATTCCCAGGTAGATGCTTCTACCGGCTGACCTCTTTCATTGTACCTGTAACGACCCAATCAATCATTTTTCCTTCTAAAACCTCGTTCCCTTAAATAAGACTACCGATATGTGCTTTTACTATTTTATGACTTTCGAGGATCGTTAGTTCGGGATTTGGAAGGGTTCAGGTTGAAATCGGAATACTTAGTTTCTTAGTTGGCTTTAAAAAGGCTAAGTTTGACTTCGGTCAATATTTTTAGAAAACGACTCCGGAATCGGGATTTGACGATTCCAATAGATTCGTATGATGATTTTGGACTTGGGCGTATGTTTGAATCGGGTTTTGAACAACCCGGGAGCATTTCAGCGCTTAGTAATGGAAGTTAGCTATTGAAGGTTTTAAGGTTCTTTAAATTTGCTTTGGAGTAGGTTTTGGAGTAATTGAGGTCCGCTTGGAATTTCGAGCATGGAAATAGTTTTGTATGGTGATTTAAGACTTGCACGTAAAATTTGGTGTCATTTCTAGTAGTTTAAGTATGTTTCGGCGCGTTCGGAATAAGTTTGAAGAATTTGAAATTTCTAAGTTGAATCAATTTGGTTTAGGATATGATTCTTAGTTTTTGATGTTGTTGTACATGTTCTGAGGGTTCGAGCGAGTCCGTTTTATGATTTTAAACTTGTTGGTATGTTCGGGCAGGCCTCCGAGGTCCTCGGGTGTTAACCGGACGAGGCTCAGACCAAGTTTGGACTTGGGAGTAACAGCTGAAGCTTCCAGCTTTTGGTGTAACCGCACATGCACATGGACAACCGGAGAATTATTAAAAGAAATAATATATGTTTAATTCACTAATTGGCTTGCTTAGCGGTGATGTTGGGCGCCATCATGACCAATAGGTGAAATTGGGTCATGGCAATATGGTATCAGAGTACTAGGTTCACGTAGGCCTCACAAGTTATGATCAGCACTATGAGTCTTGCGGATCGGTACAGAGACGTTTGTACTTATCTTCGGGAGGCTATAGGGTGTTAGGAAACTACCTTCCTTCATCTCCTATTGTGCAGTTGATGTAGTACTAAGTATTTTTCTTTTATACTCTCACAGATGTTGAGAACACGCTCTACTGAGATTCCAGACCAGGGAAGAGCTGCTCCCCTTGTTGTTAGAGGCCGTAGCAGAGGCCGAGGGAGGGCTCCAGCCCGTGGTAGGGGACGAGGATGTCCTAGAGTTGTTCCAGTTATGCCACCAGTGGATCCAATAGAGGATCCTATCATCGAGGAGCATGGGAAGGCGCCCGCAGCAGAGGCAGCTCCGGTGGATTTCACATCTGCACCAGGATTTCAGGAGGTCATGGGCCGTATGCTGAGGTTCATGGACACTATGACACAAGCCGATTTATTTCTGGCAGACCCGGCCACATCTCAGGTGGGAGGGGGAGCACAGACCCCTACCACACAGGCTTATGGGAAGGCAGCTACTATATATCATACCTAGGATGCACTACCCATGGGCGAAGCCCAGCCAGTGGCAGCAGCTACACCTGAGCCCAGACCAGCTGCGACCGGCGAGCCGCAGAATCTATTGGACAGATGGACCTGGCTACATCCTCCTGTCTTTGGGGGTGAGTGACATGAGGATCCCCAGGACTTCATTGATCGATGCAGGGAGAGACTGCACAACATGAGGATATTGGAGTCCCATGGGGTATACTTTGCTACCTGTCAGCTGGAGGGCAGGGCCCGTAAGTGGTGGCAGTCCTATCTTCTTGGAAGACCAGCAGATTCTCCTCCCATGACTTGGGACAGGTTCACCCGTATTTTCCTGGATAGGTATATTCCACCCTCCTAGAGGGATGAGTTGCGATTTCAGTTTGAGCAGCTCCAGCAGGGTTAGATGTTAGTGACCGATTATTAGGCGAGGTTCTCTTAGTTGTCTCACCATAGATTTTGATACTCCCTACTGATGCAGAGAGAGTACGGAGGTTTGTTGTGGGTTTTCACTCTAGCATTCAGGCCACTATGGCCGAGAGGTTGAGATGGGGACTTCTTATGAGCTGGTTGTAGAGATAGCACAGACGATTGAGGGTGTGCGTCAGCGTAGCCGAGAGCATGTTATGAAAGATAAGCGGTTTAGATATTCTGGAGAGTTCAGAGGTGCCCCGTCTAGGAGTAGGGGTCACTTCGTGAGAGGGCGGTCCAGCAAGCCCCCATACCAGTACCACCGCCTCTTCGGGGTGCTCCAGCGCGACCTTATTTCAGTGCTATGCCAGAGAGTTCTTACTGCCCACCAGCTAATCAGGGTTCCTCCAGTGGGTATTCAGGTCATCAGGGCCAGACTTAAGGTCAGCAGTCTACCATACCGAGGGGTTATTTCGAGTGCGGGGATTTTAGTCATATGTGGAGATTCTGCCCTAGGCTTCGGGGTAAACCAGTACAGCAGGGTCAGCAGCCTATGAGCACCGCACCACTTGCTCCGACAGCCGACCGGCCACCCAGAGGCGGAGGGCAGGTGAGTAAGGGCTGTCTTAGAGGTGGAGGCCAGCCAGTTGGTGCTCCAGCTCGGTTCTATGCTTTTTCGGCCAGACCAGATGCAGAGGCCTCAGATGCCTTGTTCACAGGTATAATTTCTGTCTGCGGAAAAGATGCCTTCGTATTATTTGATCCAGGGCCTACATATTCCTATATGTCATCTCTATTTTCTCATTTCCTGGGTGTGTCTCGTGAGTCCTTGGGTACTCCTATTTGTGTGTCCACTCATGTGAGCGATTCTGTTATTGTGGATCGGATCTACCGGTCCTGTATTATTATATTCTGTTGTTATGAAACTAGAGCAGATCTTCTGCTGCTTGAGATGACCGACTTCGAGATCATCCTGGGCATGGACTGGTTATCTCCACATCATGCCATCCTAGATTGCCATGCCAAGACTGTTACCTTGGTGAATCTAGCATTGCCTAGGTTTGAGTGGAAGGGTTCGTCTGTCAGCGCATCTAACTAGGTTATTTCCTTTCTAAAGGCTCGACACATAGTCGAGAAGGGTTGTTTGGCTTATATAGCCTATGTTCGAGACATTACTACAGAGACTCCGGCGATTGATTCAGTTCATGTAGTCCAGGAGTTCTCCGATGTAATTCCTTTAGATATTTTAGGCATGCCACCAGATCATGATATTGATTTCTGTATTGACTTGGCTCTAGATACCCAGCCTATATCTATCCCACCGTATTGCGTGGCTCCGAAATAATTGAAGGAGTTAAAAGAACATCTTGAGGAGTTACTAGCCAAAGGGTCCGTCAGACCGAGTGTATCACCTTGGGGTGCACCGGTAGTATTTGTGAAGAAAAAGGATGGAACTATGTGAATGTGTATTGATTATCGCCAGTTGAACAAAGTACCCGTTGCCACGTATTGATGACCTATTTGACCAGTTGTAGGGTGCTAGGGTGTTCTCTAAGATCGACTTGAGATCGGGGTACCATTAATTGAATGGATATTCCGAAGACTACTTTTCGGACTAGATATGGTCATTTTGAGTTTCTGGTAATGTCCTTCTATTTGACTAACACCCCGACGGTGTTTATGGATTTGATAAACAAGGTGTTCATGTCATATATTGACTCGTTTATCATTGTCTTCATTGATGACATTTTGATCTATTCGCGCAGTAAGGAGGAACACGAGCAACATGAGAGTGGTGCTTTAGACGTTGTGAGAACAAAATCTATATGCTAAGTTCTCCAAATGTGAGTTTTGGCTAAATTCTGTAGCTTTTTTGGGGCATATTGTGTCTGGTGAGGGTATTAAAGTTGATCCCAAAAAGATTGAGGCAGTTCAGAATTGGCATTGTCCCACTTCGGCGACTTAGATCAGGAGTTTCCTAGGGTTAGCACGCTATTATCGTCGGTTCGTGGAGGATTTTTTTAATTTATTGCACTATCTTTGACCAAATTAACCAGAAGGGTGCTCCGTTTCGATAGTCCGATAATTGTGAGGTGAGCTTTCAGAAGCTCAAGACAGCATTGACTACAACACCAATGTTAGTGTTACCTTCCGGTTCAGGGATGTATACAGTGTATTGCGACGCTTCACACGTTGGCTTGGGTTGTGTATTGATGGAGGAGGGGTGAGTTTTGCATATTCCTCCCGCCAGTTGAAGCCCCACGAGAAGAATTACCCTTTACATGATTTGGAGTTAGCTACGATTATTCACGCTCTTAAAATTTGGAGGCATTATCTTTATGGGGTGTCTTGTGAGGTTTACACTGATCATCAATGTTTGCATCATTTGTTCAAATAGAGGGACTTAAATTTTAGGCAACGCAGATGGCTGAGTTACTAAAAGATTATGATATTATTATCTTGTATCATCCGGGGAAAGCAAACGTAGTTGCAGACGGCTTGAGTAGAAAGGCGGAGAGTATGGGTAGTTTGGATTTTATTTCAGTAGAGGAGAGGCCATTAGCTGTGGATATTCAGTCCTTGGCTAACAGACTTGCGAGGATGGATATTTCAGAGCCACAACCGAGTTCTTGCATGTGTTGTTGCCCAGTCTTCACTATTCGAGCAGATCAAGGCTCGCCAGTTTGATGATCCCCACTTATTGGTCCTTCGAGAAACGGTACTGCGGGGTGGTACCAAGGAAGTTACTATTGGCAAGGATGGTGTTCTGCGACTCCAGGATCGTCTATGTGTTCCTAATGTTGATGGACTGAGGGAAAAGATGCTAGAGGAGGCACACAGTTCTCGGTATTCTATTCATCGAGGTGCTACGAAGATGTATCGTGACCTGAGGCAACATTATTAGTGGCGGCAGATGAAGAAGGACATAGTTAAGTATGTATCTAGGTGCCTAAATTGCCAGCAGGTTAAATGTTACGACCCAATTCCATGTTAGGCCGTGATGGCGCCCAGAGCCATCGCCAGGCAAGCCAATAGTGAGCAAACTATGTGATCTCTCCTTTTTAAAAGATTTTTCTCAAGTAATTAAACTTTCTTTGTATTTAAAAGATTCAAGAAGTAACATATTAAAAAATAAATAACATGAAAGCTAATAAGTGCAATCATGATCATGAAATAAAACCAAAAAAACAAAACCAAGAGTCTACTAGTGTGTATGTGCCAAGACCTGGTGTCACAAGAGTATGGGCTACTACAAAAGATTTACTACTCCATTGTCTGAGATAAAATAGACTAACAATAACAATAGAAAGAGTTCGGCTACTGCAGAACGGCTCGGAAGGGCAGCTCACCGTGTAGTCTCATACCAGGAATCAAGCTTGCGCGCCGGACTGGTATCCAGATGCACCTGCCTCAGATCGTGCACATCAAGTGCAGAAGTGTAGCGTGAGTACAATAACAACGCGTACCCAGTAAGTATCTAGTCTAACCTCGAAAAAGTAGTGACGAGGGGTCGACTTCGACACTTACTATGGCCAACAATATAAAAATATGAAGTTCTAATTAAACATGATATATAAAAATGATAATAGAACTCAGAGAAGGAAGCAAATAAACAATTCCTTTTATCGCGAGTATGAACCAAGTCATTTCCCTCATCTAACCATTTCACCTCTCAAGCCAATAAAATAACATTAAATATGGAGGGGCTTCCAATATTTTTATGAACGAATTATGCCATGGACGTACGACCCGATCCAAATATACATATACATATCATGTGAACTGCCGAGGGTTGAACAACACGAACCATAGATGCATCTATTAATCTGCGGAGGTGAACGACCCACTCCCATGAGAGTAGTGGAAATTTACTTCGCTCGCGGAATATACTTGCGACGCGGTTGAACATAGATTTTATCAAGTTATCATAATATCTCTCAATTCTTTCTGAAATAAGAAATCCAACTAGAAGCTTCTAAAGTATTGAAATCCTCAACCTCAACTTTATAGTATTGAAATCCTCAACCTCAGCTTTATACTAGACAATTAGTAAGCATAAACAAGCAGCGGTATCAACAAAGCATGTTATGAACCTAAATTTACCCGGACATAAGAATGAATAGTAGCTATGCGCAGACTCTCGTCACCTCGTGCGTACATAGCCCCCTCACAAATAGAAGTACATATTGATTAAGTTTACCTATGGGGTTAATTCCCTCTTACACGGTTAGAAAAGAGACTTACCTTGCCTCAAAGCCTACTTTCCGGTCCCAGATTATGCTCAAACTCTCGATTTGGGGCCGAACAATCCAAAACTAATCAAATAGTATATAAACTAATCAATACATGCTCAAAAATTCGTATTCTAACTATTAAAGAGGTTACCCAACCCTGAGTGTAAGATTCCTAAAATCACCCTCGGGCCCACGTGCCCGGATTCCGGAAATTTTCGAAGAAAGTTATTACCCATAACCGCATAAACTCAAGTATGTGATTTTTACTAAATTCCATAACAAATTTCGTGGTTAAATCCTATTTTTGTCAAAAACCTAGGTTTTCACCTAAACCCATGATTTTCACTAATTTACGTGTTAATCTACCCATGAACTAAGCATTAAACTTACATTGTGTGAAAATTACTTACCTCAAAGTGCTAGGTGAAATGCCCTCTCTAAGAGCTTAAAGAATCGCCCAACAAAGAAAGAAAATGAGCCAAAATAGCCTAAGTCCCATTTTTAAAAGATGATTCTGCCTAGGGGTCCTTATACGCGATCGCGGCCAAGCTCTCGCAATTGCGGTGGCTAAACTGAAGAGCCCAGGAAAAAGGCTCTACACGAACGCAAAAGGACTCATGCGAACGTGATGCACTCGGCCGCTTACTCCTCACGAACTCGGGGCCCGACACGCGAACGCGTAAGGCAACTCGGTTGCCCAGGCCCAGGCCCATACTTATGCGCAAATGCGACCTGCTTAATGCGAACGCGAAGGCCAAAGGCCCAAGACTCCGCGAACGCGTCCCTGCCTATGCGAATGCGAAGGGAAAAACTCTAGTCCCCAAATCCTTCATCGTGAACGCGAGGGTGTGTCCGCGTTCATGAAGAAGGAAACCAGAACAGAAAAAATCTGGTATTTTTCAACTTAACTCTGGGCGGTCTGAAACACACTCAAGCCCCTCGGGACCCCGTCCAACTATACCAAAAAGCCTAAAAATATAATTTGGACTTGCTCAAACTCTCGAAATGCGTAAAATAATAACAAAACCAAGAATCACTCCCAAAAACCAAATTGAATTAAAATATGAACTCCAACTTCCCAAATTACTCCAAACGTGCCGAATCATACTTAGACTATTGGAAATGACACCAAATTTTGCATGCAAACTTTAAATCACCACACGGAACTATTACCGGTCTCAAAATTCCAGTTGGACCTTGATATCACCAAAACCTATTCCAAACCATATTTAAAGAACTTCAAAAACCTTAAAGGAACCAATTTCACTATTTGGCATCGAAACGCTTCCGGGTCATCCAAAACCCGATCCGAACATACGCCCAAGTCAGAAATCATCATACAAACCTATTGGAATCGTCAAATCCCGATTCCGAGGTCGTTTGCTCAAAATGTTGACTGAAGGCAAACTTAGCCTTTTTGCCAACCTTAAGGAACCGAATGCTCCAATTTCAACCCAAACCCTTCCAAACCCCGAACTAACCATCCCCGCAAGTCTTAAAATAGTAAAAGCACATATGAAGAGTCTTATTTAGGGAACGGAGTTCTAGAAAGCAAAATACCCGGTCGGGTAGTTACATTAAATATGAGCACCAGAGGCCAGGTGTCCTACTTCAGCAGATGACTCTACCGGAGTGGAAATGGGAATGCATTACTATGGACTTTGTAGTTGGGTTGCCGTGGACCTTGCGCAAGTTGATGCAGTTTGGGTCAATTGTCGACAGGTTGACCAAGTCGGCACACTTCATTCCGGTTATGACTACGTACACTTCAGAGAGGTTGGCCGAGATTAATATTCAGGAAATAGTTCGGTTGCACGGGGTGCCAATTTCTATCATATAGATAGAGGCCCTCAATTTACATCACATTTCTGGAGAGCAGTACAGAGTGAATTGGGGACCCGTGTAGAGCTCAACACAACCTTTCATCCGTATGCCGACGGGCAGTCAGAGCGGACAGTTCAGATTTTTGAGGATATGCTCAGGGCACGTGTGATTGACTTCGGAGGTCAGTGGGATCGTTTCTTGCCTTTAGCCGAGTTTTTTTATAACAACAGTTACTAATCCAATATCAAGATGGCTCCATTTTGAGGCTTTATATGGTCGGCGATGTCGTTCGCCCATCGGATAGTTTGATCCCGACGAGGCTAAGTTATATGGTACAGATTTGGTGAAAGATGCCTTGGAAAAGGTAAAGTTAATTCAGGAGCGACTTTGTACATCACAGTCTAGACAGAAGAGTTGCGCGGATCAGAAAGCGCGTGATTTATCGTTTATGGTGGGTGAAAAAGTTCTCTTGAATGTTTCGCTGATGAAGGAAATCATGAGATTTGGGATGAAGGCCAAGTTGAGCCCAAGGTTTATAGACCCATTTGAGGTATTGAGATGAGTTGGGGAGGTTTCTTACGAGCTTGCTTTTCCTCCCAGTCTATTGGGAGTTCATCCGGTTTTTCATTTATCTATGCTCCGAAAGTATCATCCCGACCTATCACATGTGTTAGATTTCAGCACAGTTCAGCTAGATAAAAGCTTGGGTTATGAAGAGGAACCAATTGCCATTGTTGATAGACAAGTTTGCCAGTTGAGGTCCAAGAAGATTTCTACAGTAAAAGTGCAGTGGATGGGCCAACCAGTCGAGGAAGCAACTTGGGAGGCCGAGGAGGACATTTGGAGTAGATATCCACATTTATTCAGCACTCCAGGTATAATTCTAAACCCGTTCAAGGACGAACATTTGTTTGAGAGGTGAAGAATGTAACGACCCAACCAGTCATTTTGCCTTACAGAACCATGTTCCCCTAAATAAGACTTCCCGTATGTGCTTTTACTGTTTTATGACTTGCTTGGATGGTTAGTTCGGGATTTGGAAGGGTTCAGGTTGAAATCGGAACACTTAGTTCCTTAGTTGGCTTTTAAAAGGCTAAGTTTGACTTCGGTCAATATTTTTAGAAAATGACCCCAAAATCGAGATTTGACGGTTCCAATAGAATCGTATGATGAGTTTGGACTTGGGCGTATGTTCGAATCGGGTTTTGGACAACCTAGGAGCGTTTCAACGCTTAATAGTGGAAGTTGGCTATTTGAAGGTTTTAAGGTTCTTTAAATTTGGTTTGGATTAGGTTTTGGAATAATTGAGGTCCACTTGGAATTCCGAGCATGGAAATAGTCATGTATGGTGATTTAAGACTTGCACATAAATTTTGGTGTCATTCCGAGAAGTTTTATGTTTTGAAGCGTTCGGAATAAGTTTGAAGAATTTGAAATTTCTAAGTTGAATCAATTTGGTTTGGGGTATGATTCTTAGTTTTTGATGTTGTTTTACACGTTCTGAGGATTTGATCAAGTCCATTTTATGATTTCAAACTTGTTGGTATCTTCGGGCGGGGCCCCATGGGCCTCGGGTGTTAACTGGACGAGGCTCGGACCAAGTTTGGACTAACAGCTGAAGCTTCCAGCTTCTGGTGTAACCGCACCTGCGCATGGGCAGCCACATGTGCAAGCTCGCAGAAGTGAGCCACGAGCCATAGAAGCGGCCAGGAGGGGGGCTGCCAGTGACCACAGAAGCGGCGAAATGGACCGCACCTGCGAAGGCACATGTGCGAAAAAAACATTGCAGGTGCGGCGCATGCACCGCAGTAGCGGTCTCGCAGAAGCGAGCCACTGATCGTAGAAGCGGACGAGCCGGCTAAGAGTAAAGCCGCATCTGCGAGGTCCTTTCCGCAGATGCGGAGATGCAGAAGCGAAAAAAACCCTGTTTGGGCAGAATGTTTAAACGAACGGGAGGTCAACCCATTTTCTCCATTCTTAGGCGATTTTGGAACTTCTGGAGAGGGGTATTCAACTAGAAACTTGAAGGTAGGTTAATTCTACCCACATTAAGTTAAATACATAGATTATGGGTAGATTTTAACATGTAAATTGTGGAAATCAAGGGTTTAGATGAAAAACCTAGGTTTGGATAAAGATGAGATTTTAACCACGAAAATGGTTATGGAATGGGATGGAAATTGTATATTTGAGTTCTTGAGATTATAGGTAATGATTTCCTCCGAAAAATTCCGGAATCCGGGCACGTGGGATCGGGGTGAATTTTAGAAATTTTACTATTTTGGGTCGGGTAATTAATCTAATACTCTAATTTTGAATTGTTAAGCATGTATTAATTATTTTATATATAACATTTGGCTAGTTTCGGTTTTTTTGGTACCGAATTGAGGCTTTAACGCAACGTTGTGATTGGGAAGTGAACTTTAAGACGAGGTAAGTCTCTTGTCTAACCTTGTAAGAAGGAATTTACCCCATAGGTGATTTAAATTAATAATTGTTGCTAATTGTGGTTGCTACGTACGCACGAGGTGACAAGAGTCCGTGCGTAGCTACTAATTATGCTATGTCAGTGTAGTTTTGGACTCAAATCATGAATTACTTATGATAATTACATCCTTTATTTAATTGAAGTACTGGAAGTATATTGAAAATTGTTAGAGGGAATAGTAAAAGACCGAAATTTCAGATACTTGAATTCTTGTGTAAATTACTTGATTGTTAATAGAAATTGTACATCCTTATGTGTCAACCTTATAATAACTTCTCATTCCGGAGGTTCATAAGAAAATGTCCTTATTTTTTGTGAAGCGGGCCGAACACCTCGGCAGTATAGATGCATCTATGGATAGTGACGCACGTCCCTCGGCAGTGTACACGACACTCTAGATTTGGCTGTACGACCTCGGCAGAAATTATGCTTAATAATAATAATTGCACGATACCTTGACATCCTATTGCAGCTTGTGAAGATAAATGAGTAATTGGAAATTATTGAATTTGAAAGAATTATTTATTCCCTCTCGTTAAGAACATTATTGCTATTCGCATAAACCATGTCTATTTAAATATTTCTATTTTAATATTATTGACTCATAGTGAGTGTCAAAGTCGACTTCTCGTCACTACTTCATCGAGATTAGACTTGATACTTACGGGGTACACGTTGTTTATATACTCATGCTACGCTTGCTGCACTTTTTGTGCAGGATCTGAGACATGAACCTTAGGCGGTGCCACCGGTGCATACCCACACTATCCCGAGGCCTAGTGGTGAGCTGCTTCTCCTGAATCGTTCCGCAGCACCTAGTGTCTCCCTTTGTAATTGTTTTCTGTCTATTTTGTGTTCAAACAGTATTTTGGATTTCTTATGTATAATCTACTAGATGCTCATATACTTGTGACACCAGGTCTTGGCACACACACTAGTAGAATTGTGGATTAAGTATTTTTCTTGGTTTTGTTTAATTAGAACCTTTTATATTTTCTTTTCTTAAATCTTGCAAGTAAGAAGAGTTTTATTACTCGGATAATTATTAAAAGAAATAATATATGTTTAATTCACTAGTTGGCTTCCCTAGCGGTGATATTGGGCGCCATCATGACCTATAGGTGAAATTGGGTCGTGACAGTACCTGAACTGAAGGATAACTCTTAGACCTCAACTGTTGGACCTGCCGGGCTAAAATAGCTACCGGCTCCTCTTTATAAGTCAAATCTTTGTCCAATTGGACTGAGGTGAAATCTAACACATGGGACGGATCACCATGATATTTCCGGAGTATGGATACATGAAACACGGATGAACTGCTGATAAACTAGGTGGTAGTGCAAGCCTGTAGGCTACTTCACCCACCCTTTCAAGAATTTCAAAGGGTCCGATATACCTAGGGCTCAACTTGCCCTTCTTTCTGAACTCATTACACCTTTAATAGGTGAAACCCGTAGCAATACTCTTTCTCCTGCCATAAATGCAATGTCACGAACTTTACGATCGGCATAACTCTTTTGCCTAGATTGAGCTATGCGAAGTCGATCCTGAATAATCTTGACCTTATCCAAGGTATGCTGTACCAAATCGGTACCCAACAACCGAGCCTCTCCCGGTTCAAACCAGCCAACCGGCAAACGCTATCGCCTCATGTATAATGCTTCATACGGAGCCATCTGAATGCTCAACTGGTAGCTGTTATTATAGGGAAACTCCGCGAGTGGCAAGAACCGATCCCAAGAACCACCAAAATCTATAACACAAGCGCGAAGCATATCTTCTAATATCTGAATAGTGTGCTCTGACTATCCGTCTGTTTATGGATGAAATATTGTACTCAACTCAACCCGCGTGCCTAACTCACGCTGTACTACTCTCCAGAAGTGCGAGGTGAACTGCATACCTCGATCTGAAATAATAGACACGGGCATATCATGAAGGCGGACAATCTCTCGGATATAAATCACTGCTAACCGCTATGAAGAATAGGTAATTGCCACTGGAATAAAATGTGCTAACTTGGTCAACCTATCCACAATGACCCATACTGCGTCAATCTTCTTCTGAGTCCATAGGAATCCAACAACAAAATCCATAGTGATACGCTCCTATTTCCACTCAGGAATTTCTAACTTCTGAAGCAAACCACCAGGTCTCGGATGCTTGTACTTAACTTGCTAACAATTCAAACACTGAGCTACATATGCAACTATATCCTTTTTCATTCTTCTCCACCAATAATGTTGCCGCAAATCTTGATACATTTTGGCGGCACCCGGATGAATATAATACAGGGAATTGTGGGCCTCTTCAAGAATTAATTCATGAAGCCCATCCATATTAGGAACACAAATACGACCCTGCATCCGCAGAACTCCATCATCTCCCACATCAACCTGCTTGGCACCACCGTGCCGCACTGTATCCTTAAGGACAAGCAAATGAGGATCATCATACTATCGCTCTCTGATGCGCTCATATAAAGAAGACCGAGCGACTGTGCAGGCTACAACCCGACTGGGTTCTGAATCATCTAACGTCACAAACTGATTGGCCAAAGTCTGAACATCTGCTGCTAGTGGCCTCTCACCGACTGGAATATATGCAAGGCTACCCATACTCACAGCCTTTCTACTCAAAGCATCGGCCACCAAATTGGCCTTTCTAGGGTGATACAAAATGGTGATATCATAGTCTTTCAACAGCTCCAACCAATTTCTCTGCCTCAAATTAAGATCTTTTTGTTTGAATAGATAGTGTAGACTACGATGATCTGTGAATACTTCACATGACACGCCATAAAGGTAGTGTCTCCAAATCTTCAACGCATGGATAATGGCTACCAATTCTAAGTCATGAACACGATAATTCTTATCATGGACTTTCAACTACGTGACGGAGTTGCAATTACCCTACCATCTTTTATTAATACTGCACCAAGTCCAATACATGATGCATCACAATACACAGTGTACGATCCTGAACCTCCGGGCAACACCAAAACTGGTGTCGTAGTCAATGCAGTCTTGAGCTTCTGAAAGCTCAACTCACACTTGTCTGACCATCCGAATGGAACACCTTTCTGGGTTAGTCTGGTCAATAGGCTTGCTATAGATGAAAACCCTTCCATGAACCGGCGATAATAACCTGCCAAACCCAGAAAACTCCGTATCTCTGTAACTGAAGTAGGCCTAGGCCAGTTCTGAACTACCTCAATATTCTTAGGATCCACATTTATGCCTTATGTTGATAGAACGTACCACAAAAGGCAACTGAGTTTAACCAAAACTCGCATTTTAAAAATTTGTCATATAACAGATTATTTTTCAAAGTCTGAAGCACAATCCGAAGATGTTGCTCATGCTTCTGCCGACTGCTGGAGTAAATCAAGATGTCATCAATGAATACAATCACAATTGAATCCAGATAGGGCTTGAACACCCGATTCATCAAATCCATAAATGTTGTTGGGGCGTTGGTAAGCCCGAATGACATCACTAAGAATTCATAATGCCCATATCAGGTCCGAAAAGCTATCTTAAGTACATCAAATGCCCTAATATTTAACTGATGATAGCCAGATTTCAAATAGAAAACACCTTGGCACCCTGAAGCTGATCGAATAAGTCATCAAATCTTGGCAATGGATACTTGTTCTTGATAGTAGCCTTGTTCAACTGCCGATAATCTATACACATCCGCATATAGCCATATTTCTTCTTTACAAATAACACTGGTGCACCCCAGGGTGAGTCACTAGGTTTAATGAATCCCTGAACAAGCAAGTCTTGTAACTGCTCTTTTAACTCTTTCAACTACGGCGGGGCCATACGGTATGGTGGAATAGAAATGGGCTGAGTACCCAGAGCCAAATCGATACAGAAGTCAATATCTCTGTCGGGTAACATCCCCAGCAAGTCTACAGGAAATACTTCTGGAATTTTATGAACAACTGGGACTGAATCCACAGAAGGAACATCTGCAATGGGATCACGAATATAAGCCAAATCGGCTAGACACCCCTTCTCGACCATACTACGAGCCATCATATAGGAAATAACCCTACTAGTAGAATGGCCATGAGTTCCTTTCCACTCTAATCGAGGTAACCCCAGCATGGCTAAGGTCATCGTTTGGCATGACAATCCAATATAGCATGATAATATGACAGCCAATCCATACCCAAGATGACATCAAAAACTACTATATCAAGAAGTAGAACATCTATGTTAGTCTCAAGACTCCCGATAGTAACCACACACAAATGATAGATATGATTTACGACGATAGAATCTCCCACCAGTGTGGACACACACAGAAGCACTCAGAGAATCACGAGGTACAACCAAATATGAATCAAAGTAGGAGGACACATAGGAATAAGTAGATACTAGATCAAATAAAACTGAATCATCTCTATGGAAAACTAGAACAATACCTGTGATCACGGCATCGGATGACTCAGCCTTAGGCCTAGCTAGAAAAGCATAAAATCGGGGCAGTGCCCCACCACTTGGAATTGTATCTCTGGGACGGCCCCTAACTGACTGGCCTCCACCTTTAACAACCTGACCTCCACCTTTAGCTGTTTGACCCCTGCCCATAGCTGGTCGCGTGGGCGGTGGAGAAACTGGTGCCGGTATGATGGCACGAGACTCCTGCTGAGATCTGTTGCTCGACAACCTAGGGAAATACCTCCTGATGTGACCAATGTTCCCACACTCATAACACCCATCTTGCTGTCATGGCTGCTGAAGCTTAAGCTGATCCGAACAGGTCGGATAGCCTCCATAGTGACTCTGGAGTGGTGGTGCACTAATATGAGCTGGATGTGCACTGAATGATGGTTGTCCAGGGTAAGGAACATAAGGACCTTGACTCCCTGAAGCACCGTGAGAAGTCTGAAGTGCTGAATAAAATGGCCTGGGAGGATGACCCCCTACCATATGTACTCCTACCTCCAGACGAGGTGCCTTTGAAATTACCGGAATGACGGGGCCTTTTATTTGACACAGGCCCTCTCTCCTGTGAAAGAACCATCTTGATCCGCCTAGCGACATTAGCAGCCGTCTGAAAAGAAATCTCACTCCCGGTCTCCTTGGCCATCTGTAGCTTGATAGGATGAACGAGTCCATCAATGAACCTCCTCACCCTCTCTCTTTCTCTCGGTAGGAAGTAGAAGAAGAGCATGATGGGCTAGATCCACAAAACGGGTCTTGTACTGAGTGACTGACATACTGCCATGCTGGAGATGCTCAAACTGCTTGCGGTAATCCTCTCTCAATTTGATAAAGAGGAACTTCTCTAAACATAGTCGTGAGAACTGCTCCCAGGTAAATGCAGGCGAACCAACTAGTCTAGTAAATACATAATCTTTCCACCAACCCTTGGCGGAACCAGTCATCTGAAACACAGCAAAATCAACCCCATTTCTTTCGACTATCCCCATGTTCTGTAATACGTCATAGCAATGGTCAAGAAAATCCTATGGGTCCTCAGAAGGCATGCCATTGAAATGGATTGGAAATAGCTTGGTAAACTTGTCCAACCTCAACAAAGCCTACGAAGACAAAGCATGCCTATCACCGGCCTGTGCTGCAACAACTGGTTGAACTACCCTAACTGGATGGGCTACTGGAGCCTGATACTGGAGTTGTCTGCCTCGGAGCAGGAGTAGTGGGAGTTTGTGCTCCTCCCCCAGCCTGTGAGACGGCTGGTGCCACTGGAAATGTACCATTTTGGGCCACACCCTCCATAAGACTCACCAAATAGACTAGAGCGTCCTGAAGTACTGGAGTAGCTATGAATCCTTCCGGAACCTGAACTGGTCCAACAGTTACTGTTTGAGCTGGAACCTTCGCTTTTAAATCCACCTGAGGTTCTACAACAGGTGCTACTGCTCGAGATCTAGATTGAGCTCTGCCTCTACCTATACCTCGGCCTCTACTGCGACCTCAGCCTCTAGCGCGACCTCAACCTCTGCCCCTAGTCATAGCTGTCACTGGGGACTCTGGCTCATGTTCGGCTGTAGACGCAGTGCGTGTTCTCGCCATCTGCGAGAGGACAATAATAGAAGAGTTCAATCATCAATGATAGAATAAAATCGCACGACAGAGTAGAATAGAAGTGAATGTGTTCCTAAACTCCATATCCTCTAGAAGATAAGTACAGACGTCTCCATACCGATTCTTCAGACTCTACTAAGCTTGCTCATGACTCGTAAGACCTATATAAACTAGTGCTCTGATACCAATTTGTCACGACCCAAAATTCTCACCTTTAAGACCGTGATGGTGCCTAACATTTCACTTGCTAGGCAAGCCAGCGCTAGAATAATATTAGCCATTTTAAAAAAAATTAAATTAATTAATAACAAAGAAACTAATACGGAAATGAATTCTGAAATAAAGTGAATAATCCATAATAATAGCGATGTCTAAATACCATCCCAGAACTGGTGTCACAAGTACACGAGCTACTAGAATAATACAAATAAAGGTCTGAATGAAAATGAAGCTGTCTGAAACAAATACACAGCTACGATAAAGTGGAAGGGAACTTCAGAACTGCAAACGCCATGCAGTTATACCTCAAGTCTCCTGCGAATAGCTGAATCCGAGAAAATCTAATGTACGCCGTTAGGACCAATTTCGATATCTACACACGAAGTGCAGAGTATAGTATGAGTACAACCGACACCATGTACCTAGTAAGTGCTGAGCCTAACCTCGACGAAGTAGTGACAAGGCTAAGGCAGGTCACTTATATTAACGTGTACGCAATAATAATAATAACAACAATAATAGAAATAAAACAGGTATCTCATTTCAACAGTTGAAGCCAACTCGGCAGTCATAATCAATTATTATTTCAATCAGTTTTTGTTGCGGCATGAAACCTGATCCCAATCTATCTTTTCAATCAATTCTGTTGCGGCGTGCAACCCGCTACCCCAATATATTCATTACAATCAATTATGTTGCGGCGTGCAACCCGCTACCCCCAACATATTCATTACAATCAATTATGTTGTGGCGTGCAACCCGCTCCTCAAATAGAAATTACTCCAATAAATGCAACAATTCATATGAAATTATAAGACAACAAGCATACAATAATTATGATTTATTTAGAAATAAGTGATGACAAGTAGCAATTAATTATGGAAATTAAGGAGGAAATAGGCAATTTAATAATTAGTATGCTAAATGTCAAGAGGGAATTAATTCCTATAAATCAAATAAGCATGTAGCAATTATAGCATGGATTCAAGGCATAATATTGAGCAAGTAATATGAGAGAAACAATTAATATAATAATTAATTTATGATTTAAAATAATTTATGATTTTCAAATAATTTGACAACGTATAGACACTCGTCACCTCGCCTATACGTCGTTCACATGAATTTCACATAACAAATAATTCAAGGGTTCTATTCCCTCAAGTCAAGATTAACCACGATACTTACTTCGCTTTGCAACCAAATTCAAGATTCCAATAAACCTTTGCCTCGCGAATTCATGTCCGAAAGCTTCAAATCTAGTCACAAACAATTCAATATACTCGACACGAATCGTATGAATTAATTCCGTATGAATTAACTAATTTTCCGGATTAAAATCCAAAATTTATTTTAAACCTTGACAGTGGGACCCACATCTTGAATCCCCAAAAAAAACTCATGAAATACGAACATCCGTTCCGATACGAGTTCAACCATATAAAAATTATCTAATTCCGACATCGGATTGACCTTCAAATCTTCATTTTACATTTTTGGAAGATTTTATAAAAATCTAATTTTTCTTCCATAAATTCACGGATTCATGATGTAAATGTGTATGGAATAATGAAATATAATCAATATAGGATAAACCGAGCTCCCCAACTCTATTTTTGTCAAAAATGGCAACACCCCCGTTTATAGAGCCTCTACTAGAACCTCTGTTGTTTTCGAGCGCCACAGGTAGCATGGGGCGCTGCCTGTGGCGCCGTTTCCAGAGCCCCAACATTTCCCAGTGCTAGGGCTAGCGCCCCACGCTACCCTGGGCGCTGGCGGCGACGAGAAATCTTTTCTGACACGGAAATGGGCTTAACTCTCTCATACAATGTCCAAATTCGACGATTCCTTTTGCTATGGCTCCGAAATTTCAATACGGATCTAATGATTACATAAAAACCTAATTTAGATCTCATTTGCTTAATGTGATACTACTTATTCTTGAAGAAACAACGTCGAAACATTCTAGTTTCTGTTAAATGGTGATAATTTGAGCTAGGGACTTCCGAATCCAATTCCGGGCATACACCCAAGTCCCAAATCACTATACGGACCTACCGGAACTATTAAAACACTAATCCGAGTCTGTTTGCTCAAAATATTGATCAAAGTCAACTCAATAAAGCTCTATTTCATATTTTAATCCATTTTTCACATAAAAACTTTTCGAAAAATTATACGGACAACCCACACAAGTCGAGGAAAGTTAAATGGTGCTATTCGAGGTTTTAGAACATAGAAATAATATTTAAAATTAAAGATGATATATTGGGTCATCACACATCAACACCATACAACCGCTAACCTACTCACAGGAGATAACCCACATGTGGAAATCCTTACGGACATCTTCCAACAACGTTGCACTGGGTACATTTACCACGTAATCAGTAAATTCTCCTGAGCCCATGCTCACCCACCAGCTGTAGAAGTCTGTTCCTTCCCCATTCACATCAACTGAAAGTTCAACAACACCTTCCAAACTCAAAGCCATATTGCATCCGAAACGATAATCAAATCTTCACACCCCTATTTATTTCAAGAAAACTCCTTTCTTCCATATTCAATCTTTCTTCGTACAGTAACCACCATTCCGATTATAATTTGTGGTTCTACCATGCCTCCCAAATCACTCAAATCTTCCTCAAGATACGTGGCTATCCTACCACAGAATCCCTATGCTACTCTGCCACTCCCACTTCGGTCAAACCATCTCCTTTAAGCAACTTCTCGACCTCCGCTTCTCAAACTTGACCTGCTAGTAATTCATCCGCCGTGAGACACCTCCCACCATATCCTTCCTCATACTTCGCTGTCCAAATGTTGCCTCAAATCAAATCCATACCTGTAGCACCGGAACTAATAAATTGCTACCAACTCTAAACCTCCTCGAAGATCATCTTTCCTGAGCCATCAACATTAGAAATACCAATTCGATTCTGAACAGCTACACACCGCTATCTCAGACAACCGCCCCTTAGGTACCATTTCACAACACCCTACCCCGAAGGCAAAATCAAAGGAGACTATAACACCGGTGAACCGTAATGCGTTCAAACAAGAACGACAGCACCGCATTACAATGAAAATTCTATCACGCTCGAGAATACCAAGTCTCGTTACTCCATTAACCAAAACCTGAACATCCATAGTCCGATTTCCTTTCCTTTGCTGGAATTAAATGTTGAAGCTCTAAATAATGCACTGAGGAATCCTCTTTTCGAGTCATTCACTGCCGCGATCCATAGATAAGCACTCTACCATTACACCAACACGGTGCGGTAACAACTCATGAACATCATCGCAACATGTGTATAGCCTCAAAAACCATAGAAAATACCGATACTGAACTTAAATGATAGAACACCCTTCCGCAAGGCGACGATAATAGCCTGCCCGAACACACAGGAAAAACTATCATGCACCACATCTGCACAACTCTTGGATGTCCAATTGAAAAGGAGCACTTCACGTCGCATTAGATTGAGTAGGAAGGAAATAAAGGCACAAGCCTAAATGGAATCTGTTACATCCGGTACTTTTGTACATTGGAATTATCGTAAGTTAATTGGCATAGGTTCAAGGACAAGATTATTTTTGAGGCTATAAGTATTTATGCTATTTATAACAAGTGATAAGTAAGGTCGTGAAGGTTAGATGGTAAACGAATCGAAGAAAATGAGTTTTGTCGAAGTTTGATATTTTGGGTTAAAATACGATCCAAACTATAATACTCCGTATTTATGAACTAGTGTTATACCACATGACCATGATAGTAAGGTATATAAAGTATGCTAAAAGTAATTAGTATTTAAGTGAAATGAGATTTAGAAATTAATTGTGTGTGTAATTAGTTATGTGGGAAATTATAGTGGAAGACTAATTAAAATGAATTATTGAATAAATGGTGTAGTGGGTAACATTCCACATGGCACATGGTGGCAGCAACATTAGCGACTAATCGACACCCATAAGTGGTGGTGGCACTATTAAACTTATTGTCTCAAGAGAGCAACAGGGGATTTCCCGAGATACCGTCTCGTAGTCCTAACGTAACGGTGCAGAACAGGGGGATCTCCCGGAATACCGTTCCCTAGTCCCAAAGAAAATATGCAGTACAGGGAGATCTCCCGAAATACCGTTTCGTAGTCCCAAAGTAAATATGCAGTACAGTGAGATCTCCCAGAATACCGTTCCGTAGTCCCAAAGTAAATATGCAGTACAAGGGGATCTCCCAAAATACCGTTCTATACTCCCAAAGTAAATATGCAGCCAAACAATAGAATTTAATAGTTACGACACGAAATTCTACAGTTCAACCTAAGTACCAATTAAGGAAAGACAGGTGAATTCACTAAACATGTTGCACGTAATTCAAGTAAACAGTTAAGGCAAGTAAGCATGTTATTCTAATCTAGCCACATACCACACATGCTGATGGAACTCAAATAAGAAGGAAATCGGGTTATTACTTAGAAGAAAATTTGGGTTTTTATACAATTAGCCCATGTACGTACTCGTCACCTCACGTACACGACGCTCATATATCAAAACAGTACAAATCCTACGGGGAGTTTTTCCACACAAGGTTAGGCAAGCCACTTACCTCGAACCAAGCTCAAGCAATCGGTAAGAATGCCTTTTGCACGAATATCCCACTCTGAATGGCTCGAATCTAGCCAAAATAATTCGATACTTCAACAAAAATTATAGGAATCAATTTCATAAGAAAATACTACATTTTCAATAAAAATTCGAAATTAACTCAAAAATCGCTCATGGGGCCCACATCTCAGAATCTGGAGAAACTCACAAAATCCGACAACCCATTCAATTACGAATCCAACCATACCAATTTCACTCAAATCCGACTCCGAATCGATACCGAAATCTCAAAATTTCGTTTCTATGAAATTTCTAAATTTTCCCCAAATTTCAATCTCAAAACACTAATTAAATAGTGAAAACAATGATATATTTGTGTATATTGACCAAATTCGAGTTAGAATCACTTACCCAAATGTTTTTCCTTGAAAGTCTATCAAAAATATCGCCTCCCCTCAAGCTCCAATTCATCAAAAAATGGCAAATGGGACGAAGTCCCCTGTTTTATAATTCTGTCCAGACAGCCGTCGATTCTGCCTCGATCCTGGCTTCGATCATGGCCCTCGATCCTGGCTTCGATCATGGCCCTCGATCCTGTCCTTCGATCATGGCCCTCGATCCTGGCCATCGACACTGGCACTCGACCCTGGGATTGATTTTTGGATTTCGATCCTGGCCTCAATTTTCTAGGCTCGATTTCCGGGCTTCGATCCTTAGCTCGATTTCTGCATTTCCAGCAGAAGAAAATTGCAGCAGCTGTTTAAGTCAAACTTTTGATCTGTTAGCCATACGAAACTCACCCGAGGCCCTCGAGACCTCAACCAAATACACCAACAAGTCCTAAAATATCATACAATATTATTTGAAACCTCAAATCATATCAAACAACGCTAAAATCGCAATTCACACCCCAATTCAAGCTTAATGAAACTTAAGAATTTCCAACTTCTACATTCGATGTTGAAACCTATCAAATCAAGTTTGATTGACCTCAAATTTTGCACACAAGTCATAAATGACATAACGAAGCTATGAAAATTGTCGGAACTAGATTCCGACCTCGATATCAAAAATTCAACTCCCCGGTCAAACTCCCAAACTTAAATTCCAATTTTAGCTATTTCAAGCCTAAATGAGCTACAGACCTCCAAAACACAATATGGACACGCCCCTAAGCCCAAAATAACCTAACTGAGCTAATGGAACCAACGGAATTCCATTCCGAAGTCGTCTTCATAAAGTTTCGACTACGGTCCAAATCTTAAGGCTTAAACCTCCATTTAGGGACTAAGTGTCCCATAACACTCCAAAAACCAAAATGAAACCTCCCGGCAAGTCACAATAGCAGGAATAGATATGGGAGAAGCAGTAAATACGGGATCAGGGTTATTAATCTCAAAACGACCGGCCAGGTCGTTACATCCCACCTTCTTAAAACAATTATTCGTCCTCGAACGAACATGGAGACGTAATTGAAGTGGTGAAAAGATGAGGATAACGGCTGCGCATATACTGCTCGGTCTCCCAAGTCGCCTCCTCGACCGGATGACCTCTCTACTGAACCTTCACGGAAGCAATGTCCTTTGACCTCAGCTTTCTAACCTGCCTGTCCAAAATAGCCATTGGTTCCTCAACATAAGATAGATCCTTGTCCAACTGAACTGAACTGAAGTCTAAGACATGAGACGGATCGTCGTGATACTTCCGGAGCATGGAAACATGGAACCCTGGATGAACTACAGAGAGACGAGGTGGTAAGCCAAGTATGTAAGCCATCTTCCCAACTCTCTCAAGAATCTCAAAAGGCCCAATATACCTAGGGCTCCACTTGCCCTTCTTCCAGAACCTCATAACACCCTTCATAGGCGAAACCCGGAGAAAGATCCGCTCACCAACCATGAATGTAACATCACGAACCTTCCGGTTTGCATAACTCTTCTGTCTGGCCTAGGCTGTGCGAAGTCTATCCTGAATCACTTTAACCTTCTCCAAGGCATCCTGAACCAAGTTTATACCCAATAATCTAGCCTCGCCCGACTCAAACCATCCCACTGGAGACTGATACCGCCTACCA
This sequence comes from Nicotiana tabacum, assembly GCF_000715075.1. Lineage (NCBI taxonomy): Eukaryota > Viridiplantae > Streptophyta > Magnoliopsida > Solanales > Solanaceae > Nicotiana > Nicotiana tabacum. Next base: position 106,732,680 of record NC_134096.1, on the reverse strand, counting down.
TACAAAGCCTCATACAGTGCCATCCGAATGCTGGACTGATAACTGTTGTTGTAAGCAAACTCTGCAAGTGGCAAGAACTGGTCTTTAGCATCCCCAAAATCTATCACATAAGCACGGAGCATATCCTCCAGTATCTGAATAGTGCGCTTGGACTGTCCGTTCGTCTAAGGGTGAAATGGTGTGCTCAACTCAACCCGAGTACCCAACTCATGTTGTACAGCTCTCCAAAATTGTGATGTAAACTACGTACCCCGATCAGAGATAATAGATACTGGTACGCCATAAAGCCTGACGATCTCACGGATGTAGATTCGAGCTAGCTGCTAGGAAGAATAGGTAGTCATCACAAGAATGAAATGAGCCTACTTGGTCAGCCTATCCACAATCACCCAGATTGCATCAAACCTCCGCTGAGTCCGTGGGAGTCCAACAACAAAATCCATAGTGATTCGCTCCCTTTTCCACTCCGGAATCTCCAACTTCTGAAGCAACCCACTCGGTCGTTGATGCGCATACTTCACCTGTTGGCAATTTAGGCACCGAGAAACATACTTCACTATGTCTTTCTTCATTCTCCTCCATTAGTAGTGTTGTCTCAAATCCTGATACATCTTTGCGGCACCCGGATGAATGGAGTACCACGAGCTGTGATCCTCCTGGAGAATCAACTCACGCAAACCATCTACATTGGGCACACATATCCAGCCCTGCATTCTTAACACGCCGTCATCACCAGTAGTCACATCTCTAGCATCACCTCGCTGAACCCTATCCTGAAGGACGAGCAGATGGGGGTCATCATACTAACGCTCCCTGATACGATAATAAAGAGAAGACTGAGAGACCACACAAGCCAATACTCGACTTGGCTCAGAAATATCCAATCTCACAAACTGACTGGCTAAGGCCTGAACATCCAACGACAATGGCATCTCTGCTGCTGGTAGATATGCTAAACTCCCCAAACTATCTGCCCGGCGACTCAAAGCATCGGTCACCATATTTGCCTTCCAAAAGTGGTACAAAATGGTGATATCATAATCCTTAAGCAGGTCCAACCACCTCCTCTGACGCAAATTAAGATCCTTCTGCTTGAACATATGCTGCAAACTCCGGTGATCGATGTAAATCTCACAAGGAACACCGTACCAATAATGCCGCCAAATCTTCAAGGCATTAACAATAGCTGCTAACTCAAGTTCGTGGATAAGATAGTTATTTTCATGCACCTTCAGTTGTCTGGATGCGTAGGCAATCACCCTACCGTCATGCATCAACACCGCGCCGAGACCAATCCGCGATGCATCACCATACTGGGGCATAAGACGCCGAACCTGTAGGCAATAACAATACTGGGGCTATAGTCAAAGTTGTCTTGAGCTTCTGAAAGTTCTCCTCACATTCTTCTGTCCACCTGAACGAAGCACCCTTCTGGGTCAATTTGGTCATAGGTACAGCAATAGAAGAAAAACCCTCTACAAATCGATGGTAATACCCCGCCAAACTAAGAAAACTCCGAATCTCTGTAGCTGAGGACGGTCTAGGCCAACTCTGCACTGCTTCAATCTTCTTCGGATCCACCTGGATCCCCTCACTCGATATTATATGACCCAAGAATGCCACTAAGTCTAGCCAAAACTCACAATTTGAAAATTTTGCATATAACTTCTTTTCTCTCAAGGTCTGAATCGCAGTCCTCAGGTGCTGCTCATGATCCTCCCGACTCCTAAAGTATACCAGAATGTCGTCAATAAACATAATAACAAATGAGTCAAGATAAGGCTGGAACACACTGTGCATCAAGTGCATAAAAGTTGTTGGAGCATTGGTCAGCCCAAAAGACATAACAAGAAACTTATAGTGACCATATCTGGTCCTGAAAGTAGTCTTCAGGATAGCTAGCTCCCAAATCTTCAACTGATGATATCCTGAATGTAAGTCAATCTTGGAAAACACTCTAGCACCCTGTAACTGATCAAATAAGTCATCAATACGAGGCAATGGATACATGTTCTTTACTGTGACTTTGTTCAACTGGCGGTAATCGATACACATCCGCATAGAACCATCCTTCTTCTTCACAAATAAGATAGGAGCACCCCAAAGTGACATACTGGGCCGAATGAAGCCCTTATCAAGCAAATCATGTAACTGCTCCTTCAACTCCTTCAACTCAGAAGGAGCCATACGGTACAGAAGAATAAAGATAGGCTGAGTGCCCGGTAACAAATCAATGCAAAATCAATATCTCTGTCGGGCGGCATGCCTGGAAAATCAGCTAGAAACACATATGGAAAGTCCCTCACTACAGGAACTGACTCAACTGTAGGGGTATCAATACTGACATCTCTCACATAAGCTAGATACGCGTCACACCCCTTCTCAACCATTCGTTGAGCTTTAAGAAATGAAATAACTCTGCTGGGAGTATACTCTAAGGTACCTCTCCACTCTAATCACGGAAATCCTGGCATAGCCAGCATCACGGTCTTAGCGTGACAATCAAGAATAGCATAATGGGGCGACAACCAGTCCATGCCCAAAATAATATCAAAGTCCACCATGCTGAGCAATAATAAATCGGCTCTGGTCTCAAAACCACTAAGAGCAATCAAACGCGACCGATACACGCGGTCCACAACAAGAGATTCTCCCACAAGAGTAGACACATAAATAGGGGAACTCAAAGAATCTCGAGATACGCCCAAATACAGGGCAAAATAAGATGACACATAAGAATATGTAGATCCTGGGTCAAATAATACCGACGCATATCTATGACAAACCGGAACAATACCTGCAATGAAAGAATCAGAAGCGACTACCTCTGTACGAGCAGGAAAGGCATAGTATCTGGCCTGGCCTTCCCCTCTAGGGCGACCTCTACCTCCCCGACCTCCACCTCGAGCTGGCTGAGCAGGTGGGGTGGTAGATGGTGCTGTAATTATAGCCTGAGGACCCGATGGAGCACGTTGTGCCTGAGAAGTCTGTGGAGGTGCACCCCTCCTAAATCTGGGGCAATCCCTCACCATATGGTGAGTGTCGCCACACTCAAAACAAGCCCTGGGAGGGCGTGACTGCTGTGACTGGCTCGGACCAGGTCTGCTGAACTGGCCACTATGAGCACCCCGTGCAGGAGGCACACTAGATACTGACGGTGCATAATAAGGCTCCTGGGGCCTAAAAGGAGCTGGAACACAACTGGCGGCTGGAAGAGCTGAATGAACGGGGCGAATCACATAATCCCTACCATGGAGAGCTGCTGGGGCACGAGCACCAGAATAATAACTAGTCTCTTGAGACCTCTTGGCCTCTCTCTCCTCTCTGCCCAGGAAAGCATGCCCTCTAATCTCCTGGCAATACTCACAACCTGCTGATAAGAAATATCCATCTCCAACTCCCTGGCCATACTAATCCGGATGCTGGGGTGGAGTCCCTCGATAAACCGTCAAACCCTCTCTCGATCTGTGGCAACCAAGGTCGGTGCATGTCGGGCCAAATCATTGAAACAGACTGCATACTCTGACACAGTCATAGATCCCTGGCACAGCTGCTCAAACTCTGCGCGCCATAAGTCCCTGAGGCACTGAGGGACATACTCTCTCAAAAACATGTCGGAGAACTGAGTCCATGTAAGCGAAACTGCCTCATCCGGACTACTCAGCTTATAAGCATGCCACCACTGATAGGCTGTTCCTCTAAGATGGAATGTAGTAAAAGAAACCCCGCTCATCTCCGCTAAGCCCATAGTACGGAGAATACGATAACACTCTTCCAGAAAACCCTGAGCATCATCTGTAGCCAATCCGCTGAAGGTAGGTGGGTGGTACTTCTTGTACCTCTCAAGTCAGAGCTGCTCCACCTCAGAAGTTGCTGCCCTAACCTCGGACTGAGCTGGAGCTACCGGCTATATTGGTACAATATCTGGAACCTAGTCGACCTGAACTCGCTACTTTGGAGTACCGGCAATGGGAGTCTGTGCTCCTCCCCCGGCCTGAGATGTGGCAGGAGCAAGTGGAATCAATCCAGCCTGAGCTAAGGTGCTGAACATGCTCAAAAACTGGGCTAGAGTCTCCTGGAGGGCTAGAGCAGAAACAGGTACCTCAGGTGTCTGCCCTCCAGCTGGAGCTACTGGGGGCTCCTCTGTAGCAGCTCATGCGGGTGCTCTGGCTACACCACGTGGACGTCCTTAGCCTCTACCCCGACCCCAGCCTCTCGCGGCTCTAGCAGGAGGCGCGGGTGACTGGTCATCAGATCTGCTCGTACGTGTCCTCACCATCTATGAGAGAATAGAATATAGAAGTTTAGAATTTTCTTTTTTGAAGTCAACAATTTTCGCACGACAAGGAATCAAAGTAGTGAAATTTTCCTAACAGTTCCATAGCCTCCAGAAGATAAGTACAGACGTCTCTGTACTGATTCGAGAGACTCTAATAAACCGGCTTATGACTCACGACACCTACGAACCTAGAGCTCTGATACCAACTTGTCACGACCCAATTTCCCCTCTGTATGACATCGTGACGGCACCTAGTCTCTATGACTAGGTAAGCCTAATATTTTGCGCAATAAATGAAATGAAAACATAAACTAACTGTAACAATAACACTATAACTGAATACTATGCCACTTAGCATGTACAATAACTAACTATTCAAAAATACACAGTAATCCCAAAACTTGTAACATCGTGAATCACAAATTACAGAAGGAAAATCTAGTGTCTTTATACATCAGAGTCTATCAAAAGAAAATACCAAAGATAATGGACATGGGGAAGAGTAGAAGGGGACTCCGAGGTCTGCGGACGCATCAGATATACCTTGAAGTCTCCAAAGATGTCCCGGCTCACTGATAGTGCGGTTGATAAGGAGTACCTGGATCTGCACACGAAAAACATGTGCAGAAAAGTAGCATGAGTACACCACAATCGGTACCCAATAAGTGCCAAGCCTAATCTCGGTCGATTAGTGACGAGGTCAGGCCAGGGCCCTGCTGGTATATATATATAATAACACAAGATAAAATAAAATACCGCAGTAAAATAAAGACTGAAATTTAACAAGAATGAAATCATAGAAGACAACAGCTCAATACACAGAGATAACAACAGGGGATTTCCTGAGATACTGTCTCGTAGTCCTAACGTAACTGTGCAGAACAGGGAGATCTCCCGGAATACCGTTCCGTAGTCCCAAAGTAAATATGCAGTACAGGGGGATCTCCCGGAATACCGTTCCGTAGTCCCAAAGTAAATTGCAGTACGGGGGGATCTCCCGGAATACCGTTCCGTAGTCCCAAAGTAAATATGCAGTATAGGGGGATCTCTTGGAATACCGTTCCGTAGTCCCAAAGTAAATATGCAGTAGAGAGGGATCTCCCGTAATACCGTTCCATAGTCCCAAAGTAAATATGCAGTATAAGGGGATCTCCCGGAATACCGTTCCGTACTCCCAAAGTAAATATACAGCCAAACAATAGAATTCAATAGTTACGACACAAAATTCTACTGTTCAACCTAAGTACCAATTAAGGAAAGACATGTAAATTCACTAAACATGCTGCACGTATTTCAAGTAAATAGTTAAGGCAAGTAAGCATGCTATTCTACTCAAGCCAGATACTACACATGCTGATGGAACTCAAATAAGAAGGAAATCAGGTTATTACTTACTAGAAAAATCAAATTTTAACACAATTAACCCGTGTACGTACTCGTCACCTTACGTACACAGCGCTCATATATCAAAACAGTACAAAATCCTATGGGGAGTTCCCCCACATAAGGTTAGGCAAGCCACTTACCTCGAACCAAGCTCAATCAATCGGTTAGAATTCCTTTTCCATGAATATCCGACTCCGAATGGATCGAATCTAGCCAAAATAATTCGATACAGTCAACAAAAATTATAGGAATCAATTTTATAAGAAATACTATATTTTTCAATAAAAATCCGAAATTAACTCAAACATCGCACGTGGGGCCCATGACTCAGAATCTGGTGAAACTCACAAAATCTGACTATCCATTCAATTACGAGTCCAACCATACAAATTTCACTCAAATCCGACTCCGAATCGATACCGAAATCTCAAAAATTCATTTCTATGAGATTTTTATATTTTTCCAATCTTTCATCTCAAAATACTAATTAAATAGTGAAAACAATGATATATCTATGTATATTGACCAAATCCGAGTTAGAATCACTTACCCCAATGTTTTTCCTTGAAAATCTATCAAAATATCGCCTCTCCTCAAGCTCAAATTCATCAAAAAAATGGCAAATGGGACGAAGTCCCCTGTCCCCTGTTTTATAATTCTGTCCAGGCAGCCCTCGGTCCTGCCTCGATCATGGCCCTCGATTAAGGATTCGATCATGGCCCTTGATCATGGCTTCGATCATGGCCCTCGATCCTGGGCCTCGATCCTGACCTTCGATCCTGGGCATCGATTATGGCTTCGATCCTGGCCCTCGATCCTGGCCTTCGATCATGGCTCTCGATTCCGAGCCTTCGATCATGGCTCTCGATCCTGTGCCTTCGGTCCTACCTCGATCCTTAGCCTCGACCCTGGCTTCGATCCTGGCCATCGAACTTGGCCCTCGACCCTGGCCCTCGACTCTGGCCTTCGACCCTGGGCTTAATTTCTGGATTTTGATCCTGGGTTCGATTTTTTTGGCTCGATTTCCGGGCTTCGATCCTTGGCTCGATTTCTGGGCTTCGATTTCTACATTTCCAGCATAAGAAAATTGCAACAGCTTTTGCAGCAGCTGTTTAAGTCCAACTTTTTATCTGTTAACCATCCGAAACTCACCTGAGGCCCTCGGGACCTCAACCAAATATACTAACAAGTCCTAAAATATCATAAGATCTTATTTGAAACCTCAAATTGCATCAAACAACGCTAAAATCGCAATTCACACCCCAATTCAAGCTTAATGAAACTTAAGAATTTCCAACTTCTACATTCGATGTCGAAACCTATCAAATCAAGTCCGATTGACCTCAAATTTTGCACACAAGTCATAAATGACATAACAGAACTATGAATATTTTTGGAACTGGATTCCAACCCAGATATCAAAAATTTAACTCCCCGGTCAAACTTCCAAACATAAATTCCTATTTTAGCTATTTCAAGCCTAAATGGGCTACAGGCCTCCAAAACATAATCCGAACACGTTTCTAAGCCTAAAATTACCTAACGAAGCTAACAAAACCGACGGAATTCCATTCCGGAGTCATCATCACACAGTTCCGACTACGGTCCAACTCCTAAGGCTTAAACCTCCATTTAGGGACTAAGTGTCCCAAAACACTTCAAAAACCAAAACAAAACCTCCCGGGCAAGAGATCATGGCTATTACTCTCTAAAAGGACCGGCCGGGTCGTTATACGAATAAAACCTAATTATTACATGATAAGGCATCCTAAATCTTTGCAATCATAAAGAAAAATCAAAAGAAATCAAGCTTGAAAATGGCCGAAGGGAAAAAAAACCTATATATATATATATATATATATATATATATATATATATATATATATATATATATATATATACAAAAAAATTTACAATGGCCAAATGGACTCAACAAAATACAAGGGTACAAAAGCAAAACATTACAAGGTACCTAAGAAGCCTAATCCTCACCGGAGCCCGCCTCATCATCGAGGCCGTCGGGATCCTCCCCGTCCTCGGACCCGTTCGAACCCTCAGAATCTTCCTCATCCTCGGGGTACGCCAACTTCTTGGCCTCGGCCTCGAGCCTCTTAACATTTTCAAGCTCGGTCGATAAATCGAACCCCGGGTATGAACCTCTTCGAGAACCTCCCTCCGGGACTGCCACTTCTCATGATTGACTATGGCCTTTAGGCATTTTTGAGCAGCCTTAGTATTGACTTTGTACTGGGCCACCATCTCATCGGCATCGACCATGGCTATTTCAGCCATCGACATGGTTGCTTTAAGCTCATTGGTAAGGGTTTCCTGATCGGCAACAGCCGAGCTCAGTTGAGATTAGAGCTCCTTAATTTTTCGGGACCGTGCCTCTGCCTTCTCCTTCATCGATCGAAGTTGGGCCTCTGCCGAGGACAATTGCTCCTGGACTATTTCCTTTTCAGAAGACAACCGGTCCATCTTGCCCTTCCACTCCTCGGCCAGGGCCTTGACTTCGTTCATCTCAACCCGGAGCTGGTCAACCTGATTTACCTTCTACCGGACCTGTGGATTCTGACCGTTAGATATCGTGTCTAGATCATCATCACCAATAGGTTGGCATGTTCCTACTGAGCCGCATCCAACTCGGCTCGAAGGATCTTGCTTTCACCCCCGCGTTGCTCGTTGAGATGTTTATATTTTTTTTTTTCTCAGCAAGCTCCTTGGCTACGGCCTCGAGTTGGCTCAATGCGTCTCGGTACCGGAGGAAGGTCTCGTGGTGGAGCACTGAGGCCTGCAAATATGAGGAAAGATATTAGAATTATTAAAAAGTTAGTTCAAATATCAGAAGAAAAACTGGAATCATCAGGGGTTATCAAGAATTACCCGGTTTAGCACCTATTGTGCTTCATTGAAGAAGCATGGCGAGTCTACCTCAGTCATTTTGGGCTGGTCTTCCTCAGTCACCAGGCACCGGAGGTAACTGGCTATCCCTATGGCAGTCGAAAGAACCTGGGCATCCTCTAGAACGGTGATGATAATCGACCGCTTTCGACGAGGATTCGCACTCGAGGCAAGGAACCGGTTGGCCAGTCTCGGGCTCGAGTTAGGCCCACCTGCCCCTGAGGACAGACTATTCCTCGGTACCTCTAAGTCACCTAACCCGGTGATGTCCTACGTGGCAGTGGAATCCACGCAATCAAAAAAATAGCGGAGGGGATCATCCGCTATGTGGGCCCACTCGTTGGGTCATTATTTCATAGTTTGGGCCTCATTGTACATCGACTCGGTAAACGAGGGTGACTCGATGATGTATACCACACCAAGTGCCTCCTTTGGGGCACTTCCCACATTCCGGGAAGCCTCAGCCCCGACCTCCTCATCGACCTCCCTGCCTGAGGTAGATCGGCCTCAGGCCAGGGAGGTCGATGCCCTCGACCCACTCCTTGAGTCGAGGGATAGCATTCGGAACCCGAGCAAGGGTTGCAACATAACAAACACCGATAGGAAAAGGGAAGAAAAGTCATAAAATTGACACTTAAAGGGAATACTTACGTGATGCGTTCCACCTTTCGGGGAACGACCTCCACTCGGCGGGTATCAGGTCGACGGTCCTCACTCGAACAAAATGTCCTTACCAACCCCGATCTAGATCTTCATCGATGCTCGAGAACGGGGCTTTGCTGGCCCGGCGTACTAGCTTTATCAGTCCTCCCCCCGGAAGATTCGGGGACTATATAAGCTAGGTAGATGATCAATGGTGAACGAGCACCCATCGATTTTGTTCCCAAAAAATCGGAGGAGGATCACGATCCTCCACAGTGATGGATGAATCTGGCCTAGGCACACGTTGTACCTATTGCAGAAGTCTAAAATGACCGGGTCTACCAGGCCCAATGTAAAGGGATAACTATAAACACTTAGATATCCCTCGACATGGGTGGTAATGACTTTCTCGGGGTCGGGGACCACTATGTCTTTGTCGGACCAACTGCAGTCTTTCCGAACCGTGGGGAGGACCTCTTCGGTAATTGAGCAAATGTATCTCGAGGCCTACTCACACCAACCCTGTACAAAAGAAGGCTTCTCAACCTTAAAGTCGTCGGTGACCGAACAACCACCGGGAATGAACATCTTCAATGGGGGGCTATTCCGCCGGTTCATCAACAATCATATCAGGGACGGTCTCCTCGACCTTAGTGGTCGGTCACGAGGGAGAAGAAGCATCCTTCTGAGGAACATATTTCGAGGTTTTTGCCATTGTTATGGAATAAAAATCTTGATGGAGAAAGAGTGAAAGTTGAAAGATCAGACTTGCTAGCTTGAGTAGGAGATGAGTAAAAGTTTTCGCAAAGTACTGAAGAACCTTGGGTAACGGGGGTAAAAACGCTAGAGAATGTTGAAGTCCTCAAGGTACGAAGGTAGAAGATTTGGTGTAAAGTGAAAAATGGATAAGAGGGGGGTATTTAGAGGAGTTCCACGATGTTTCACATCTAGGGACGGCCGACCGGCGGCTGACATGCATTTAATGCCATTGTGACATGATTGACGAGACGTTTCAGATGTTTTATCATTTCTGCCGTGATGTGTCGAAGTAAGAATCAGGAGTCCATGTCGTTTCTCATCATTCACTCTCTGATAAATGAGGGAACTATCTGTATACGGTTGAAATTGGGCTCATGATACACCCCGACCTCCGACAAAATAAGCCAAGCTCGAGATAAGATGATAGGGGACCGAAATAGGGTCAAGAGTCTCATCAAGTCATAGTTTGGAATCGGTCCTAGCCTTGAAAGACTTCGAATAACACTATCGGGAAATCAAGCACGAACAACGGAGGACCATTATGTCCTGGACCGACCAGATATACCTCTCGTACTGAGGCTCGAACAGATCGCTTACCACCGGAGCCATCGAGATCACGCCCCCGGATTCGGTTCAAGCCCCAAGACCTCGGAAAAGCCTTACCAAACGGTTGCACACGACTAACGAAGGTCTGTGATATCCGTGCCTGACCGGATATCACGGCGTGGATCTCGACCCATATCGGCAGCAGATCAGTGATTAACGAAAAAAAAGATTTTTACCTTTTTAGAATTGTACTAGGGATGAAACCCTCCCACTATATAAATGAGATAATTTTTATTCAAAGGGTACACTATAACACGCATTCCAAAGCCATATATTATTATTTGCTCTGTCACTAGCTCTTTCTCTTGTTCATCAGTGCTGGCCCTATTGAGTCCGGATCGAGGACGAATACTTCATTAAGGCTGAAACTATCCTCCTTGTGTGGTTTGAATCCATTTTATCTTTGTTTGTTCAATTTGACTTTATTTATCTCTTTGTATCAAATTAATCCGCGTATCTTTAAAACCGTTTACAAATTTAATTGTTATCCAATTTGAGGGTAAATAATTTCATCTCCCGTCCGCCCTTGTGGCCTTTCGTAACTAGCTCCTTAAAGAAAAAAGAAATGTGGTTCTGATTGTGACAAAATTTGTGGATCCAACTTAAAACCTTAAAGCAATAGTCAAAGTTATATGAATACTATAAATCCTCTTGGTGATCATCACACAATCGATTAGGGAGAAATGTATTATTTTTCCAACACCCAATTGCACGTCTAACCTCATTCTTGGGTTTACACTTAGACTGAATATTTTTTGTCTCCTTTTGTTATTTCGAAGATTGAAGAGTGAATTTAGTGTAGAGAGCCAAGGCCTAGAGCTGAGAGGTGAGAGTTGGCTCAACAGGCTGGAAGAAAGCTAATTCGGCATTTTAGGCTGAATTGAGAGAATGACCATCTAAAGTTCAAATTACACATTGCTATTAGTCAATTTACAACAAAATGCACGTATATTGTGTTACGGCTAGTTAGGAACATTACCTAGCAATCAAAATTTCATTTTCCAAATTTTGTTCCTCGAAAGCAATTATCACTTAAACTTCGGTAAAATTCTCGAAATTGAATTTCCCGCATACCATATGATAACGACTTTCCGAAAGTCTTAGCTACGTCAGTGCTATACCGATAGCAAATCGAATTAAAAAGAATCCCTAAGACACAACATGAATCCAAAGTAACCATATTAAGAAAGTTTAATGAGTAAATGATCGATCTTGTACCGTGAGAAAAAGTAGCCATTGAAATTGTGAGAAAAAAAATAGGTCATGAAAAATGAGATGCTATAAATGTAAAGAGAGACCTTTACAGGGGGTATGGTACATTTAATAAATAATGTTTCAATATCTGTACCTATGTCCTTTTTCATCAAAGCAGCGCACATGGAAGCCCTCAATTTCTCAGCCTGCAACCAATTCCCTAGCACTCGTTGTCGACGTGGATTTCAAACTAATCATGTGATTTGCAATTCTTATATGCTGCCACGTATGTTTACTCTAAAATAAACGGATAACAATTGAATTTATATATGATTTTAAGATATGCATATCAATTCAATACAAATAATAAATAACGTTAGATTAAACAGATAAAAGATGTAATAAATTGTCAAACCAATTAAGGGGAGTGATCCCGGACTCAGTAACGGCTTAATGTAATGCATGCCTTCGATCCCGGGCTCACAACAATGAAGAGCTGATGAACAAAAGTAAGAACTTTGAATAGCATAGAAAATAAGAGCATATTACTTTGATATGCGTGTTACAATGTGTCAATGTATAATAATATTTCCCCTTAATATAGTAGGGGAGTTTTACCCTAAGTAATTCTAAGAAAAATAAAAATCTTCTGTTACGCCGATCACTGATACGAGCCGAGATTTGCGCCGTGATATCCGGTTGGGTACGGATATCACGGCCCTTTGTTAGTCGTGTGTAGCTGATCGGTGATGCTCTCTGAAGTCTCAACCCTTAAATCGGACCTCGAGGATATGGCCCTGATATCCTCGAGGGAAGGTGTTTGCCCGATCCCGAATACGAGGGGTTCTTCGTTCTGACTCCGATACGTTACGGTCATTTTCCCACTCCGCTCGGCTCACCGGGAAGTCGAGTCATGCGACGGGCTCGATTTTACCCGTATACAGATAGTCCCCTCATTTCTGAGAGAGTAGGCTAGACGAAATGATGGGAAACGATAGATGACCCCGGTTCCTTCCTTCGTAAGTTACGACGGGGAACCAAAATGTCCCATCAATCGTGTTGTTCGGACTTTAGACACGTGTCGCTTACTAGTAGGTTGCCTCCGAATGCGAAGCGTCAGATGTTTTCCTATAAAAGCCTTGTTCCTTTGTCCTTTTTCTTCTTTTCGATCAAACCGCTATCTTTGAGCCATTAACCATTATCAAAACCTTCATCAAATCTTCATCCATGTTCTTCAATCTTCATAGCAATCTCCAGATTTCTACCAAAAACTTCTACAAACGTTCATACCCTGTTCTTAATCTCCAAAATCCATTTCTCCAAAGCTTCATCTTTATTCATCAAATTTACAAACTTTCTCTCAAATGACAATGGCAAAAACATCAAAAATCGTTCCTCAACAAGTTGCCTCTTCATCGTCTCAGCCGACCGTTGGTACTAAAGCGGTCACCCCCAAGGTGGGGGACCTCGAAGCGGTTTCTCCTGTTGCAACTGTTAACGAACCGGCCCCCAAGCCTCCTATGTTAGCGTTTATCCCCAGGGGTTGTTCGATTGCTAGCGACTTCAAGGTCGAGAAGCCCTCGCGCAAATAGGACCGGGGCGAAGGGGTCTCGAGATATGTATTTTTGGTGACCGAGGACGTTCTTCCCATAGTTCGTAAGGACTACGGTTGTGACGGCAAGGATGTGGCAGTGCTCTGGCCCGAGGACGTCGTTACTACCTATGTGAAGGGGTACTTAAGTGTTTATACTTATCCCTTCACATTGGGCCCGGTGGACCCGATCGTCTTGAAATTTTGCAAGAGGTATGAATTGTGCCTTGGGCAGATCCATCCATCACTGTAGAGCATCGTGATCCTTCATTACTTTGTGAACAAGATCGAATCTCGTCGGTTCCGGATCGATCACCTGCTCCGATTATACAGTCCCCGGATATTTTGAGGAGGACTGATCAAGCTTACATATCGGGCCAGCAAGGCCCCCTTCTCTAGTATCAATGAAGACTGAGATCATGGTTGGCAGGGACGCTTCATCCAAGTGAAGACCGAGGATTTGATCCCCCCAGAATACATGCCATTCCCTGTGGAATGGAATGTGTCTCGTAACTGCAACTCCTTCATCAAAATGTCTTCTTCTTTTATTTCGATCTTCTCATTTATGTTTGTTGTTGTGCGCGTGTTGCCCGAGTTTCAAATGCGATCACCCGTTAAAAGTAATAGATCGAGGGCATATGTACTCAGATTTCCTACTTCGAGCGCACATGGTGCGGACTCTCAAAGGGCCGATGGGAAGCTCATTCCCATGGTAAAGTCTCTTCCTGAATAGCCATTATTACGTTTCGTTTTATATTATAGTAATCTCTCTTCTTTATCATTGTAGGTTCGCCTATGACCACTGAACTTAGTCTTTCGGAAGGGGATGAAGATATGCCCCCGCCCGTTGATCCCTCTATTTCCACCATGGAGGAAAAGAAGAAAAGAAAAAGAAAGCTCTCGGGCACCCCGAGCTCCGATGCAAAGAAACCAAAGAAACGGGTTCTCCTTAAGCCCAGGAGGGGCTCCAGCTCCTATGTGCCTGCCTCCGACTCCCTTCTTCTACTTAGGGACGAGCTGGAGGCGGAATCTATCTTCGTAACTCACGGGATGACCACCTATCCCGGGAATTGGGAGGCATCCGAGGAGGAGGCTTGCGAGATCGACCCCCATCCAACTCAGAAACCCTACGCGAATCCCCAGGGTAAAACTTCCCAAGATTCCGGTTCTGCACCGAAGGAAGTACCCATTATAATTGAGATCTCGGGGATGCCCTCTTAAACCGAGTCTATGCTCGAAGAAGCCCAAGAAAGGAAGGAGAAATCTAACGAAAGGGCTCATGGTGTGGACAATCCCCTTCATTCCTTTTCTATCTTGGAAGACTTTACCAGGATGGAAGACCTGGAAATGACGAGCAAGGATCCGTATTCAGAGGTCCGAGGGCTAAACTCGAGCCCAAAGTTAGTCAACCAGTTCCCTGTCCCAAGTGCGGACCCTGGCAGTAAGAGATCGATAATCATCACTGTCCCGGAGTATGCCCAAGTTTTTTCTACACGTAGTGAGCCACCCGCAATGCCTGGTGACCGAAGAAGACCAGGAGAAAATGAACGCGATGGACGTACCGTTCATGTTCAACAAGGCACAGCAGGCACTGAATTGGGTAAGGCATCATTACGCTCTTTTGACCTTTGACTTAGTCCGTGATATTTCTCATGTCTTCTTCTTTTTATCCTTTCACAGGCCTCGGTACTCCATCACAAAAGCTTTCTTTAGTACCGGACCAAGGTTAACCAGCTCGAGGCTAAGGTCAAGGAGCTTGCCGAGAAAAGAGACATGTATAAGCTTCTCAAAGAGCAACACGAAGGGGTCATCAAGAATCTCCACGCCAAGCTGGATGCGGCTCAGAAGGAGCATGCCGACTTGGTCGTAAAGGTAAAGGTTTTCAAAGTTAGAAATGAACACTTAGCCATGGCGACTAACGACCAAACCTCGTAGGTTCAGCAGAAGATTGATCGGATCGACCAACTCTGAGCTGAAATGAATGAGGTCAAAGCCATGGTCGATGTTTGGAAGGGAAAAATAGACCGGCTGGCTTCAAAAAAGGAGACCGCCCCTGTTCAGCACGGGCTCGACAAAACTAGGACCTTCAAGCTCAACTAGGCTCGGCCATTGCTGAATGAGATGTCCTTGGCAAGAAGCTCGAAATAATAAGGTCTAAGTCGTAAGTAACCAGGGTTGATGCTGAAGAGATGGTGGCTAGTATAGGGCTGATGTCGAAGCAGCCTAGGCTCGCCTGAAAACCACCGCTGAGTATGTGAGGCGGCTATCTCAGAGGGAGACCCTCGAAGAGATCCATGCCTGAGGCTTTGACCTGTCAGCCGAGACCGATGAGGCAAAAAGGCTTGAGGTCGAGGCCATGAAGCTAGCTGAACCCGAGGATGAAGAAGGCTTTGAGGGCTCCAACAAACATGAAGATGAAGAAGGCCCCGACGGCTCTAGTAACGAGGCGGGTTCTGGTGAAGATCTGGCAGAAGTGCCTTAGGAATTTTTTTCTTTATTTTTGCATCTTGTATATTTATATTGTTGAGGCCCTTTTCATTGGCCTTTGTAAAGACATTCTCGAATGTATATATAAAGTTTTTCCCTTTTGGAAATTTGCAAGTCTATTACCATTAGCATCATTTTAACAATATCAAAGATTTCAAATGTCGTAACACAGAATAGAATGTAGTAATAAGTCATTTTTCGGAGGTCCGAACAAGACTTGTCCTCGATGCACGTTTTGCTTGAAACTTCTGGGCGCTCAGAGTGACCAGAAGATTTCCCTAAGATGCATGTTTAAATATTTTTAGACTATAATTTTGCCGAGGGTAACCTTTGAACATGTTTGGAATTTTTTTGAAGGCCTTATATTTTGATTACGGGCTTCAGACGTCTCCAAACCATTTTTAGGGTGACCGTATCCTTTAAGGTTTGGGCACTGCCTAATAGGTTTTGTGACTCCGGGTTTCGATAACCCGAGCCGCCTGAACTTATCAAGGACGGCAGTCCCCGAGTAGGGGTGGCCCTTGAGCTCGATAGTTCTCGGGTAGGAATAGCCCTTATGCTCAATACTTTTAAGAAGCAAAAAATGTTTGTTAGCAAGGTAGAAACTTTCTTTCATTTCTGTGTATAATGTACAAGATTGTATAAAAGCTCGTATTACGGCCTGTATGACCTACGCGGACACAGTTCATTTGACCATTTGTCCCTTACAAAGAATCCTAACCACCGAGCCTAGACTGCTTGAGCACAAAGTTTCCTTCAATGCTAAAAATCATGACCCGAGGGTAATGGCCCCCAATATTCGAGGTCGATCTTCGAGTAGACTCGGATACTATTGATGCAACCATTGACTCCGATTTAAAATCGATCTTCGACTTTAAGTTAGCACGATTTATTATTGCCTCGTTAAAAACCTTGTCGAAAAACCTATTCGGGACAAAACCGGTTCAAGGGAAAACGAGTACAATGCGTGCTTTCAGGCCTAATCAACTACATTCATCTTTGGTTGTTGCCTTAAAGTGTTATCCAAAATAAAATATCATTTCAAGTGGGTCACATTCAAGTTGTTTGGTAGTTGTGTCTCATTTCTCGCTTCACGTTTGTACGAAACTTTACCGGTGATCTCGATAACTCGATACAGACCTTCCCAGTTCGGTCCTAGCTTCCCTTTATTCGGGTTCCGGGTGTTCTGTGTTACTCTTTTTAATACCAAGTCCCGGATATTGAAACGTCGGAGGTTTGCTCTTTGGTTGTAGTATCTTTTTATCCGCTGTTTTTGGGAGGCTAGCTGGACTAGAGCGGCCTCGCATCTCTTATCCAGTACTTCTAGGCTCGTGCTCATGGCCTCGCCATTGGATTCTTCGATTGCATACCAGAACCTGAGGCTCAGTTCTCCCACCTCGACCGGCATTAGTGCTTTGGCACCATAGACTAATGAAAACGGAGTGGCCCCGGTACTGGATTTTAAGGTTGTGCGATATGCCCACAAGGTTTTCTTAAGGTTTTGAAGGATTGATTTGTTCGTCGACTCCGCCTGCCCGTTTCTACTAGCATGATAGGGTGTTGACAAGATCTTCTTGATCTTATAGTCCTCAAAATATTTTCTCACCTTGTTGCCGATGAACTACTTCCCGTTATCACATACTATCTCGGCCGGTATACCAAACCGGCATATGATGTGGTCCCAAATGAAGTCGATGACTGCTTTTTCCTGGACCTTCTTAAACGTTTGAGCTTCAACCCATTTTAAAAAATAGTCAGTCATAAATAGTATAAATTGAGCCTTACCGGGTGCCCATGGTAGGGGACCGACAATGTCTATCCCCCACTTCATGAACGGCCAGGGCGACAGGACTGAGTGTAGTAACTCCCCGGGCTGATGGATCATTGGTGCGTGCCTCTGACAGCCGTCGCATTTTTGTGCGAACTCCTTTGCATCTTTATCTATGTCGATCCAGTAATAGTCGGCTTTGATTATCTTACGACCCAACGATTCTTCCCCCCAATCGTTTTCGCATGTGCCTTCGTGAACTTCCCTAAAAACATATTCGGTGTCTCCCGGCCCCAAGCATATGGCGAGTGGGCCATCGAACATTCTTCTTAACAAATTATTATCTTCGGATGGGCTAAACCTGATCACCTTCGTGCGCAAAGTTCTCAATTATTTGGGATCCGAGGGTAGTTTTCGAGTCTTCGGTAATCTATATACTTGTTTCTCCAGTCCCAGGTTAAACTTGTCAAGTTTATCTCGGCATGGCCTTCTTCCACTACCGATTTCATGAGTTGTACGACCGTTTCCGAGCTGAATTCATCGTCATCAACCGATGACCCCAAGTTATCCAAAGCATCGGCTTCGCTATTTTGATCCCGGGGCACGTGTTGTAGAGTCCACTCCTTGAATCAATGTAGCGTTACCTGTAGTTTATCCAAGTATATTCGCATTCGTTCCTCTTTCTCTTCGAATGTCGCATTGACTTGATTTACCACAAGGAGGGAATTGCATTTAACTTCGAGACCTGCAATCATAACCTCATACTCGACCTCATTGTTAGTTAATTTCACAGTTCTAATAGATTGCCTAACTACGTTACCCGAGGGCGGCTTCAACACGATGGCAAGTTCGGACTCCTTTGCGTTCGAGGCACCGTCCGTAAAGAGGGTCCAAATCCTCGAGGAGGTCCCCGAGGTTAACAAAATTTCCTTTTCGACTATGGGTATTAAGATCGACATGAAGTCGGCCACGAAGTCTGCCAAACATTGAGATTTGATGGCGGTTCGGGGTCGATATTCGATATCGTACCCGCTAACGGCCCACTTGGCTAACCGCCTTGAGATCTCGGGTTTGTGCATTATGTTTCTCAATGGGTAAGTAGTTACGACACATATGGGATTGCATTGAAAATATGGATTTAACTTCCTGGAGGCGCTTAGCAAAGCTAGAGCCAATATCTCCAGGTGAGGATACCTTGTTTCGGCCTCCCCTAGAGTCACGCTAACATAATATATAGGCAATTACGTCCTCTTCCCGGACTAAGACTCCACTTACTGCTATTTCGGATACCGCTAAGTACAGGTACAACTGCTCGTCTGCCTTCGGAGTATGAAGCAAAGGTGGACTTGAAAGGTATCATTTGAGTTCTTCCAAATCTTGCTGGCACTCCGGGGTCCACGAAAAGTTTTTCTTCTTTTTCAACAATGAGAAAAATTGATAGCTCTTATCGGAGGACCATGATATAAATCGAACCAGGGTGACTGTACGCACGGTTAACCTTTGAGCGACCTTGACATTGTCCACTACGGTGATGTCTTCTATAGCTTTGATTTTGTTGGAATTGATCTCGATTCCCCGGTTGGACACCATGAATCTGATGAACTTTCTGGACCCGATCTCGAATGCGTATTTCTCTGGGTTCAGCTTCATATTATATTTCTTCAGTATGTTGAACATTTCCTGCAAATGTTCCAAATGGTCATTTGCTCGTAGGGACTTAACTAACATGTCGTCAATGTAAACCTCCATTGATTTTTCTATTTATTCTTCGAACATCCGGTTTACTAGGCGCTAGTAAGTGGAACCGGCATTCTTTAGTCCGAACGACATTATGTTATAACAATATGTGTCATATTTAGTGATGAAGGAAGTCTTTTCTTGGTCGCCCGGGTCCATCCGAATCTGGTTGTACCCTGAATAGTCATCAAGAAAGCTGATATCTTGTGGCCGGACGTCGCATCGATCATGTGATCGATGTTAGGCAAAGGAAAAGAGTCCTTAGGGCATGCCTTGTTCAAGTCTTTGTAGTCAACATATATTCTTAATTTATTTACCTTTTTAGGAACTACTACTACGTTTGCTAACCAATCTGGGTACTTAACTTCCCGAATTGAACTTATTTTAAGGAGTTTGGATACCTCGTCTTTGATGAATGCGTTCTTGACTTTGGAGTGAGGCCTCCTCTTTTGTTTAACCGGGTGGAACTTCAGGTCCAGGCTCAACTTGTGAATGGTTATTTCTGGCGCGATCCCTATCATATCAAGGTGGGACCAAGCGCAACAATCTATGTTAGCTATAAAGAATTCAATGAGTTTTTTCCTGAGCGCGGGGGTTAGCCCTGTGCCCAGGTATACCTTTCGATCGGGCAAGTGCTCGATCAATCTGACTTGCTCCAGCTCCTCAACCATTGACTTGGTGGCATCAGAATCGTCAGGGGCTATGAATGACCTAGGGACTCCGTAATCATCATCCTCGCATGTCTCCTGCTTTTCTAATTCGGTCAGGGCCGGTGTCAGTGATTACTATTTGGTTTCTTCCTTAGTAGCCGAACTCGGGTTCTTTGATGTCAAGAGTGTGGATATCAGGTTCTTTTATGGCTAGTTGTTCTCTGTAAACAATCTTGATCCCTCCTGGTGTGGGGAATTTCAACGCCTGATGTAGTGTCAAGTGTACTGCCCTCATATTATGAATCCCTGGCCTTCTGAATAGAGCATTGTATCTCATATCCCCTTCAATCGTATAGAACTGTATTTCCTGAACGGTTCCAAAGGTGTTTACCGGCAGGGTTATCTCCCTTTTAGTAGTCTCGTATGCCATGTTAAATCAGTTTAAAGCTCGGACTGCAAGCACTATATTGTCTTGTAGGCCCACCTGTTCCACGACCCTCGATCTGATGATATTGGCCGAGCTACCTGGATCAATTAACACTTGCCTAACTTGAGATTTATTTATGAGTACAGATATTACCAGTGCATCATTATGTGGTTGCATGATGCCTTCAGCGTCCTCGTCGTTGAAAGATATTGTTCCCTCGGGTACATAATCTCGAGTCCGTTTTTCCCTTGTAATGGACACCTTAGTGCACTTTAACATCAGCCCTTGGGGGGCGCCAACTCCACCAATGATCATGTTAATTACATGCTAAGGTTCCTCTTGCTCGATCTGCTTGTTGGAGTCCCTATTCCAGAAGTTATTTTTGACTCGATCACTCAGAAATTCTCGGAGCTGTCCGTTATTGAATAACCGGGCTACTTCTTATCTCAGTTGTCGACAGTCTTCGATTCTGTGGACGTTAGTACCATGATACTTACACATTAGGTTGGGTTCCCTTTTGGGTAGGATCGCATTGCAATGGTCGAGCCATTTACTATCTTAGATACGTCCGATAGCTGATACGATGTCGGCAGCATCGACGCTAAAGTTGTCCTCCGATAACCTTGGTGCCTCCTTAGACCCGATGGGTCTGTTGAAACCGTCTTTGCTCATGAGTCCCCAGTTATTATGACCTCGATCACTTTTTCTTTAAGGGTTGCACGTCTGGACCCATTACCCATTCGATCTCCATTGTATGGTTGATATAGATCTCTGTTCGATCTTAGTTTATGATCGATGGCTCTTTTGGATCTGTCACTAGTTCTGACGGGATAAACGGATCCGGAAGGGGCCCCGAGATGATCATCTTCGACCCTAATTTTTGATTGGTACCTGTTATGGACATTGGTCTAAGTTATCGTCGGGTATTCTATCAAATTTTATTTCAACTGCTGCGAAGCCAATGAGCTTTGGGGGTTGATTTCTTGGGTGAATGCCTATCGTCGAGGCAGATCTATCTGTTCTATTTGAAACCTCGACACGAATTCCCTGAATATCTCATCATCTCTTTTGTAATGACTCGATCGGTCATTTTGAGTTCTAACGCATCATTCAGTGGTTTGAGACACTGGGCAGCTTCACTTTAGGTATTATGACTTGTACGCATGGTCAAAATTTAATTTCGAAAAGTTCGGAGTTGATTTGGAAAGAAAATCCTAATTTCAGAAGCTTTAAGTTGGAGGAATTGAAAAGTGTGATTTTTGAGTAGACGACCTTGGAATCGGGATTTGAAGGTTCCAACAGGTTCGTATGATGATTTTGGACTTAGGCGTATGCCCGGAGCGGGTTTTGGATGACCCGGGAGCATTTCAACGCCTATTATGGAAGTTGGCATTTTTGGAAGAATTTTCTAAATTTGGGTTGAAGTGCATTTCAATGTTATTGATGTCCGTTTGGGATTTCGAGTATGGGAATAGCTCCGTATGGTGATTCTAGTATTGGGAGCGCGTCCGGATGTGGATTTGGAGGTCCGTAGGTCATTTTGGGGTCATTTGGCAAAAGTTAGAAATTTGAAGGTTTTTGAGAAGTTTGACCCGAAGTGAATTTTTTGATATCAGGGTCGGATTCCGATTCCAGAAGTTAGAGTAGGTCCGTAATGTCGAATGTGACTTGTGTGTAAAATCTGAGGTCAATCGGACGTGATTTGATAGGTTTCGGCATCGATTGTAGAAGTTTGAAGTTTCAAAGTTTATTAAGTTTGAATTAGGGTGCGATTCATTATTTCGATATTGTTTGATGTGATTTGAGGCTTCGAGCAGGTTCGTGTTATGTTATTGGACTGGTTGGTGTGATTGGACGGAGTCCCGGGGGCCTCGGGTGGTTTCGGATGCTTAACGGATCGATTTTTGGACTAAGGAAAATGTTAAGGCAGCTGGTATCTGGTGTAACCGCACCTGCGAGGTTTTGGCCGCAGGTGCGGAGCCGTAGAAGTGGCCAAGAGGGTTGCAGAAGCGGTTCTGGCTGGGGAAGGCTGGGACCGCAGATGCGGTCAAGTTCCACAGAAGCGGGACCGCACCTGCGCACGAAGAGCCGCAGAAGCGGAGGCGCAGAAGCGCTGCCAGGCCGCAGATGCGGGAAATATTGGGCTGAGCTTGAACCGCAGATGCGATGGAATTTCCGCAGGTGCGGAGCCGCAGAAGTGGCTATTTCACCGTAGGTGCGAGGATCGTTGGGCAGTGAGGTTTTATAAAACGAGGTTTTGGCTCATTTTCACTTTATTTCGTCCATGGGAGCCGATTTTGGAGCACTTTTGGAGTGCCATCTTCATCAACTATAATGGGGTAAGTGATTTATTCACATTCTAAGTTAAATACATGGTTTTTACATAGATTCAAGCATGAAAATTTGTAGAAATTTGGGATTTTGAAGGAAAACCTAGAAATTAGTATTCTTGGATTTTGATCACGAATTTGGGCATGAAATTGAGAATACATTATATATTGGATTTCGTAGTGCTATGGGTAGTGTTTGTCTTCGAAAATTTTCGAAATCCGGACACGTGGGCCCGATGGTTTCTTTATCAATTTTTTGAGCGGATTTGGAAGTTGCTATAAATTGATTAATTATGAATATTAGAGTATATTTTGATTGGGCTGCATATTATTTGACTAGTTCTGGATCGGCGGGCATCGGTTTGAGGTATCAGAGAGGCTTTGGAACCGGTTAGGGAATTTCAGAGCGAGGTAAGTCTCATGTCTAACTATGTGAGGGGAAAATTACCCCTAGGTGTTGTATATGGATGTGTGCTACTTGTTGTGGGGGCTACGTACGCGCGAGGTGACGAGACCCCGTACGTAGTTAGATTTATGTTATTGTCCGGGTAGACTTAGGTTCACACTATGTTGTACTTGTACTATAGGGATTACCCTTGCTCGTTTAATTATTTATTTTACATTTCTACTTGAGACTAGACTTGCTATTGTAGAGACTTCACGATTTCACGATTAGTCACTGAATAACTTTACTCCTCTTACGGCATGTTTCCGTGATATATATATATATATATATATATATATATATATATATATATATATATATATATATATATATATATATATATGAGAGAGAGAGAGAGAGAGAGAGAGAGAGAGAGAGAGTTCATTTTAAAGATTTTTGTTAAAGAAATTATAACTCACACGTTTATTCGTCAGTGGGGTCAAGGACTCGTCAAAGCTTCTTACTCTTATGGGATCGGGTCGTTCGCCTCAGCAGGAAATTGTATTTCACTCTTATGGGATCGGGTTGTTCGCCTCGGCAGGATTTATGTACCACACTCTCATGCGAGCGGGTCGCTCGCCTCGGCAGTTTAATAGATGCATCTATGGTTCGCGTCGTTCGACCCTCGGCAGTACACAATTTAAATTTTTATGTTGGATCGGGCCGTACGCCTCGGCATTTCCTATATCATATCCTCATGGAATCGTGCGTAATCTTCGGCAAGATGCCAGTGTATCTGTGAGTTTTCCCGATTTGAGTTATGGTAATCTATCTGATGAGATCCACTATATCTATATATATGCTCCGGTTAAGGAGGGAATCTCTAATGGAGAGTTTGAGTTCCTCGTAAAGAGGGGGATTTGTACCATGTGATTTATACTTGTTATCTCACTTATTTACTCTGCCTCATATTTACTTACATCTTTACTGTACTTGATATTGTTGGACCACTAGTGAGTGTCGATGTCGACCCCTCGTCACTACTTCTATGGGGTTAGGCTAGATACTTACTGGGTACACGTTGATTACGTACACATACTACACTTGCCGCATATTTTTGTGCGCAGGTATATATGTGAATAGTGGCCTGGTGAGAGCAGAGGCGTGTGTTCACGTAGGGACTTACGTGAGCTGCACTCCATATTACGACCCGCAACCAACAGAGTCTCTTTCAGAGTTATTTGTATTTTTTCTGTCTAAGTTTATTCCGGACAGATGTTGTACTTTATTTTTAATTCTTAGTTGATACCCATGCACTTGTGACACCGGGTTTTGGGGTGATTATGGGTTGTTCTATATTTAAATTGTTAAGAATACTATTATTTACACCGTGAATTTCATCTTATACTATTTAATCGAAGGAAAATATGATTTCAAAAATATTAAAATGAGAACCAAATCAAGTATTTATTTTGGCTTGCCTAACGGCGGTGTTCGGCGCCATCACGACCTTTAATAGATTTTGGGTCGTGACAATATGGTATCAGAGCACTAGGTTCACTTAGGTCTCATGAGTCACGAGCGAGTCTAGTAGAGTCTTGCGGATCGGTACGTAGACGTATGTACTTATCTTCTAGAGGCTACAGGACTGTTAGGAGCACTTCCCTTCTTGATTCCTCATCGTGCGATTTGATTCCTTTGAGGCTTATGCCTTCATTTCCTTCCTATTCAATCTTGTGCGACGTGAAGCGCTTGTTATAAATTTGGAATCGAGGAATTTTAATGGTACTGCATAAGTGGTTTGGGATGTTTCTCCCTGCGTATTTGATTGGGCTATTGTCGTCGCCTTGCGGAAGGTCATTCTGTCATTTCATCTCAGTATCAGTATTATTTATGGTTTGGGATTTGGCACTGATTGATATGATGATTCGTGCGTTGCTATCGCATAGTGTTGGTGTAATGGTATGGTGCTTATCTATAGATTGTGGCAGTAAATGACTTGATAGAAGGACTTCTCATTTCACGGCTTAAGGTTCAGCATTTAGATCCGGCGGAGGAAAGGCAATCGGACTAAGAATGTTTAGGTTGGATTGACGGAGTAACAAGACTTGGTATTTTCGAGTATGGTGGAATTTTCATCTGTGATGTGGATTGCCTGATAGAATTTTCATATTTTCGAGTATGGTGGAATGTTTAGGTTGGATCCGGCGGTGTCCGGTGCCATCACGACCTTTAATGGATTTTGGGTCGTGACATCTTTGGTTTACATTGAAAAGGTCTAACTTCCTGGTCTCGGCCTTGATGGCCCCGGCGTGCGCTTTCACAAAGGCATTTGCAAGCATAGCAAACGAGTCAATATAGTTAGGGGTTAAGTTGTGATACCATATCATAGCTCCTTTTGGCAAGGTCTCTCGGAACTTTTTCAGCAGAACAGATTCAATTTCGTCATCTTCCAAGTCGTTCCCCTTGATGGCGTATGTGTAGGAGGTCACATGTTCATTTGGATCAGTTGTTCTATTATACTTCAAAATTTCGGGCATACTGAACATCTTTGGGATCGGCTTCAGAGTTGCGCTCCGAGGGAAAGGCTTTTGGACAAATTTCTTGGAATCCAGACCCTTCAGTATCGGTAGTGCTCCTGGGATTTAATCGACCCTGGAGTTATAGGTCTCCACTTTTTTGTCGTTGGCTTCGATTTTATTTTCTCCCGATTCCACCCGTTTTGTCAGTTCCTCAAGCATCTTTATTATCTCGGGGTTAGTCTCGGGTTCTGCTTCACCTGGCCTTTCTATGGCCGGTTCATTTCTGTGAGCATTTTCCCGAGATGGTTCGGGCTCAACTCTGTTGTTGACACGGTTTTGGTTCTGCAACTGGGCTATCACTGCTTGTTGAGCCTGTAACATTTCGAAGATCACCCGCAAGTTGATCCCATCACCTTCGTCGTCGTGTGTACTCCGGGCTATGGACCAGGCTCCCCCCGCAAATGCTGTTTTCCGGGTCAGTAGGCAAGTTTGCTTCGATAATCATGTATGAGTTAGCATCGATCGGATCTGCGACTGGGATCACGTGTGAGTTAGCATCGATCACGTGTGAGTTAGCATCGATCGTTGCTGGGCATCACGTTGTTGTTATCGCCATGGTGGCCGGACTCAGCATCAACGTTCAAATGGGCAGATTAGGAGTTTGACATTTTTAATTTGACCTGGAATTAAAAGCTCAATAGAGTGTGTTACGGAAATTCGTATCAAATTGCCACTATTATCCTTAGCCCCCACGGTGGGCGCCAAACTGTTTACCCTACAAAACAGATAACAATTGAATTTATATGTGCTTTTAAGGATATGCGAATCAATTCAATACAAATGATAAATAACATTAGATTAAATAGATAAAGGATGTAATAAATTGTCAAACTAATCAAGGGGAGTGATCCCGGGCTCAGTAACGGCTTAATATAATGCCTGCCTTCGATCCCGGACTCACAACAATGAAAAGCTGATGAACAAAAGTAAGAACTTTGAATAGCAGAGAAAATAAGAGTATATTGCCTTGATATGCGAGTTGCAATGTGTCTATGTATAATAATATTTTCTCTTTATATAGTAGGGGAGTTTTACCCTAAATACAATTCTAAGAAAGGTAAAAATCTTCTGTTACGCCGATCACTAATATGAGCCGAGATTCGCGCTGTGATATCCGGTTGGGTACGGATATCACGGCCCTTTGTTAGTAGTGTGTGGCTGCTCTGTGATGCTCTCCGAAGTCTTAACCCTTAAATCGGACCTTGAGGATATGGCCTCGATATCCCCGAGGGCAGGTGTTTGCCCAATCCCTAATACGAGGGGTTCTTCGTTCTGACTCTGATACGTTACGGTTATCTTCCCACTCCGCTCGGCTCACTGGGAAGTCGAGTCATGCGACGGGCTCGATTTTACCCGTATACAACGTGTTATTTTATCAATGCCGACATTGATTCAAAACTGTTGTTTCTACCGTTAGCTAAAAATACACGTTGATTTTTTTCTTTTAAGTTTTGCCCCTCAAGTTTTTGCATGTTTGGGTCCAATTCCAGAAATTTATCATGTGCCCTGTTTCTCTCACTTATCAGAATCGAAGAGGGTCGAAGGGTGAGGAATGAGAAATTAAAGAGACGAATTTATTGAATAATGAATAATAAAGGGAAGCAAGACTTGGAAGAATGAGAACCAAAAGATATGAACTGTTTTTTTTTTTAAATTGACCTCGTGTACAATTGTTTAAAAATACTATCATATCACACAAAAGACAATTACATATAATCGTTCATAAAAAATGGGATTAGCAACCACGAAAATGGAAAAAATTATCTGACAGGTGAAACCACAAATTTTGCTAAGGGGTTCAAACTATTAAAAAATAGCACGAAGAAATGAATGAGATTCAAATTTATTATATATACCAAAACAATAATTTTGACATTAAATATAAAATATAACTTTTAGGGTAAAATGGATTCGAAAATTTCCTAGCTAGGTCTGATCGTGATAGCAGGGTAAGTACATTGATAACGTCAAAAAGTTTTACAATGTGCGTGCATTTATATAAGTTGAATCCTAACAAAATTTAAGTTTGGTTTCTGCAACTATTGTAATATTATTGGTTGAATTATGCCAAATGGAAATGATAGCTGGCTTGAATATTAATAATTGTACGTCTTGATATGAGTGATGTGCAAAGCAAGAAAGTTAAAAGGAAAAAAATGAAATAAGGGTTTGCCCCTCCAACCCATCCCCTATTACAACCCCAAAAGAACACTTCCTATTGCCCTTTCAACCTACAGTAATATGGCAAGATATGGAAAGAAGAGACATTTCCCTAAAAGGGTAGAAATATTTCTCTGATTGAATTGTGAGCCGCGTGTTTTTGTTCTATGCATAAACACTCAATCCTTTAGTACATCCCATTAATTTATTTTTTTCTTTTCTTGTACTAGGAGTAACATTTTTATTCTTGATATTTCCAATTAAGTCCTTCTTTTCCCTATAAAAATATCCACCTCTCCAATGTTTCTGGACTGCAAAATAAACCTAGCTTAGCCACCAACCCATGAACAAGACCTTCTTAATCTTCTCAAACTCTTCTTAGTTTTCTTCATTTTCTTTTATTTCTAGTATTTGCTACCTTGGTGCTTACTCCGGTATGTGACCAGCCTCGTCTTTGTTTTCTAAACTTTATTTACTTCGTCTGATACAAACTTTGATCATGAAATTAATTCTTTATTAAGAAAGTTTTAAATTCTAGCGTTGACAACTTAGATGATGAAACTCTTTATTACCTTTGTGTGGTCCTAAAGTCCGAAGTTTCGTTTATCTTATGATCACTTTCTGCATTACCATGCAAGTACCTAATTATCTATTTTTTTTCCTCTTCATTTTGTAATCTGTTCATATATACTAGTAATTGTTTGGATTCTTTCTTTTATTACACAGGTTAAATGTACTATTAAGCTCAAGACATGCTCTGGTGAAGTCTAGGAACCTCTCACAGCAACCAAACCAAGTAAGTCAGTAAGAAAAATGATTACACCAAACTTCAGCAGATGCACCTCCTTCTGCTCAATTCCTTTTATTTTCTGACTTCTTTTAAGAACGAAGACTTACTCTACAACAGGAAAAGTAATTTTTTTTTTTTGAAGAATACATGTGTTTATGACAGTCTAGTACATTTTGCAAGACAGTATATCCTAATCCCCTAGCATTTGTTATTTTAGTGTTACGTTGATATGGTCTAGTTGCTCATGAGGTCAAGTTTTAGCTTCTTGGCCATATTTCAGTGCAAGACTGGAGGAGAGCTTTTACCTTATTAAGATCGATACAATCATAAGATTCACTTTAATTGTCATAGCTTTAATTAACAATAGGAGTAGTTCGTTCAGTGAAAATCTTGTATGTTATGTCCAAAGCAGGTACATCTATAATTAGCTTGCATAATAACTTTTTTCGATTCAAATAACAATTATGTTTTGGAATATTATTGATCAAACTAAACAATGACTGATCAGTGATACACAGCATCAATTAAATAAGTAAGTTTTTACCGAACTGATAATTATGCTGCAATTTAAAGCTTAAACATTTTTCATAATCCAAATTTAAAGATTAACCCTTACCTAACTCCCTTTCTCTCCAGAACATCCCAGGGAAAAAAAGCGAAGAAAACTTTTAGAGAGGGCAGAGGCTAGCTATAGGTTGTTCAACATCAATAAAGCATGTTTGTACACAGAGGCGGACCCATATGTTCGGCTGAAATCTTATATATATATATATATATACCTTAAAAATGGTTAATTTAAATATATCCCGTCACGTAAAAATTCTGAGTTCGCCTCTGTTTGTATACATAGGTGTCGTGGAAAACCATGTAAATCAATACTCATATGTGCTTGAATATTAACCGATTTTTTAGAAACATGCCTACTTTAATTTTGATATGTAATTAAATGGGTCCCTGTTGTTCGCTGCTCATTGCACAAGGTTAATTTCCTGCTCCCTCATCGTCCTCCTTCCTACGTAGAGGACAGGTATCTTTTTTGTCTCCACTGTCATAGAAACCGGCCATGACCTAAAAAGATATTGAATCAGAAGTAAGTTCACAGAAGCAGGAAAATAAAGAGAAAAGGGGGGAAAACCTCCTCTTCTTCTTCTTCTCTACTCCCTTTTTTTTTTCTTTTTGGTCCCTAATATTTGCCGATTAACAAAAGTGAATGCACTTTTGTATAACTGTATCGCTATATAATGACTATTCATTATCAAAGTCAATTCTTTATAGAACCAATTTTTAGTTCTTTAAAATAGCATTTCGCTATAATAGTCAAAAAAAAAATCCAGAAAAATTGAGATTGTACTTTGACTGTATTTAACAAATATGGTGTGCTCTTAACGAACATCTATCATCCTTTTCTTTTTCAGAAATTAGGTATGGGAGAATCGCCTGATCCTCCTTTTGAGGAGACATACAAGAAACTTTTTGACGACATAAGAATTGCAAAGGCCTCAAACATTAATTACCACAACCTCTTTGTTGTAGAGGAATGCGAGTTGCCATTGATAGATCTTGAACTATTATATGGAGGAGATTTTGAGATGGAAGAATGCAAGAGAAAGATAGCTAAAGCTTCACAAGAATGGGGTTTTTTCCAAGTGGTCAACCATGGGATTTCACATGATATATTGACAAAAATGAGAATGGAACAAATCAAGCTTTTCAAGAAGCCATTCCATGAGAAAATGAATGAAAAGAATCACAAATTCTCCAAAGGAAGTTACCGTTGGGGAACTCCTTCAGCTACTTGCCTTCAACAACTTTCTTGGTCCGAAGCTTTCCACGTTCCTCTCACTGATATCTCTAATTCAAGTGATCTAAGCAGCCTCAGGTACTAAAAGTACAACTCTTTTAATTGTTAGCTTCTCTCTCTCTTTCTGTGTTTCCTCTTTGCATTATATGTGTACTCTTTGAGTAGTTGTGCAATAAACATATAGAAACAGCATCAGCACCACATGGCATACCAAAATAAGACTAGTATTTCCCATATTATATTGTTTTATTGGAGTATTATCGTTTGGAGTTTAGGATGGTGTGAAAACTATTTACACGTTTAGGTCGAGTATAAGGGAAATATAGTAGATCGAGTATGAGGTAATTATACTTTATACGTAAAAAATATTTTTACATTGTTAATGTATATACTAACTTAAATCCTATTGGTTTAGAATAATAACCATATATTACTAGATAAATCCATTAATTAATAGGGAAATGTAAGTACATGAAGTGAGGATATACGTGATAACATTACAGACAGTATCTTGTTATATAATAGGACTAGTTGGCTTCCAATAATGTGTAACAGTAGTTTCCTACTTTTAGAAATTCTGGGAGTTGCCGACTCAGAAATGTGAATCATCTTAGGAAGTTTATTAGTAATTGAAAAACTTTTGTGGTGAATGGTTATGGCATTTTGGGAAATATGTCTAAGTTATCAACTTCTTGTCCTCATAATGTTGGACCAGGTGATGACGTTAACCATTAATTGACGATAATATTCAATTAGTGTATGATTATTATAACTTCCTTATCTATTTTAAATTCAGATAGCACGACACGATAAATTAATTTTTTAGCTTTTTACATACTTGTTTTTAGTTTTATTATCTTGTCTTTTTTTTTTTTACATATGGAAGATTTATTTTTACACGTAAGAGATATGTCTTTTACACATAAGAGATCTAAAAAAATCATTTTCTTAAATTTAAAATTATAAAGATACATGAGGTACAAATAGCAAAACAAAAAACCATGTCAGTTTTAAGGAGAGAAAGACCAATGGCCCATTCAAATTTAAGGCTGTTCGAAGTCCATTCGACCAGAAAATAATCATCATTCGAACATAAAAAATGAGCCTTGATATCAATATACAGATGACCATAACAACAATTTTCAGTGGTCAAACACGAATTTGCAGCTTAAGAATTACCTTAGACATTGTTCATGGAATAATTCAAATTTTCATTTCTAGGAGTTTTTTGGACTAGATGTATTTTCATTTCCTAATAGTTGTCTTGTGTGGTGACTAATTAAGTTGCTTTGTGGTAGTTACTTAGATCGAAGTTGCTTCTCCTTTTGGATTTTTCGTTTTGTCCAGAAATAAGCATTAACTATGGTCTTCGAAGAAACTTAAATTAGAGAAAATACATCATATTTGTGTAAACTATAATCTTCGAAGTATCGATTTGAATACCACTTTAATTAGCATTAGCAACTTAAATTTGAGAACATATATACATTATTTTAATTTAGGTCTTTATTAATTAGAAGAACCAAGTACTCACGAGCAGTGTTTTAAAAGGCTTTTATAGGACTCGCCTCGGGGCTCGCCCCGGGGCGTGGCACTATCAAAACGCCTTGAGACTCATGTGTGAGACTTAGTTCTGTGAGGCTTACGCTCCCAAGCGCCGACGGTGCGCCCTAAACACGTCTAACGCTCAACGCTCGGGATTCGCCCAATATTTCCTATGCAAATCATGTGTTGAATTTACAAATTTGCAGTATTGACTCTTAAAATTCTTTAATAAATAAATGATTAAAGTTCTTTTTATCTATAGAAATATAAAAATTGTGAATAACTCAAATAACGAACTATATTATTACATATTTACTAATTGAGAATATCATGAGTGTGAATATCATTTGAATATTTCTTCTAAAAATACATAACCAAAATTTATATCTTTACTTAATAGATCTTCATGTCTTAGTTCTATGTCTCTCGCAATTACCATACATTTCTTATTTTACTATTTAAAAATAATTTTATATTTACTCATGAAGGAGTAATATTTTAAATTACATTGTTGATAAAATTTATTGTGTATTTACTTTTAAAGAGGTAAAATATGCAGTTTGATAATATATTTTAAGAAATTATATTTTTTAACTATTTGAAAGTAAAGAGGTTGGAGTTAATTTATATTTCATAGTAACTTTAACAGTATTGTATTGTTTATACTTGTAAAACATGTTAAATATTTTATTTTATATGAATTTCTTTAGTTCTTTTTAGTTTTCTTGAACTTTTAATGTATCTTTTATATTTTTATTGTGTTATAATACTATATTATTAATTCATAAACTTAAAAAATTAAAGATCCGTGGGGCTTACGCCCCATGTCTCGAGGCTTTCGCCTCGCTCCGTATTAATAAAACGCTCCGTCTCACGCCATCGCCTTTTAAAACACTGCTCACGAGTGCCATTATATTTGATACACATACTGTGTTCTTTCTTGATTTATAGATGTGGGTTTTCTAACCCTGTTTCTATATATGAAATGATTGAAATACTTCTATAAAACATGACTCTTCAATATTCTCTATGCCTGCTTACCCAATGCTTGATAATTAAAGAGATTTATGTATTCACCTCATTCCAGGTAGAAAAAGGGCTAATTCATCAAATCAAAAGAGTAAAAAGACAAGTCCCCTGTGAATGTTGTCTGACTCAAAAGATCCTAAATATGGTGAGACAAACCCCGCAAAGTGCATATATGTTTCTGGTAGCAAAACCTGAGACAGCTTCTTAATTACATTTGGATGTGGGTATGAAGATGGGTTTTTAGCAGAGATTAGCCTATATAGACCCATAATTTTTTACACTATCACCCAAAAGAATTCTACATATAACCATTATGAGTTGAAGTTATATTGTATTAACGGTATAAAAATATTTATATTATCATGTACATGTAATCTCTATATATGTCGGGTATTAATCAGTAACTTGATAAAAATGGATAATTTACACCGCTGAGTGTCTGCTTGATATTGATAAATCAATGCTTGGATTGTAGTCCTTACCTTTTTTACCCTTTGATGAACTCAGCTCCACAATGGAACAGTTTGCGACAACACTGTCTGAATTAGCACATAAATTAGCAAGAATATTGTCGGAGAAAATGGGATATAAGTCGAAATATTTCAGAGAAACATGTTTGCCAAGTACTTGTTACCTTCGGATGAATAGATATCCAGCATGCCCTCTTTCCCCACAAGTCTTTGGATTAATGCCACACACTGATAGTGACTTCCTCACAATATTGCACCAAGATGATATTGGAGGGTTGCAGTTAATAAGAGATGGCAAATGGATCTCTGTTAAGCCCAATCCTCAAGCACTTATCATCAACATTGGAGATTTGTTTCAGGTAATTACAAATCAATTTTACTTGATTTCCATGCATTTTAACTTGTTATAACATGCCATTTATATATATATTTATATACAACAACCCAGTATAATCTCACTAGTGGGGTCTGGGGAGGGTAGTGTGTACGTAGACTTTACCCCTACCCTGGGGTAGAGAGGCTGTTTATGATAGACCATCGGCTCCCTCCCTCCAAGAACTCTCACCTTGCTCTTGGGGTGACTCGAACTCACAACCTCTTGGTTGGAAGTGGAGGGTGCTCACCACTAGAGCAACCCCACATATATATATATATATATATATATATATATATATATATATATATATATATATATATATATATATATATATAAAAAAAAACCAAATTAGGCTTATTAGTCATGCATGTTGGGAATATGCTTTAGTCGTGTTACTTTAGGTCCTCTTTCTTTCTAGAAGCCTATTAGCTTCTATGAGAGATTTTTATGCAGTAGAAATATAGAGACCTTTTAGTACTCTTTATTTTTATGGCCTGAGATGGATTTTAATGGAGAATCTGGTCAATTGAGGATTTATGCAGGTGACATCCATTTGTTTGGGACTAAGGCATTAATGTAGTTATTGTATTACCGAATTAGGCTTATTATATGGAACTAATTTTTGATGTAGGCCATTTGAACACGTTGATGTAAAAAGAATTACTGTCAGATTTGGAGGTTAAACTCATTAAGAGTTCCTTTCAAATACTTAGACATCAGTAACCCATTTTGACTTTCTTGAGCAATGAAGATTGAAGAATTCCACTTGTCTCCTGCATAAAATCAATGGGAATCTTCTGTTAAAATATTCACTCAAGTTTCCTTATGCAGGCCTGGAGCAATGGTGTGTATAAAAGTGTAGAGCACAGGGTTGTTACTAATAAAGCAAAAGAGAGATTCTCAACTGCATTTTTCTTGTGTCCATCCTATGACACTGAAATACGGAGTTGTTTTGAGCCTCCTGTTTATAGAAGATTTACCTTTAGAGAATTCAGACAACAAGTCCAAGAGGATGTCAAGAACTTTGGTTATAAAGTAGGTTTGCCTAGGTTTCTTGTATCAAGTCATTAAACTCAAAAAAGTTTGTGTAAACATTCATATATGGTCACATTTGACCTTTTAAATAGTTTATAGGGGAAAAAGAAGTATAAGTCAATTTTTTTCTTTTTGAGTCTTAATTTAGAAGAGGTTCGTAATGTATACTCCCCATGTAAGTATTACCTTGTACCCTTTAAGCAAGTAATGAG